>NC_090321.1:19808026-20119379 GCF_040869045.1 Eurosta solidaginis
CCGCATGTGCTAAGATGGATAAATACCATGATAGCAAAACCTATGATAACATACGGCTCGATAGCCTGTCAAAACTTCAGCGACTGGCATGTGTATGCATCATGGAGCTATGCGCACATGCCCTACAGCAGCGCTGGAGGCTATCCTCGATCTGACCCGGCTGCATATATCAATAGAGCAGTTAGCCAAGCGAACCCTCCTGAATCTCGCTAAGGAGAGCTCGGGCATAGGTAAATTCATATCGTCCCGAAACATGGAGGAATTGAGAGAGAAGATCCCAATCTCTCAACTCCCGAGGGATGATATCCTCAGGCAGATAGTCTATGAGTGAAGGTATAAAGTAGAACTGGGAGACAAGGGTACGTGGGAGGAAAGCAGAATTGAGTACATTCATCAGCTAAATAGATTAGTATGTTATACCGATGGCTCCAAGACGCCAGAGGGCATTGGATCTGGAGTCATTGGACCCGGAGCCAAGATATCAACGCCTCTGGGAGCAGACACGAGCATATTTCAAGCGGAAGTATTCGCCATAAGCCAGTGTGCTGACCTGAACCTTCAGCGCGAATAATCCAATGAAAAAATTGCCATACTCAGTGACACTCAGGCCGCCCTCAAGGCGATCTCGTCGTCTGAAATAAAATCAGCACTAGTCCTTGAGAGCGTTGAAAAGCTAAACACTAGGAGCACACAACGAACTGCTGTTGGTCTGGGTTTCTGGTCACAGGGGAGTTGAGGGCAATGCGCAGGCGGACAGCCTGGCAAGAGAGGCAGCAACGACACGACCTATTGGTCCTGAGCTGTTCCTGCCAGTAGGCCCGCAGGAAATCAGAGGGCATCTACTAGTAGAAGAAAGGGAAAAGAGGGAAGAACACTGGCGCAAAATGCCAGGCCTGAGGCAAACTAAGTTACTCTCGAAAGATAACCTAAGAATCCAAACAGTTATTCTTACAAGACATTGTAGACTGAACAGCCACATGCAGAAGCTGGGCATACTATCGAACAACACATGCCCATTTTGTGATCGATCAGCGGAGACGGCGGAATATGTACTCCTGGAATGTGACGCAATCTCAAGACGTAGGGCTAAGTTTATGGGCTCACCATGGCCAGAGCATTCTCACATCAAATCCCTCAAGCCAGGTGAACTGCTAGGGTTCATCAGAGAAGTCGGCTTGGATGAGATGCTGTGAAGCAGTTGAAGGGCACAATAGACCAATGGTCGCAGTGCGATCCTCAATTAATTATCTATCTATCTATGTGCAATTTAAAGTCGAGTTTAGGGTCCAGCTAACAACCTAAGCCCTTTGCATGTGTCACACTTTCATTACATACAATAAAAAATGTTTTTTTTTTTTTTAAATCACAATTATAAGCATTTATTTATAGATAACACAAAAAGAAATATCGTCATTTCGACTGCTGATTGAAATATCACCATATCTTCTATATGTTTTGACGTGCGCTGCAGCGTTCATGAAAAAAGAGTTCTGAAATGGGACGTACAACCGAGTTAGTGTGATTTTTCACTCAGGATTCGATTTATAACAACGCCCTGCAATTATATTTTCATTGCTTCTGTTAAAAATTTGTCAACTTTTTTATTACTTAAATTTGTAAAAACAGTCGGATAGGTGTAGTTCGAACAACCGAGATTATGTGATGCTACAGCACAAAGTTCTCCATCTACAACGCCCGGCCCTCCAAAATCTTCATAGCACACATCAGATATACCACGCGCAGCACAAATCATTGTTGATTTTATTTTTCTCTGTGCCGTAATATATTGACGGTCACATGTGGTCTTACAAATTGTGTACAAGACAGCAGATTGGAGTGTATTCGAAGTCTGTCCATTTTTTGGAGTTTTCCAACCCCATCCACTAATTCGCATTTCCATGCCCGCTTTTAACTCAAATGTGCAAAATTTTATTATTTGTACTGTTTCACTCCATTTAAACGTTACTAGCAATATCATCAAAGCTATATCCATAACTTTTGTTACGGGATCATAATTATGTGGAACCTCTATCCAGGCCACACGGCTAGTTTGTGCAAAAAAGGGTATTTCACATAAATCCGTTACACCAGCTGCAACAAGAAATTTGCTCATATCCTTTTGTGCCACGCAATTCGCGGCTGTAACCACCTTCTTCAAAGTGACCAATGAACCGACGCAATGATTTCTGCCGTTGTAGCGTATTGACACCAAATGTGGGGCTAACCCTATAGGCCAAGCAAGGCCGTCTACAATGCGATATTCCGAACTCGTGTAAGTCGAAATGCAGCTAAATATCAAAACCAAGAGCACGAAGTAATGGAATAAATTCATTTTATGCTAAGACTATTTCCACCGCTTTTTAAGTAGAAACTACGCCGATCTCAATTTTGTGGCCGCTATTTATACATAATTGGGGCGTGTATAAAAAATAAGCAAAAACGTTTTCTTCTAGATTTCAGGAATTTGAACAATAGTTAAGCAATTTATACAAAGGAAATTTTTTTTACTCGACCTATTTTAGCTTGAGTAAATTTTTGGTTTGAAGTGCCTAATTAAAATTTCAATGGCCTTAATGATGAAAAATACAAAATATTTATACAGCTTTTTGAAATGACATTTCTATAGAAATTTCTTACTATATTAGCTTTATATTTTTTATGAAAAGAACAAAGCGTAAACTTAATTAGTTTTATTTGTTTACAAACTGCTATTATGTTCGCACGCTTTTAAACCTTACATAAGAGGAAACATGAGCAGCAGACTGAGCGAATATTAGCAGCGTTCCATTGAGCCATCGAGCTCTGAATCACGATCAAATCTCATGAGAACGATCAGGACCAGTACTTTGAGTGTTGGCAGCACTCAACCGATGTGTACACATGTTAGGGTGCCTGTTATTTTCAACCTTTTTTCCCCAATCGCTCCATAAACTTTTACTATAAATGGATCACAGCCATTTCCTCCTTAATAGTTAAGGCAATAAAAATGAAATGAAACTATTCAGAGCATTATATGCTGATATTTGTAAAATGTATTGTCAGTTCTGGATGGCACCGAAAGACAGACCATTTCAACTAATTGTATGGAGAGATGAGCCACATCTTCCTCTACAGTTCTATGAACTAAATACTATAACATACGGAACGGCTTCAGCACCGTTCCTAGCCATCCGCAGTTTAATTTTTATTGCGGAAACGTATTGAAATCGTTATCCTCTTGGCGCACACGTTTTGAAATCCGATCTATATGTAGACGATGTCCTTACAGGCGCCGATACTCTAGAGGAGTTAAAGCAACGCAAATTCGAATTAACCCAGTTATTAGCGATGGCCAAACTCGAACTCGCTAAATGGAACAGCAACTGCATTGAACTTTTCACAAACACAGATGAGAGAGCCATTCAGCATTCAGAGCCAGAGCGTTACTAGTACACTGGGAATGTTATGGAAACCAAGGTCAAATCAATTTTGCTTCCAATTTAATGACGAACCCCAAAGGAATACTACGAAGCGTTTGATTCTTTCAAAGACAGCAAACATATATGACTTACTTTTGAGTCCAGTTGTAATTCGATGCAAGATGCTTCTCCAAGCACTTTGGTTACACGGTGCCTCATGGGATGAGGAAGTACCCAAGCCACTTTCCGATTTATGGGCTAGCATAGAAGATGATCTACGTAATCTAAATACAACTGCCGTTCCTCGCTACGCATTTACTTCACCGTCACAGAGAGACGAACTGTACGGGTTTGCAGATGGCTCTGAGCGAGCTTATGGATGCTGCATTTATACCAGAATTTGGCACAATGGTACGTATAAAATTAATTTGCTTATTGCCAAGTCCAAAGTAGCTCCAGTAAAGGCTCAGTCTGTACCAAGGTTGGAGCTGTGCACTGCATTGCTGTTAATACGAACATGGAAATGGTTTGAAGTGAACCTCAAGCCGAATATGAACACAGTGGTTAAAAACTCATTCCTCGACTCTTACTTCATTCGTCGCCAACCGGATTTCGGAAATCCAGGAACTTTCGCAGCGCATCATGTGGCGACATGTACCATCGAAGGATAATCCGGCCGATTTAATTTCACGCGGCTGCAGTGCTGCTGATCTATGTAGCACAATATGGCTTTCTGGGCCATTATTCTTAGTAAGCAGTTAAAACATTGGCCGGAGCTGGTAGTCATCACCGACGTACTAGTGAAAGGGCAGCGTAAGCCCAAACCACCTCAATGTTATACAACAAATCACATAACACACATTGTAAATCATATCGTCAAACGAAATTCCTCATATTTCCACATTCTTGGCATAATAGCATTTATTCATCGCCTATGTAATACAATTCCACCTCAAAGAAAGATGCAAATACAAGATGTAGAAACCATTTCTGCTGCGGAACTCAATGATGCATTCAATTTTGTTGCCGTAACCTTACAATGCGATTTCTACTCTTCGGAAATTAATGCACTAGAGAACAATAAAAATATAACTCCATCGTTTCAGAAACTGTCGCCACTCTTGTGACAACTGCAAATATTTAAGAAGATACACACCGTTGTTAGAGTAGGCGGACGATTGTTGCAAGCACCTATTCCAATAGAAGCAGGATGCCCGCTAATGCTGCCTCACGGCCATCGTTTCATAATCCGCTGTATAGAGCCCTTACATCGCAAAAATCTTCACGCTGGACCGAAGATTCTGTTAGTTTTGCTCCGACAGCGCATTTGGATTGTGAGGGCTGGAGAAACTGTACGCGAGGTTGTGCGACAATGTGTTCACTGCTTCAAATATCGACCAATACTGCAACAACAGATCATTTGGACTCTTACCAGCGGACCCATTTCATACAAAGCGGCCATTTTATATTTGCGGAGTGGATTTTTGTGGACCTTTCCTTAACAGTTACCGTATCAGGAGTAAAGTTCTGTACAAAACCTATGTAGCGATCTTTGTATGCTTTTCGACTAAAGCAATAGATATGGAATTAGTTTCCGATTTAAGTGCCGATGCTTGCATATACTGTCTCAAACGATTTATAAACCGGCAGGCGTTCCACATCGAATTTACTGTGACAACGCAACAAATTTCATGTTGGCTCACAAGAATTTGCAAGATTTTTACCAGCGCTACTTGTGCGATCAAGGGCGAAAGGAAATTTCCGAATTTTCGTCCATCACAGGTTTCGAATTTCATTTTACTCCACCGCTGTCGCCGCATTTCGGTGGGCTCTGGGAAGCTGCTGTTAAGTCAGCAAAGCAACTTTTTACCAAACACTTATCCCAAGGTGGTCTCACGTATGAGGAACTCTTGACAGTCATAGTTGAAGGAGAAGGCATTCTTAACTCTCGTCCATTGGTAAAAATGTCAAACAATCCTAATGATGGAAGCCTATTGACGCCATCTCACTTTCTCATTGGTGAAGCGATTAGGAGCGTACCCGAACCCAATTGTGGCACCAACAAGCTATCACATTTATCACGATGGCAACGCATTACCCATATCAAAAATCTGTTTTGGCAATAATGACGACGTGACTACCTTCATGAGCTGCAGCAGCGATCCAAATGGCTAACTGACCAAGCTAACGTAGAACTTGATTAGCTTGTACTTTTATATGAAGATATTATACCATCTAACCAGTGACCATTAGGCCGAATTACCAACGTTATCCCAGGTCCAGACTAAAAGGTCCGAGTGGTGCATTGCAAGGAGAATTCTTCGCCGACCAGTTCCTAAACTAACCCCATTTCCATCAGGCTATTAAAGGATCCTTTCAACGGAGACAGGATGTTCAATCGGAATTGACTGGTAACAAATTTTAGTTGTATAGTATGGTAGCGCTATGGCCGGGTATAATTCCCAGTCACACGCAACATTGGTTAGAATAATGAGCTTTAAGGTCTTCGTTATTCTTCTTTATCATTACAATTTGCTTACAGTCGTTTTCGTACACTTCTTCAATAAAGTTCATTTATTCTTCAATCGTATGTTCTTTTTTTTTACAAGAAACACCCATCAATACCACTGTCGGAGGCTTTGGATATAGTTAGCTCAACAATAGTTCATAATACAAACAAGTAAGGAAGGCTCAGTTCGGGCGTAACCGAACATTACATACTCAGCTGAGAGCTTCGGAGACAAAATAAGGGAGAATGCCCATTTAGCAAAATGAACCTAGGATAACCCTGGAATGTGATTTTATGACATGGGTTTCAAATGGAAGGTATTAAAAATTATTTTAAAAGGGACTGGATCGTAGTTCTATAGGTGGACGCCATTAAGGTGGACCAGGGGTGACTCTAGAATGTGTGTTGTTCGAAATGGGTATCAAATGAAAGGTGTTAAAGAGTATTTCCTCAAAAGGGAGTGGGCCTTAGTTCTATAGGTGGACGCCTTTTCGAGATATCACCATAAAGATGGAGCAGGGGTGACTAGAATGCGTTTGTACGATATGGGTATAAAATGAAAGGTGTTAATGTTTATTTAAAACGTAGTGGGCCTTAGTTCTATAGGTGGACGCCTTTTCGAGATATCGCCATAATGGTGGACCAGGGATGACTCTATAATGTGTTTGTATGATATGGGCATCAAATTAAAGGTATTAATGAGGGTTTTAAAAGGGAACGGCCCTTAGTTGTATATGTGAAGGCGTTTTCGAGATATCGAACAAAATACAAAATGTGGACCAGGGTGACCCAGAACATCATCTGTCGGGTACCGCTAATTTATTTATATATGTAATACCACGAACAGCATTCCTGCCAAGATTCCAAGGGATTTTGATTTCGCCCTGCAGAACTTTTTATTTTCTTCTACTTAATAGTTCATTTTCAAGAAATATTTGAGCAGTCGAGGAGTGCGGACGTCTTTTTTTCGCTCTGCTCTTTTCTCGGGTTTTTTACGAATTTTTCACTGTGTTTTTGAGTTTTAATATGTAAAGGTACCTATTTATCGGTTTTCTTACATCTAAAAGCCATTTTCATTTTACAATATTGATATTGACTTTAAATTTGTGGATTTTACTTTTAATAAACATTAATAAATAATATATATTTGTGTGATGCCGTGTCTGTGCGGGCATAAAGTTGACCGCGGTAAACCAAAAATATCTTGTTCTCAATGCAAAGAGTATTTCCATTTGGAGTGCGTTGAGTTATCTTCCGATGATGCGGATTTTCTCTTAATTCTAATAGACAATTCTTTTGCAAGTCTTGTTTGTCTGAACGTCGTAAATCAATTCGTTCGCCTCCACTCTTTTCCGCTACCAACAACAATGCATCGAAAAGCCAATCTATTGAGTGTGAAAACAACTGCAAAATACATTCCGCTACTATCATTAAAGAAATTACTGCTCTTAGGGAAGAGAATGCTCGTATGCTTTCGATTTTGAGTACAGTATGTGATGACTATAAACTCTTGCTAAAAAAATCTAATGACATACATAGTGAGCTTTGTGCCATGCGCGCTCTACTTTCTGATAAAAACAATGCACTATCTAAGCTTACTTCAGATGTAAATAAGCCACGCTGTTGTGATATCACGAACGCTCATCACCAATTTTCGGCTGCTGCTACGGCCAATGCTACGTCTATTGGTACTTATAATTGTTATAATGCAAATGATCTCAAAGCCAATGCGACTAGTTCGAAGTCATTATCAGCTGCCGTTTCAACACCTCCCGCTACTGAGAATGCTGGCTCTGTTAACAACAAACATGCCACAATATCGTTAAGTAGTGATACTTGCTCTCCTACTGCTGCACTTGCTGGCAATGTAAATAGTAATAAACAAGCCAAAAAAAGTTATGCCAGTATTACTGCCACTCAGCATACCCTACAGCCTGCTGTTTCACCTGTGCGATCTGATTTGGAATCATCAAATAAAGGTGGCATGCCTGATTTGAATACTGCTTCTAAAACTTCACGTAAGAAACTTAGCCCACCCCTGTTCATCGGCTCTAATACCAGTAGTGAGCTAAGTGTAGTTTCTAGAATGAAATGGCTACACTTATCATCGTTTTCTTCTAATGTTTCTACTGCCGACATCTTATCGTACGTGTCCACACAAGCTAGTATTGATAAAAAATACCTGGCTTGCTTCTGTTTGGTAAAAAAGGATACCCAAGTCTCAGATATGCTGAAAATTAACTTTAAATTAGGAGTATCTGAGGGTATATACGATAAAGTTTTAAATCCATGTATCTGGCCAGTGAATGTTAAGATTCGCCCTTTTGTAAATATCGCCGCGCCTCAGCCAGTTCATGCTGACAATAAGTTGGTTGCGAAGTATATCCAAATCTACTTCCAGAATGTCTCTGGCATCAGGACAAAATCTAAAGACAATTTTAATTTGAGTGCTCAAGTGGAATATGATGTTTTTGTACTTGTTGAGACCTGGCTGAACTCTGGCTTTTACGATAATGAATACTTTGATTCAAGTCTTTATGTCTTCCGCAAGGATCGAGACCCTAAAAAACTGGTCTGTTAAGAGGTGGCGGCATTTTGATTGCTGTAAGTAGGAGGTATCGAGCCTCCGTTGTTCCATTGGATAATGGGGATTCTCTTCTTGATCAGCTTTGTATCAGTGTACGTGGTGCGTCTGATCTCATAATCTGTGCTTCCTACATACCGCCGGCAAGCGCTGACGCCATCTATAAAATGCACGTGGACAACATTGTACGCTTAGTTTCTAAGAATTCTAATTGTAATTTCTGCATTCTGGGTGATTTTAATTTAAGTAATTTAGAGTGGATTTCCTGTGATAACAACTTTACATTCTTTCCAAAAACTGTTATTAGTTTTCCAGAGTCTTACGTAGTCGACAACATGGCAAGCTTAGATCTTTCTCAGGTTAACCATTTTTCCAATAGTCTTCCTAGATATCTTGATCTTATTTTCGTTAATGATAATATACATTTTTCTATAACCTAATGTCTGGATCCTATTTCTAAGACTACCGTTCATCATATTCCTCTTATTAAACTTATTGAGCTCTATTATTTTAGAGATGTTTCGCTTAAAAATGTTTGTTCAAGTTTCAATTTCAAACGTATAAACTTGCATAATGTTAATTTGATATAGCTGCCTTAGATTGGGACTCCTTACTTGCTCATATCAATGCTGAGGAATGCTTTGAAGTATTTAGAAATAGAATTCAAATATTCTGTTCAAAAATGTTCCAGTTTTTGGGAAGAAATGCCATAAGATACCATGGTATACATCGAAATTAAAGAGGTTAAAGAATCTAAGAAACAAATTTTACAAAAAGTACAAGTCTTCTAACTCTGTTTCTCATAAAGAAAAATTTCACCGCTATCGCAAAGAGTTTAAATCACGAGATTATGTTCATAATTTTGAATCTGACATCAAGCAAAATCCAAAGTTTTTTTTGGCGTTTTGTTAAATCCAAAAGAATGTGTTCTAGCATACCATCGGATGTGTTCTACAATGGAACCAGTGCATCCTCCCCGCAAGAGGCTGCTTATCTTTTTGCTGACTTTCTCAGCTCTAATTTCGAGTCGTCGTCTGAGCCGTTCGATGACAACTATTTCTCAGATACCAAATCACCAATTAATTTTGGATCACTTTCCCTATCGCTTGATGATGTGCTCGATGGTATTCTGCATATTAAGTCGTCTACGAGTTCGGATGTTGATGGTTTCTCATCTTACCTTTTCAAAAACTGCACTGCTGTTGCTTAACCTTTTATGATAATTTTTAATAAATCACTTCATTCGGGTGTTTTTATTGATGCCTGGAAATTTACCTCTATCACGCCTGTTTTCAAAAAAGGTAATAAAAATGATATTGCCAACTACAGGCCAATTTCAAAATTGTCAACCGTATCTAAAATGTTTGAATATATTGTCAAGCAAAAGATGTTTTTCCATCAAGAGATATATTTCTATCAACCAACATCGCTTCATGTCTGGTCGATCCACGGTTACCAACCTTGACGTACTTTCTGAATTCTGTACATCCGCTTTTAATGATCACCTGCAAATTGACTCTATTTATACTGATTTTTCCAGGGCCTTTGACAAAGTGAGTCACACAATTTTAGTTGAAAAGTTGGCGCATCTGGGCTTTCACTCTACTTTTCTATCTTGGATAAAATCGTACCTTTCTTCTCGGCACTGCATTGTAGTTTTTGACAATTTATCATCTTATAACTTTATTGCCTCCTCTGGTGTGCCTCAAGGTAGCATTCTGGGACCCTTACTCTTTATCATTTTTATTAATGATATTTGCGAGTGTTTTACCTTCTCCAATTTTCTGCTATACGCTGACGATCTTAAAATTTATTCCTCTGTTCGTTCTCTGTCTGATTCATCTAGAATTCAGAATGATTTAAACAACGTTGTTTTGTGGTATGCAAAAAATCGACTTCTTAATGTTAGTAAATGTTTCCATGTGTCGTTTGCGAAGTCTCGTTCCTCTATTCACACCTCCTATTCCATTGGCAACTCTAATCTATCCACCCTGAATGAAATATCCGACCAGGGTGTTATTTTCGACGCTAAGTTTTCATTCTTGAGCCATATCAATAGCACTATAGCAAAATCTTATGCTATGCTTGCTTTCAATCGTCGGTTTAGTTCGGACTTTAGTGATCCGTATACGCTGAAGCTCTTATACACGTCACTTGTTCGCTCCAAACTTGAATATGCGGTCTTCATTTGGATACCATATTTTGATTGTCATATCAAACGACTTGAACGTGTTCAAAAGGTGTTTTTGCACTATGCTCTACGCTCATTAAATTTTATAGACCCACTTCCACCATATATTGCCAGATGCAAATTAATCAACCTGAAATCGTTAAACTCCAGAAGAACTATTCTCTCCCTCTCTACAGTGTTCGACATTATAAATGGTATAATAGATTGCCCTCTTTTACTTGAACGTATATTTTTTAATGTCCCGTAGCGTTGTCTTAGGAATAAGGATCTTTTTTCCTTAAAACAAGTCAAGTACAAGTACTTATGCTAGCAATGCACCTATCTATAGAGCTTTAAGAGAACTTAACAATCCATTGTAGCTTCACTACTTGTAAGTTTTGATTAATGTTGTAATTGTATAATGGTGTAATATTTATATTGATCACTTAACATTTATTATTTATACTAAGCACAAAAAAAAAAAATCCAAAGTTTTGTCATTAGTCTGTAAGTGCACTCTCGTCATGTATGACTACAAATAAATAAATAAATAAATAAAATGGTAGGTGTCACACCCATTTTACAAAGTTTTTTCCAAAGTTATATTCTGCGTCAATAAACCAATCCAATAACCATGTTTTATCCCTTTTTTTCGTATTTAGTATAGAATTATGGCATTTTTTTCATTTTTCGTAATTTTCGATATCGAAAAAGTGGGACTGGTCACAAACGGATTTTGGCCATTTTTTATACCAAGATAAAGTGAGTTCAGATAAGTATGTGAACTAAGTTTAGTAAAGATATATCGGTTTTTGCTCAAGTTATCGTGTTAACGGCCGAGCGGAAGGACAGACGGTCTACTGTGTATAAAAACTAGGCGTGGCTTCAACCGATTTCGCCCATTTTCACGGAAAACAGTTATTGTCATAGAATTTATGCCCCTACCATATGTCACAGGGATTGGCAAATTTTTGTTCGACTTATGGCATTAAAAGTATTCTAGACGAATTAAATGAAAAAGGGCGGAGCCACGCACATTTTGAAATTTTCTTTTATTTTTGTATTTTGTTGTACCATATCATTACTGGAGTTGAATGTTCACATAATTTACTTATATACTGTAAAGATATTCAATCTTTTGTTAAAATTTGATTTAAAACAATTTTTTTTTAAAGTGGGCGTGTTCGTCACCCGATTTTACAAATTTTTTTTAGCACACATATAGTAATAGGAGTAACGTGCCTGCCAAATTTCATCATTATATCTTCAACGACTGCCACATTACAGCTTGCAAAACTTTTAAATTAACTTCGTTTAAAAGTGGGCGGAGCCACGCCCATTGTCCAAAATTTTACTAATTTTCTATTTTGCGCCATAAGATCAACGCACCTACCAAGTTTCATCGCTTTAGCCGTCTTTAGTAATGAATTATCGCATTTTTTCGGTTTTTCGAAATTTTAGATATCGAAAAAGTGGGCGTGGTTGTAGTCCGATTTCGGCATTTTAAATAGCGATCTGAGATGAGCGCCCAGTAACCTACGTACCAAATTTCATCAAAATACCTCAAAATTTACTCGAGTTATCGTGTTTACGGACGGACGGACGGACATGGCTAAATGAATTTCCTTTTTCGCCCAGATCATTTTGATATATAGAAGTCTATATCTATCTCGATTAGTTTATGCCGTTACGGATTACGTTATGCGAACAAAGTTAATATACTCTGTGAGCTCTGCTCAGCTGAGTATAAAAACAAAGTGAAAAGTATACAAATCACAAATACGCTAACAACCACTTTACGTCAAACCAATTTTCAATTCAACAATAAAATATATAGACAAACAAACGGTCTTGGACAGCCCCACATCAGCCATTCTTATGGAAGTGTTCATGCAAAATCTGTAAGAAAAGTACATACAGGAGCTGAAGTCCAAATTAGGCGTGCCGTTTTATGCTAGATACGTGGATGACATAATATGCGTTTTAACTACTAATAACGAAGCTCTTGTACTGGAATACCTCAACAAGCAGCACGGAAATATAAAATTTATAATGGAAACCGAAAAAGACGGAGGAATCAACTATCTAGACCTCACGAGGCAAATTAGAACGAGCTTCAGAGAACATATTAGAGATTACAAAAAAAATACGGAATCCAAACATTATACCAGATTCTAACTTCGCGAATCACATGGTCGAGAATGAATGTTCCCCAGCAAACATCAATAAAACAGTTAGGGTTCTTCACATACAAGCAAAATGCCAACGTCTCAACGTACTCGAAAATATGGAAATCTACAAACAGAAAACATACGACGGTAGAACAATCAACGAACAGATAAACACAATTTCTGGCACAATATTCGAGCCTTTAAAACTTGTTTACAAGAAACAAAGTAATCACACAGGTACAACAGACAAATACACAAAAACAAATAAACACAAAACAATTAACGCACCAAAACAACAAATTGGAGTGCCTAATTAAAATTTCAATGGCCTTAATGATGAAAAATAAAAAATATTTATACAGCTTTTTGAAATGACATTTCTATAGAAATTTCTTACTATATTAGCTTTATATTTTTTATGAAAAGAACAAAGCGTAAACTTAATTAGTTTTATTTGTTTCCAAACTGCTATTATGTGCGCACGCTTTTAAACCTTACATAAGAGGAAACATGAGCAGCAGACTGAGCGAATATTAGCAGCGTTCCATTGAGCCATCGAGCTCTGAATCACGATCAAATCTCATGAAAACGATCAGAATCAGTACTTTGAGTGTTGGCAGCACTCAACCGATGTGTACACATGTTAGGGTGCCTGTTATTTTCAACCTTTTTTCCCCAATCGCTCCATAAACTTTTAGTATAAATGGATCACAGCCATTTCCTCCTTAATAGTTAAGGCAATAAAAATGAAATGAAACTATTCAGAACATTATATGCTGATATTTGTAAAATGTATTGCCAGTTCTGGCACCGAAAGACAGACCATTTCAACTAATTGTATGGAGAGATGAGCCACATCTTCCTCTACAGTTCTATGAACTAAATACTATAACATACAGAACGGCTTCAGCACCATTCCTAGTCATCCGCAGTATAATTTTTATTGCGGAAACGTATGGAAATCTTTATCCTCTTGGCGCACACGTTTTGAAATCCGATCTATATGTAGACGATGTCCTTACAGGCGCTGATACTCTAGAGGAGTTAAAGCAATGCAAATTCGAATTAACCCAATTATTAGCGATGGCCAAACTTGAACTCACTAAATGGAACAGCAACTGCATTGAACTTTTCACAAACACAGATGAGGGAGCCATTCAGCATTCAGAGCCAGAGCGTTACTAGTACACTGGGATTGTTATGGAAACCAAGGTCAAATCAATTTTGCTTCCAATTTAATGACGAACCCCAAAGGAATACTACAAAGCGTTTGATTATTTCAAAGAGAACAAAGATATATGACTTACTAGGGCTTTTGAGTACAGTTGTAATTCGATGCAAGATGCTTCTCCAAGCACTTTGGTTACACGGTGCCTCATGTACCAAGGTTGGGTTTGTGCACTGCATTGCTGTTAATACGAACATGGAAAAGGTTTGAAGTGAACCTCAAGCCGAATATGAACACAGTATATTTTTGGACCGATTCAACCACGGCCCTTCAGTGGTTAAAAACTCATTCCATGACTCTTACTTTATTTGCCGCCAACCGGGTTTCGGAAATTCAGGAACTTTCGCAGCGCATCATATGGTGACATGTACCATCGAAGGATAATCCGGCCGATTTAAATTCAACCCGCTGCAGTGCTGCTGATCTATGTAGCACAATATGGGTTTCTGGCCCATTATTCCTTAGTAAGGAGTCAAAACATTGGTCGGAGCTGGTAGTCATCACCGACGCACCAGTGGAAGAGCAGCGTAAGCCCAAACCACGTTGTAAATGATATCGTCAATCGAAACTCCTCATATATCCGCATCCTTCGCATAATAGCATTTATTCATCGCCTATGTAACACAATTTCACCTCAAAGAAAGATGCAAATACAAGATGTAGAACCCATTTCCGCTGCGGAACTCAATGATGCCATCAATTTTGTTGCCGTAACCTTACAATGCGATTTATAGTCTTCGGAAATTAATACACTAGAGAACAATAAAAATATAACTCCATCGTTTCAGAAACTGTCGCCACTTTTGTGACAACTGCAAATATTTAAGAAGATGCACACCGCTGTTAGAGTAGGCGGACGATTGTTGCATGCACCTATTCCAATAGAAGCAGGATGCCCGCTAATGCTGCCTCACGACCATCGTTTCATAATCCTCTGTATAGAGTACTTACATCGCACAAATCTTCACGCTGGACCGAAGATTCTGTTAGTTTTGCTCCGACAGCACATTTGGATTGTGAGGGTTAGAGAAACTGTACGCAAGGTTGTGCGACAATGTGTTCACTGCTTCAAATATCGACCAATATTGCAACAACAAATCATATGACTCTTACCAGCGGACCCAGTTCATACAAAGCAGCCATTTTATATTTGCGAAGTGGATTTTTGTGGACCTTTCCTTAACAGTTACCGTATCAGGAGTAAAGTTCCGTACAAAACTTATGTGTTGATCTTTGTGTGCTTTTCGACTAAAGCAATACATATGGAATTAGTTTCCGATTTAAGTTCCGATGCTTTCATATACTGTCTCAAACGATTTATAAACCGGCAGGCGTTCCACATCGAATTTACTGTGACAACGCAACAAATTTCGTGGGGGCTAACAAGAAATTGCAAGATTTTTACCAGCGCTACTTGTGCGATCAAGGGCGAAAGGAAATTTCCGAATTTTCGTCCATCACAGGTTTCGAATTTCATTTTATTCCATCGCGATCGCCGCATTTCGGTGGGCTCTGGGAAGCTGCTGTTAAGTCAGCAAAGCAAATTTTTACCAAACACTTATCCCAAGGTGGTCTCAAGTATGAGGAACTCTTGACAGTCATAGTTGAAGCAGAAGGCATTCTTAACTCTCGTCCATTGGTAAAATGTCAAACAATCCTAATGATGGAAGCGTATTGACGCCATCTCACTTTCTCATTGGTGAAGCGATTTGGAGCATACCCGAACCCAATTGTGACACTAACAAGCTATCACATTTATGACAATGGCAACGCATTACCCATATCAAAAATCTGTTTTGGCAATATTGACGACGTGACTACCTTCATGAGCTGCAGCAGCGATCCAAATGGCTAACTGGCCAAGCTAACGTAGAACTTGATTAGCTTGTACTTTTATATGAAGATATTATACCATCTAACCAGTGGCCATAAGGCCGAATTACCAACGTTATCCCAGGTCCAGACAAAATGGTCCGAGTGGTGGAAATTCGCTTCCCAAGGCAGTCGGTTCTATATACCTGAGCGACTCGGGATTTTTCCCGACCAAGGACTGTCATTTCAGTGTAACCCCATTTAATTTGTTGCGTCCCTCCCACAAATTGCCATCCTCCCAGCAGCTCCTCGCAGGGGGAGTGCTCCGTATTTTCTTGCTCCGGGAAGGTATCGAATCCAATCCGGGTCCGTCTCCTTACCCCGGTCCTGAGAAATGGTTTTGCTGCATCTGCCGGAAAATAATCTTTTTAGGACGGTCATACTCTGTTCAGTATGTCTCGTGTAAGGACCATCAACATAGACAATACTCCCCAAGGCCTTCGGGGAGTGTCCTTATCGCTACAACAACAACAACAACAACAAGAGCTGTATTGGTTTAGCCATGTCCGTCTGTCGGCATGTATGCAAACTAGTCTCTCAATTTTTGAGATACCGCGATCAAATTTGGTGAGCGGGTATATTTAGGTTTCCGATTAGACATTTGTCGTTTCGTAAAGGACCATCAACATAGACAATACTCCCCAAGGCCTTCGGGGAGTGGCCTTATCGCTACAACAACAACAACAACAACAAGAGCTGTGTTGATTTAGTCATGTCCGTCTGTTTGCATGTATGCAAACTAGTCTCTCAATTTTTGAGATACCGTGATCAAATTTGGTGAGCGGGTATATTTAGGTGTCCGATTAGACATTTGTCGGAACCGGCTGGATCGGACCACTCGGGGGATATATGCAAACGATTTTTCAGATAAGAGGATTTTTGTCATATCTTCGTCAATTTATCAGATTGAAGCTTCAAATTTCACCAAATGCTTACGTATATAGCAGATCGGTGGTATATAGAGTATATACCCCATATAAATTGTAATTTCTGGCCCCATTTTAACGGCTAGAAGCGGCAAATTTCATCAAACTAGAGTTCGCCCAGTGGTTGAAATTCAACCACAGGAAAGGACAGGAAAGGAAAGGAAAGGAAAGGAAAGGAAGGAAAATCAATGGAAGGGAATGAAAATAAAAGAAATATAATTTGTCATTATACTCAGTTGAGCAGAGCTCACACAGTATATTAAGTTTGATTGCATAACGGTTGGTTGTACAGGTATAAAGGAATCGAGATAGATATACACTTCTATATATCAAAATCATCAGGATCGAAAAAAAATTTTATTGAGACATGTCCGTCCGTCCGTCCGTCCGTTAACACGATAAATTGAGTAAATTTTGAGGTATCTTGATGAAATTTGGTATGTAGATTCCTGGGTACTTATCTCAGATCGCTATTTAAAATGAACGATATCGGACTATAACCACGCCCACTTTTTCGATTTCGAAAAACCGAAAAAGTGCAATAATTCATTACCAAAGACAGATAAAGCGATGAAATTTGGTAGGTGAGTTGAACTTATGACGCAGAATTGAAAATTAGTAAAATTTTGGACAATGGGCGTGGCACCTACCACTTTTAAAAGAAGGTAATTTAAAACTTTTGCAAGCTGTAATTTGGCAGTCGTTGAAGATATCATGATGAAATTTGGCAGGAACGTTACTCCTATTACTATATGTACGCTTAATAAAAATTAGCAAAATCGGAGAAGGGCCACGCCCACTTTTAAAAAAAAAATTTTTTTAAAGTAAAATTTTAACAAAAAATTTAATAGCTTTACAGTATATAAGTAAATTATGTCAACATTCAACTCCAGTAATGATATGGTGCAACAAAATACAAAAATAAAAGAAAATTTCAAAATGGGCGTGGCTCCGCCCATTTTTCATTTAATTTGTCTAGTCGAACAAAAATTTACCAATCCTTTTGAAATTTGGTAGGGGCATAGATTTTATGACGTTAACTGCTTTCTGTGAAAATGGGCGAAATCGGTTGAAGCCACGCCCACTTTTTATACACGGTCGTCCGTCTGTCCTTCCGCATGGCCGTTAAAACGATAACTACAGCAAAAATCGACATATCTTTACTGAACTTAGTTCACGTACTTATCTGAACGCACTTTATCTTGGTGTAAAAAATGAACGAGATCCGACTATGACCACGCCCACTTTTTCGATATCGAAAATTCCGAAAAATGAAAAAAATGCCATAATTCTATACCAAATACGAAAAAAGGGATGAAACATGGTAATTGGATTGGTTTATTGACGCAAAATATAACTTTGGAAAAAACTTTGTAAAATGGTTGTGACACCTACCAATTAAGTAGAAGAAAATGAAAATGTTCTGCAGGGCGAAATAAAAAACCCTTGAAATCTTTGCAGGTATTACATATATAAATAAATTAGCGGTATCCAACAGATGATGTTCTGGGTCACCCTGGTCCACATTTTGGTCGATATCTGGCAAACGCCTTCACATATACAACTACCACCACTCCCTTTTAAAACTCTCATTAATACCTTTAATTTGATACCAATATCGTACAAACACGTTCTAGAGTCACCCCTGGTCCACCTTTATGGCGATATCTCGAAAAGGCGACCACCTATACAACTACCACCACTCCCTTTTAAAACCCTCATTAATACCTTTAATTTGATACCCATATCGTAAAAACACATCCCAGAGTCACCCCTGGTCCACATTTATGGCGATAATTCGAAACGGCGTCCACCTATAGAACTAAGGCCCACTCCCTTTTAAAATACTCATTAACACCTTTCGTTTGATACCCATATTGTACAAACGCATTCTAGATTCACCCCTGGTCCACCTCTATGGCGATATCTCGAAAAAGCGACCACCTATACAACTACCACCACTCCCTTTTAAAACCCTCATTAATACCTTTAATTTGATACCCATATCGTACAAACACATCCTAGAGTCACCCCTGGTCCACTTTTATGGCGATACTTCGAAACGGCGTCCACCTTTAGAACTAAGGCCCACTGCCTTTTAAAATACTCATTAACACCTTTTATTTGATACCCATATTGTACAAACGCATTCTAGATTCACCCCTGGTCCACCTCTATGGCGATATCTCGAAAAAGCAACCACCTATACAACTACCACCACTCCCTTTTAAAACCCTCATTAATACCTTTAATTTGATACCCATATCGTACAAACACATCCTAGAGTCACCCCTGGTCCACCTTTATGGCAATATCTCGAAAAAGCGACCACCTATACAACTACCACCACTCCCTTTTAAAACCCTCATTAATACCTTTAATTTGATACCCATATCGTACAAACGCATTCTAGAGTCACCCCTGGTCCACCTTTATGGCAATATCTCGAAAAAGCGACCACCTATACAACTACCACCACTCCCTTTTAAAACCCTCATTAATACCTTTAATTTGATACCCATATCGTACAAACAAATTCTAGGGTCACCTGGTCCACCTTTATGGCGATATCTCGAAACGGCGTGCACCTATGGAACTAAGGATCACTCCCTTTTAAAATACTCATTAGCACCTTGTTTTTTGATACCCATATTGTACAAACAAATTCTAGGGTCATCCCTGGTCCATCTTTATGGCGATATCTCGAAACGGCTTCCACCTATGGAACTAAGAATCACCCCCTTTTAAAATACTCATTAGTACCGTTTTTTTTTTGATACCCATATTGTACAAACAAATTCTAGGGTCACCCCTGGTCCACCTTTATGGCGATATCTCGAAAAGGCGACCACCTATACAACTACCACCACTCCCTTTTAAAACCCTCATTAATACCTTTAATTTGATACCCATATCGTAAAAACACATCCCAGAGTCACCCCTGGTCCACATTTATGGCGATAATTCGAAACGGCGTCCACCTATAGAACTAAGGCCCACTCCCTTTTAAAATACTCATTAACACCTTTCGTTTGATACCCATATTGTACAAACGCATTCTAGATTCACCCCTGGTCCACCTCTATGGCGATATCTCGAAAAAGCAACCACCTATACAACTACCACCACTCCCTTTTAAAACCCTCATTAATACCTTTAATTTGATACCCATATCGTACAAACACATCCTAGAGTCACCCCTGGTCCACCTTTATGGCGATACTTCGAAACGGCGTCCACCTATAGAACTAAGGCCCACTGCCTTTTAAAATACTCATTAACACCTTTCATTTGATACCCATATTGTACAAACGCATTCTAGAGTCACCCCTGGTCCACCTTTATGGCAATATCTCGAAAAGCGACCACCTATACAACTACCACCACTCCCTTTTAAAACCCTCATTAATACCTTTAATTTGATACCCATATCGTACAAACAAATTCTAGGGTCACCTGGTCCACCTTTATGGCGATATCTCGAAACGGCGTCCACCTATGGAACTAAGGATCACTCCCTTTTAAAATACTCATTAGCACCTTGTTTTTTGATACCCATATTGTACAAACAAATTCTAGGGTCATCCCTGGTCCATCTTTATGGCGATATCTCGAAACGGCTTCCACCTATGGAACTAAGAATCACTCCCTTTTAAAATACTCATTAGTACCGTTTTTTTTGATACCCATATTGTACAAACAAAGTCTAGGGTCACCCCTGGTCCACCTTTATGGCGATATCCCTAAATGGCGACCACCTATAGAAATATGGCACACTCCCTCATAAAATACTCTTTAATGTCTTTCATTTGATACACATGTCATACAAACACATTCCACTGTTTCCCTCGGTTCATTTTCCCTCATGGTTATTTTCCCTTATGTTGTCACCATAGCTCTCAACTGAGTACGTAATGTTCGGTTACACCCGAACTTAACCTTCCTTACTTGTTTTAATATAATAATAGGAACATTCGATGGGTAATATAATGAATAAGTAAGCTCAAAATAGGGAAATTTTATATTGCTCTGGCAGGAAGGTTATGATTAAATCAATCTGCTTCTGGTACACAAAAGGTAGGAAAAGGAAAGGTAAAGAAAGGAAAAGAAAGGAAAGGAAAGAAAATCAATGGAAGGGAAATGAAAATAAAAGAAATGAAAGAAAACAAAAGTAGAGGAATGGAAAGGAAAGGAAAGGAAAGGGAACGAAAAGAAAGGAAGGAAAGGAAGGAATATGAATGGAAGAGAAATGAAAGTAAAAGAAAGGAAATAAAAAGAAAGCAAGTAAGGAGGGTTAAGTTCGGGTGTAACCGAACATTACATACTCAGTTGAGAGCTATGGTGACAACATAAGGGAAAACAACCATGTAGGAAAATGAACCGAGGGAAACCGTGGAATGTGTTTGTATGACATGTGTATCAAATGAAAGACATTAAAGAGTATTTTATGAGGGAGTGGGCCATAGTTCTATAGGTGGACGCCATTTAGGGATATTGCCATAAAGGTGGACCAGGGCTGACTCTAAAATTTGTTTGTATGACATGGGTATCAAAAGAAAGGTGTTAATGAGTATTTTAAAATGGAGTGATCCTTAGTTCCATAGGTGGACGCCGTTTCAAGATATCGCCATAAAGGTGGACCAGTGGTGACCCTAGAATTTGTTTGTACGACATGGGTATCAAATGAAAGGTGTTAATGAGTATTTTAAAAGGGCGTGGGGCTTAGTTCTATAGGTGGACGCCTTTTCGAGATATCGCCATAAAGGTGGACCAGGGGTGACTCTAGAATGCGTTTGTACGATATGGGTATCAAATGAAAGGAGTTAATGAGTCTTTTTAAAAGGGAGTGGGCCTTAGTTCTATAGGTGTGTGCCTTTTCGAGATATCGCCATAAAGATGCACCAGGGGTGACTCTAGAATGCGTTTGTACGATATGGGTATCAAATGAAACGTGTTAATGAGTATTTTAAAAGGGCGTGGGGCTTAGTTCTATAGGTGGGTGCCTTTTCGAGATATCGCCATAAAGGTGCACCAGGGTGACTCTAGAATGCGTTTGTACCATATGGGTATCAAATAAAAGGAGTTAATGAGTATTTTTAAAAGGGAGTGGGCCTTAGTTCTATAGGTGTGTGCCTTTTCGAGATATCGCCATAAAGGTGCACCAGGAGTGACTCTAGCATGCGTTTGTACGATATGGGTATCAAATGAAAGGTGTTAATGAGTATTTTAAAAGGGAGTGGGCCTTAGTTCTATAGGTGGACACCTTTTCGAGATATCACCATAAAGGTGGACCAGGGGTGACTCTAGAATGCGTTTGTACGATGTGGGTATCAAATGAAAGGAATTAATGATTATTTTAAAAGGGAGTGGGGCTTAGTTCTATAGGTGGGTGCCTTTTCGAGATATCGCCATAAAGGTGCACCAGGGTGACTCTAGAATGCGTTTGTACGATATGGGTATCAAATAAAAGGAGTTAATGAGTATTTTTAAAAGGGAGTGGGCCTTAGTTCTATAGGTGTGTGCCTTTTCGAGATATCGCCATAAAGGTGCACCAGGGGTGACTCTAGCATGCGTTTGTACGATATGGGTATCAAATGAAAGGTGTTAATGAGTATTTTAAAAGGGAGTGGGCCTTAGTTCTATAGGTGGACACCTTTCGAGATATCGCCATAAAGGTGGACCAGTGGTGACTCTAGAATGCGTTTGTACGATATGGGTATCAAATGAAAGGTGTTAATGAGTATTTTAAAAGGGAGTGGGCCTTAGTTCTATAGGTGGACGCCGTTTCGAGATATCGCCATAAAGGTGCACCAGGAGTGACTCTAGCATGCGTTTGTACGATATGGGTATCAAATGAAAGGTGTTAATGAGTATTTTAAAAGGGAGTGGGCCTTAGTTCTATAGGTGGACGCCTTTTCGAGATATTGCCATAAAGGTGGACCAGGGGTGACTCTAGAATGCGTTTGAACGATATGGGTATCAAATGAAAGGAGTTAGTGAGTATTTTAAAAGGGAGTGGGCCTTAGTTCTATAGGTGGGTGCCTTTTCGAGAAATCGCCATAAAGGTGCACCAGGAGTGACTCTAGCATGCGTTTGTACGATATGGGTATCAAATGAAAGGTGTTAATGAGTATTTTAAAAGGGAGTGGGCCTTAGTTCTATAGGTGGACACCTTTTCGAGATATCACCATAAAGGTGGACCAGGGGTGACTCTAGAATGCGTTTGTACGATGTGGGTATCAAATGAAAGGAATTAATGATTATTTTAAAAGGGAGTGGGGCTTAGTTCTATAGGTGGGTGCCTTTTCGAGATATCGCCATAAAGGTGCACCAGGGTGACTCTAGAATGCGTTTGTACGATATGGGTATCAAATAAAAGGAGTTAATGAGTATTTTTAAAAGGGAGTGGGCCTTAGTTCTATAGGTGTGTGCCTTTTCGAGATATCGCCATAAAGGTGCACCAGGGGTGACTCTAGCATGCGTTTGTACGATATGGGTATCAAATGAAAGGTGTTAATGAGTATTTTAAAAGGTAGTGGGCCTTAGTTCTATAGGTGGACACCTTTTCGAGATATCACCATAAAGGTGGACCAGGGGTGACTCTAGAATGCGTTTGTACAATATGGGTATCAAATGAAAGGTGTTAATGAGTATTTTAAAAGGGAGTGAGCCTTAGTTCTATAGGTGGACGCCTTTTCGAGATATTGCCATAAAGGTGGACCAGGGGTGACTCTAGAATGCGTTTGAACGATATGGGTATCAAATGAAAGGAGTTAGTGAGTATTTTAAAAGGGAGTGGGCCTTAGTTCTATAGGTGGGTGCCTTTTCGAGATATCGCCATAAAGGTGCACCAGGGGTGACTCTAGAATGCGTCTGTACGATATGGGTATCAAATGAAGGGTGTTAATGAGCATTTTAAAAGGGAGTGGGCCTTAGTTCTAAAGGTGGACGCCTTTTCGAAATATCGCCATAAAGGTGGACCAGGGGGGTGACTCTATAATGTGTTTGTATGATATGGGTATCAAATTTAAGGTATTAATGAAGGTTTTGAAAGGGAGTGGCCCCTAGTTGTATATGTGAATGCGTCAATAAACCAATCCAATCACCATGTTTCATCCCTTTTTTCGTATCTGGTATAGAATTATGGCATTTTTTTAATTTTTCGAAATTTTCGATATCGAAAAAGTGGGCGTGGCATAGTCGGATTTCACCCATTTTTAACACCAAGATAAAGTGAGTTCAGATAAGTACGTGAACTAAGTTTAGTAAAGATATATCGGTTTTTGCTCAAGATATCTTGTTAACGGCCGAGCGGAACGTCAGACGGTCGACTGTGTATAAAAACTGGGCGTGGCTTCAACCGATTTCGCCCATTTTCACAGAAAACTGTTATCGTCATAGAAGTTTTGCCCTTACCAAATTGCATAAGGATAGGTAAATTTTTGTTCGACTTATGGCATTAAAAGTATTCTATACAAATTAAATGAACAAGGGCGGAGCCACGCCCATTTTGAAAATTCCTTTTATTTTTTTATTTTGTTGTACCATATCATTACTGGAGTTGAATGTTCACATAATTTATTTATCTTCTAATATATAAAATTCTTCTGTCACGGTTTTAGAGGCTGAACTCCTCCGAAACGGCTGAACCGATTCTCATGAAAAGTGAGCATATTCGGTAGGTCTGGGAATCGGCCAACGTCTACCTTTTTTTTCGCTACGTGTCTAGGGTCTTGAGATCAAAACGTGGACCCGGGTACCCCTAGAATGTGTTTATACAATATGGATATCAAATGAAAGCTGTTGATGAGTGCTATAGTACAGGATAATTTTCATACAAGAGGGAGGCTAGGGTCTCGAGATATAGCCCAAAACGTGGACCCGGGTACCCCTGGAATGTGTTTATACAATATGGATATCAAATGAAAACTGTTCATGAGTGCTATAGTACAGTATAATTTTCATACCCCTGGGTGACTAGGGTCTCGAGATATATGCCAAAACGTGGACCCGGGTACCCCTAGAATGTGTTTATACAATATGGATATCAAATGAAAGCTGTTGATGAGTGCTATAGTACAGGATAATTTTCATACAACTGGGAGGATAGGGTTCGAGATATAGGCCAAAACGTGGACCCGGGTACCCCTAGAATGTGTTTATACAATATGGATATCAAATGAAAGCTGTTGATAAGTGCTATAGTACAGGATAATTTTCATACCCCTGGGTGATTACGGTCTCCAGATATAGCCCAAAACGTGGACCCGGGTACCCCTAGAATGTGTTTATACAAAATGGATTTCAAACGAAAACTGTTGATGAGTGCTATAGTACAGGATAATTTTCATACCCCTGGGTGACTAGGGTCTCGAGATATAGGCCAAAACGTGGACCCGGGTACCCCTAGAATGTGTTTATACAATAACTATGGATATCAAATGAAAGCTGTTGATGAGTGCTATAGTACAGGATAATCATAAATCATACAACTTGGAGGCTAGGGTCTCGAGATATAGGCCAAAACGTGGACCCGGGTACCCCTGGAATGTGTTTATACAATATGGATATCAAATGAAAGCTGTTGATGAGTGCTATAGTACAGGATAATTTTCATACAACTGGAGGATAGGGTTCGAGATATAGACCAAAACGTGGACCCGGGTACCCCTAGAATGTGTTTATACAATATGGATATCAAACGAAAGCTGTTGATGAGTGCTATAGTACAGGATAATTTTCATACAACTGGGAGGCTAGGGTCTCGATATATAGCCCAAAACGTGGACCCGGGTACCCCTGGAATGTGTTTATACAATATGGATATCAAATGAAAGCTGTTGATGAGTGCTATAGTACAGGATAATTTTTATACAACTGGGAGGCTAGGGTCTCGAGATATAGCCCAAAACGTGGACCCGGGTACCTCTGGAATGTGTTTATACAATATGGATATCAAATGAAAGCTGTTGATGAGTGCTATAGTACAGGATAATTTTCATACAACTGGGAGGATAGGGTCTCGAGATATAGCCCAAACGTGGACCCGAGTACCCCTAGAATGTGTTTATACAATATGGATATCAAATGAAAACTGTTGATGAGTGCTAGAGTACAGGATAATTTTCATACCCCTGGGTGACTAGGGTCTCGAGATATAGCCCAAAACGTGGACCCTGGTACCCCTAGAATGTGTTTATACAATATGGATATCAAATGAAAGATGTTGATGAGTGCTATAGTAAAGCATAATTTTCATACAACTGAGAGGCTAGGGTCTCGAGATATAGCCCAAAACGTGGACCCGGGTACCCCTAGAATGTGTTTATACAATATGGATATCAAATGAAAGCTGTTGATGAGTGCTATAGTAAAGCATAATTTTCATACAACTGAGAGGCTAGGGTCTCGAGATATAGCCCAAAACGTGGACCCGGGTACCCCTAGAATGGATATCAAATGAAAACTGTTGATGAGTGCTATAGTAGAGGATAATTTTCATACCCCTGGGTGACTACGGTCTCGAGATATAGGCCAAAACCATTAATTAGGCCATTAAGGCATTTGGTACATAGACTTGAATGAACGCCTCTTAAACAAGAGGCATATAAGAGGGAAATTTAGATCATATATAACATCGCTGCAAACAACGGCCATAAAAAAGCACTAGTAGATAAGCTCAGAAGAACAAATGGAGAACCAAAAAGAAATAATGAAGAGGAAAATAAAAGTTGGACGAGTATGACATATACTGGAAAAGCAACATGTAAATTGGCAAACTTCTTTAAAAAATATAACATTAACGCAGCATTCAAAACATCGAACAATCTAGGGCGAAAACTAAGAACTAGCACTAATTCAGAGGATCCGTTTAGCAGCAACGGCGTATACAAGCTTACCTGCGGATGCCAACATAGTTACATAGGACAAACAGGTCGGCAAATAAGAACGAGGTTCAGAGAACATATTAGAGATTACAAAAAAAAAATACGGAATCCAAATATTATACCAGAGTCTAACTTCGCGAATCACATGGTCGAGAATGAATGTTCCCCAGCAAACATCAATAAAACAGTTAGGGTTCTTCACATAAAAGCAAAAGGCCGACGTCTCAACGTACTCGAAAATATGGAAATCTACAAACAGAAAACATACGACGGTAGAATAATAAACGAACAGATAAACACAATTTCTGGCACAATATTCGAGCCTTTAAAACTTGTTTACAAGAAACAAAGTAATCACACAGGTACAACAGACAAACACAAAAAAACTTGTCAGGCTTTTAACTTGAACGCGAACGGACTACTAACAATTTACAAGCGACGTCTACTGAAAATATATAAAGCAAAGGCGAGCATTTGGTTCAACAAACAATGCCTGGAATTGAATGTTACTCCGAAATTCGCAAAAATAACAATAAAGGCAAATACCAAATCTAGCAGGAAAACAGTTAGAAAAGCGGAAAAGGATTTTTTAAAATATGAGTTGGAAAGCTTATACTCGAAGAAGGATGAGATAAATGCCGAGTTATTATCTATCCATTTAAGATTGGCAGAACAACTACCTACGACTGTATTAATGGAATGCTTCGACCGCATTAAGACAGAGGTCGATCAGGAACTACAACAAAAATATAGGTCGCTGAACCGAAAATTGGACAAGCTGGCAGGACGACGAGAGGGTAACCAAAACCAAAACACTCACCAGTTTCATGACAAGTTCGTTAACCTCACAACAGTGGCCATTACCAAGGAAGAGGCACAACTTCTCGAAAAGGGCCTGAAGCACAATATCATGGACCAGAATACAGTAAGAAAAACGGAGCAAGCGATTGTAGATGCGGAGATCGCAATATCATTGATACCACAGGAAGAACAGGAGCACGCAAGACACATGTGCAGGGAAATCATAAGAAAGGAGGTGAAAGCACAGGAAGGACAAAAACCGAATACAGAGGAGAAAACAATAAAGAATCTACGGCATAAACTAAGGAAAAACAATATTGTCACAACGAAAGCGGACAAAGGAAACACCACTGTGCTAATCGAAAAAGAGAAATATATATCCAAAACCGAGGATCTCATAGAGGAAATGAAATGTCGTAGAATGAGAGAGGATCCCACAGATGAATACCAAAAACAAATCAAAGTTGCTATAAAAAATGCAACAAATATAGTAGATTCTAACATGGCACATAGATTGGTCCAAATGAACCCTTCGGCTCCTCCACTGGTTGCGCTACCAAAAATCCACAAGTCGGACACGCCAATGAGGCCCATCATTAATTTTACATCGGCACCATGTTACAAACTGTCCAAATATTTAAAAACGATATTGATAGACACTCTGGAGCTAAGGAACGAATATGCAATAGCTAACACAACAGAACTAATAGAGAGACTCGGGACCGTAGAGCTAACAAGAAACAGCAAATTGGTATCTTTTGACATAAAAGATCTATACCCATCTATACCACTATCGGAGACTTTGGACATAGTTAGCTCAACAATAGTTCATAACACAAAAAACAAAGTAAAAAGTATGCAAATCACAAATACGCTAAGAACCACTTTACGTCAAAACTATTTTAAATTCAACAATAAAATATATAGACAAACAAACGGTCTTGGAATGGGAAGCCCCACATCAGCAATTCTTATGGAAGTGTTCATGCAAAATCTGGAAGAAAAGTACATACAGGAGCTGAAGTCCAAATTAGGCGTGTCATTTTATGCTAGATACGTGGATGACATAATATGCGTTTTAACTACTAATAACGAAGAACTCGTACTGGAGTACCTCAACAAACAGCACGGCAATATAAAATTTACAATGGAAACCGAAAAAGACGGAGGAATCAACTACCTAGACCTCACGATAAATATTGATAAAGAAGCCAAAAGATTTAACTATGACATATATAGAAAGTCAACGGCCACCGACACAATAATACACAATACCTCAAATCACCCTCAACATCATAAAAATGCAGCATTAAGGCACTTGGTACATAGACTTGAAAGAACACCTCTTACACAAGAGGCATATAAGAGAGAACTTGAGGTCATATATAATATCGCTGCAAACAACGGATATAAAAAAGCACTAGTAGATAAGCTCAGAAGAACAAATGGAGAACCAAAAAGAAATAATGAAAAAGAAAATAATAGCTGGACGACTATGACGTATACTGGAAAAGCAACATATAAATTGGCAAATTTCTTTAAAAAATACAACATTAACACATCATTCAAAACATCGAACAATCTAGGGCGAAAACTAAGAACTAAAATTAACTCAGAGGATCCGTTTAGCAGCCACGGCGTATACAAGCTTACCTGCGGATGTCAGCATAGTTACATAGGACAAACAGGACGGCAAATAAGAACGAGGTTCAGAGAACATATTAGAGATTACAACAAAAAAATACGGAATCCAAACATTATACCCGAGTCTAACTTCGCGAATCACATGGTCGAGAATGAATGTTCCCCAGCAAACATCAATAAAACAGTTAGGGTTCCTCACATACAAGAAAAGGGCCGACGTCTCAACGTACTCGAAAACATGGAAATCTACAAACAAAAAACATTCGACGGTAGAATAATAAACGAACAGATAAACACCATTTCTGACACAATATTCGAGCCTTTAAAACTTGTTTACAGGAAACAACTTAATCACACAGCTACAACAGACAAACGCACAACAACAAATAAACACAAAACAATTAACACACCAAAGCAAAAAACCGACAAAGAAGGTCAAACGACTAAAATCACAGATTTCTACCTACCCCAGTCAGCCACACAAATCGATTAGTAAACCACCCTCGGTTCTGAACGAACACACAGCACATACACATAACTAAATATACACAAGCATCAATTTGACAATACCTGCTCATATACCTACGAACTATAAATACAGGACAAATGACAACAACAGATCAGAACGAAAATCGACACTGATGATGGCACAACGCCGAAACCGGTTTGTCTCAAAACCAAATTTGACAAGGGATGACGGAAAATCGTTCCAATATACATCACAAAAAAACAAATAAACACAAAACAATTAACGCACCAAAAAAACAAACCCACAAAGAAGGACAAACGACTAAAATTACGAATTTTTACCTGCCTCAGTCAGCCTCACAAATCGATCAGTAAAAACCACCCTCGGTTCTGAATGAATACACATACACATAACTAAATATACACAAGCACCAATTTCTGACAATACCTGAAAATCGTTCCAATATACATAATTTTTCGATCACTTTTTGGAATCATTTTGGGTCGTGTATAAAAAACAAGCAAAAACGTTTCCTTCTAGATTTCAGGAATTTGAACAATAGTTAATAGTTTAAGTTAAAGCAATTTATACAAGGGACATTTTTTTTACTCGACCTATTTTAGCTTGAGTAAATTTTTAGTTTGAAGTGCCTATATAATAAATCTATACAGCTTTTTGAAATAACATTTCTATAGAAATTTCTTACTATATTAGCTTTATATCTTTATGAAAAGAACAAAGCGTAAACTTAATTAGTTTTATTTGTTTCCAAACTGCTATTATGTGCGCACGCTTTTAAACCTTACATAAGAGGAAACATGAGCAACAGACTGAGCGAATATTAGCAGCGTTCCATTGAGCCATCGAGCTCTGAATCACGATCAAATCTCATGAGAACGATCAGGATCAGTACTTTGAGTGTTGGCAGCACTCAACCGATGTGTACACATGTTAGGGTGCCTGTTATTTTCAACCTTTTTTCCGCAATCGCTCCATAAACTTTTACTATAAATGGATCACAGCCATTTCCTCCTTAATAGTTAAGGCAATAAAAATTAAATGAAACTATTCAGAGCATTATATGCTGATATTTGTAAAATGTATTGCCAGTTCTGGATGGCACCGAAAGACAGACCATTTCAACTAATTGTATGGAGAGATGAGTCACATCTTCCTCTACAGTTCTATGAACTAAATACTATAACATACAGAACGGCTTCAGCACCGTTCCTAGCCATCCGCAGTTTAATTTTTATTGCGGAAACGTATGGAAATCTTTATCCTCTTGGCGCACACGTTTTGAAATCCGATCTATATGTAGACGATGTCCTTACAGGCGCTGATACTTTAGAGGAGTTAAAGCAAATTCGAATTAACCCAATTATTAGCGATGGCCAAACTCGAACTCACTAAATGGAACAGCAACTGCATTGAACTTTTCACAAACACAGATGAGAGACCATTCAGCATTCAGAGCCAGAGCGTTACTAATACAATGGGATTGTTATGGAAACCAAGGTCAAATCAATTTTGCTTCCCGAAAGGAATACTACAAAGCGTTTGATTCTTTCAAAGACGGCAAAGATATATGACTTACTAGGGCTTTTGAGTCCAGTTGTAATTCGATGCAAGATTCTTCTCCAAGCACTTTGGTTACCCGGTGCCTCATGGGATGAGGAAGTGCCCAATCCACTTTCCGGCCAGCATAGAAGATGATCTACCTAATATAAACACAATTGCCGTTCCTCGCTGCGCATTTACTTCACCGTCAAAGAGAGACGAACTGCACGGGTTTGCAGATGCCTCTGAGCGAGCTTATGGATGCTGGATTTATACCAGAATTTGGCACAATGGTACGTATAAAATTAATTTGCTTATTGCCGAGTCCAAGGTAGCTCCAGTAAAGGCTCAGTCTGAACCAAGGTTGGAGCTGTGCGCTGCATTGCTGTTAATACGAACATGGAAAAGGTTTGAAGTGACCCTCAAGCCGAATACGAACACAGTATATTTTTGGACCGATTCAACCAAGGTCCTTCAGTGGTTAAAAACGCATTCCTCGATTCTTACTTCATTTGTCGCCAACCGGGTTTCGGAAATCCAGGAACTTTCGCAGCGCAACATATGGCGACATGTACCATCGAAGGATAATCCGGCCGATTTAATTTCAGGCGGCTGCTGTGCTACTGATCTATGTAGCACAATATGGTTTTCTGGCCCATTATTCCTTAGTAAGGAGTCAAAACATTGCGTAGCGCCATAGGGCCCTCGCGAAGGGCAGACATCTTGCCGCGATGCGAGGGCTTAGTCGCTGACCACGGGACTAAGCCACCCAGTAGGATGCAGGTTCATATGGATCTCCTTGACTGCGGTGGCCTAGTCCTAGGGTGAGCGATGACCAAGATCTGCCCCCTCCCAATCCAGGGTGTTATGCGGCACCGTGCCCATTTGATGGTTTGCAGCCGGGAGGTTAATCTGGCTGTATTTGTACGGAGCCTCTCTGACACCGGGCCGCCTCAGAGAGTAGAAATGGTCTTTTCGCGGTAAGGGGCTCTGCCGCGGCGGACGACACTTTTCCCCCTTTCAATAAGGTGACCCTAAGCTGGCCTCGTCTAGCAAGGGATCGTACGAACAAGATGAACAAAAAAAACAAGGAAAAAGACACTTCGTCCTCCTCCACAGGGAGAAGGACAACAGCATTGGCATCCATACGCCCTAGTGAACGAGGGAGGGCTACCAATGCTACCAATGCTAAAGGGAAGAGCGACTTGGTGGGGGTCGGCAATAGTATGGCGGCGAAGGGAGTTGCGCTGGCAACGGCGAACCCTGACGCGCCTGCTGTTGCCGGACACCGACCAAGCGCCGGAACGGCAACCATTTTTCCCACGGCTGTGGCAGGGGTCTCTGGACCTGGCCACTCCGAGCCAAGGGAAAACGGGGCCGCAACATCTACTTTACCGGGGGAGCGACTGCGTTGGAAACGACGGGTCGGCTCCCCATGGACGACAAGAGAGCAACCTCAGTCAACACAGTCTTAGGTGATCGGACGGGGGCAAGCACCAGTATGGCGGCGAAGGTAGTTGCGCTGGCAACGGCGAACACTGACGCGCCTGCTGATGCTGGGCGCCCGTCTGACGCCGGTATGGCGACTGTTCTCCCCACGGCTGTGACAGGGGTCCCACGATCTGGTCGCACTGAGCCAAAGGAGAAAGGAGCCATAAGGAAGACATCATCCGGGGGTACGACCGCGTGGGCAACTACGGGTCGGACCCCTTCTCAAGAAGAGTCCCAGAAGGGATCGTTCCACAGGAACAAGAGAAGGGCTGCCAAAGTCCTGTCAAGATATGAGGGTGTTCCGCTGGAAACGCTGTCAGAGAACGCCAGGAATTCGGTGGAAAGGGCGCGAGCTCTACTGCCGAATTTTCGGGGTTCTCTGTCAACAAGCGCAACCCCATATAAGCGTCAAAGGTCCGATGAGGATATCAAACCACCGCCGAAAAGCACCAGAATCACCCCGCGGTAGCCAAACCCAGCTTTGCCGAGGTAGCCAAGGACCGGATCCTTATAGGAATCCTGGACCGAGGGAATGACCGTGGTGCAATCCCTAAAGACCAGTGGCCGTACGTCCGGAATGAAATCGGTAACGCCGTTCTCGACGTGCTGATGGAGTCTCCGGGTAGTCCGCCGCGAGGTTCTGATGCAGGATGGTACCAGGGCCAAATCAAGGTACTCGCTTGCGAGGACGCAAGGTCTGTTGCGCTGTACAGGGCAGCAGCCGCAAAGCTGGGACAAGTCTATCCCGGGGCGATTATCGAGGTCGTCGACTGGAAGGACATTCCGGCTCGGCCAAGGACCAGGGCATGGGTTCCAGTGGTTCCAGCAGAACCTGAGAGAACTCTCAGGATGCTGCAACTGATGAACCCGGCTCTCCCAACGCAGTACTGGAGTGTCGAGTCCAAGTCGAGGACGCTGTAGGACCTAGGAGACAGGTCGTGTTAGCCCTGAATAAGGAAGCTCTCGAGCCCCTTAGACGGAGCAAAGGAAGAGTGTTTTACGGCCTCGGCGAGGTCGTAATTCACGTATACCGTGGGGACGCACAGCGCGCATCCCTTTCGAGTGCCTCTTTGGACACGGACATTGAGGCACCCGAAGTGGAAGCGGAAATCTCCGACGCCGAAAGCCTGGTTTCCGCCACGTCAAATTGCGTAGGGGCTCTGGGCAATTTGTCGATGGAGGATGCTCTGCTGGATAGCGACGGAGAGGATCCCAACATCACGGTGATGGAGGCAGGGGAGTCTGAGCAAGCTCATGCTGAGGTTGCTCCAGATAAACCTGCACAAAAGTAAGGCAGCCTCGGCTGCTCTCATCAGTCGCATTTCTAAAGGCGACGTCGAAGTGGTCCTTATCCAAGAACCCTGGGTGAACAACTCAAGGATTTGCGGATTGGGGGCCATTGGGTTTAAGCTCATCCGAGCTGCAGATGAAGGCAAAGTGAGAACATGCATTCTAGTAAAGTCTGAGCTAAATATCTTTCTCTTACCTAATTATAGCAATGGTGACGTTACAGCGGCCAGCTTGGCAAGCGGAGGCACCCAATTAACGCTAGCCTCCGTTTATATGCAGTACGACGCAGAGGAACCTCCTCCGCAAAAGACGGTAAAGGATCTGGTGGCCGACACAAGCAAAGGCCATCTGATAATCGGGACAGACGCAAACGCCCACAACGTGCAGTGGGGTAGCTCCGACATAAACACTCGTGGTGAGTCACTTTTTGAGTACCTTTTAACAACTAACCTTGTAGTTTGCAATGTAGGTAATGAACCAACTTTTATTACTAAAAACCGTAGAGAAGTTATTGACCTCACTATTTGTAGCGAAAGCGTTTATGGGTGGGTTAAAAATGGCGTGTTCTTGAGGCACATTCCTTTTCAGACCACCGGTATATTGAAGTAATGTTAGAGTTCTTCGTCGATCAGCCCATTGCGAGACGTAACCCACGTAATACAAACTGGGAACTACATAATGAGCTGTTAGCAAGAGAACTACCAGAACTGCCCCCACAAAGCCCCTCATAAACGATGGAGGTAGAGGGTCTGGTAGAAACCTTCACATCGGCATTCTCAAATGCCTTAGAACAGGCCTGTCCATTGCCAAAACCACGCGGTAAGCGTAAACCTCACTGGTGGTCCCATGATCTGGACCTACTGCGTAAATCCTGTAGAGAACAGTTTAACAAAGCCAAATTCTTTGATAACGGGTCACAATGGCTAGAATGCAAGGACAAACTAAGGACCTACAAAAAAGTCCTGAGACAAGCGAAGAGAACTTCATGGAGAAATTTCTGCACTGGAGTCGAAAGTGTCGTGGACACATCCAGGCTACGGTGCGTGCTTTCTAAGACGCAAACAGCTATTAGCTTTCTGCGGAGACCGAATGGTACCTGGACCAGCACAGAAGGGGAAACTCTAGAGCTGCTCCTGGACACACATTTCCCGGGAAATATGACCAACGCACCGGAAGTACCTGCAGCAAACCAAGCTGTGAATATACCCATCACTGAGGAGAGGGTGAGGTGGGCAGTCAAAAGTTTTAAACCTTTTAAGGCTGCTGGACCAGACGGGATTGTACCCGCTCAACTTATCTACTCTTTGGAGTTATCAGCCAACTGGCTGCGCCACATATATACCATTTGTTTGGCTATGAACTATATTCCGTGTGCATGGAGGAGCGCCACGGTCATATCCATTCCTAAGGCAGGCAAAGCCTCTCACTACGAGCCGAAGGACTACAGACCTATCGGTCTTTCATTCTTCGTACTCAAGACCCTAGAGAGAATAGTTAGCGATTTTCTCACTACTAGCATTGATAGGAATCTCATTTCGGACTATCAACACGCGTACACCAAAGGAAAATCTGCGGAGACTGCGCTACACAGCCTAGTCTCTACTATAGAAACATCCTTGTTCGAAAAGGATTATTGTCTTGTGGCCTTCCTAGACATTGAAGGAGCATTCAACAATATAAGTCCAGACGCCGTTAACAATGCTTTAACTGATCTGGACGTAAATAGACCCCTAGTGGGACTAATTGATCAACTGCTCAGGGGATGGAAAGTGCTTTCCTCACTGGGGAAGGTTGATATAACACGATTTGTCGCAAGGGGCACGCCCCAGGGTGGTGTCCTTTCCCCTTTACTATGGAACCTAACGGTAAACTCGCTATTAAGAGATACTAGTTGGGGGAGCGGGAAGGTCGTGGCATATGCTGATGACCTAGCGATTATCTACAGAGGCAAGTTCCCTCAAACTTTATGCGACTTGATGCAGGTAGCACTGCGAGAGGTTTCCTTGTGGGCTTCCCGATGTGGACTCAGCGTCAACTCCGATAAAGTAGAGCTTGTCTTATATACCAAACGATACAAAATACCATCGTTGAACCTACCAGAACTAAATGGGGTGCGCCTAAGCCTGGCAGATAAAGCCAAATTTCTAGGCGTAGTTTTAGACAAAAAGCTGAACTGGAAGGACAACGTTATCCAGCGACAAAAGAAAACGTACATTGCATTATATACGTGTAAAAGAGCCATTAGCAAAAAATGGGGACTCACCCCCAACATATGCAGATGAATTTATACCGCGATTATCAGACCCATACTGCTGCATGGGGTAGTCGCATGGTGGCCAGCCTTGAGCAAGGCGCAAACCTAAACTTGTTGGGTAAAGTCCAGAGATCCAGCATGATAAGCTTATGCGGGGCTCTAAGAACTACGCCTAGCGAAGCTCTTCAGGTCATTCTTGACATCTTTCCATTGGATCTGGCTGGTCATCGAGCAGCGGCAACGTCAGCCCTGCGTCTATGGGAGTTGTCGTGTTGGAACAACAGGACCACAGTACACTCAAGTATACTAAAAAAATACAGTTTTCTCCCTCCTAGCACGGATCGCTGTGCGACCACAACAGTTGCGGAAACCAACTTTAAGATAAACATACCCAGCAGGGATGACTGGACGGAGTCGGATAAGTGCCTTGCTATAACCAACAGCATTTCCATATACACGGACGGCTCCAAGCTAAACGGTAGAGTTGGAGGTGGAGTATACTCAAGGGACCTTGACCTCCAGCTCTCATTCAGACTACCCGACCACTGCAGTGTATTCCAAGCAGAAGTTGCAGCCATAATGGAAGCCGCAGCTAAGATAGGGATATACATTGTTGGCAAAGAAATTTTTATCTTCAGCGACAGCCAAGCTGCCATAAAATCTCTGGGCTCCCACTCGTTCAATTCTGAACTAGCACTAAACTGTCGCCGATCTCTTCAAGAGATGGCTCAACAGAACCGAGTACACCACACATGGGTCCCTGGACATAGGGATATCGAGGGAAACTGCATTGCAGATGAACTCGCTAGGCAGGGTGCAACCTAGCAGGTTCTTCCTGGACAAGAACGCTTAGGTATGCCCCTGTCCACATGCAAGCTAATGCTAAAAGAGCACATCTACCGTCAAGGCGACGAAAGATGGCTACAAACGCCGGGGTGTCGAACATCGAAAGAAACCTGGCCTAAATGGGATCCTAAAAGGTCCCGTCACGTGTACAACCTAAGAAGGGATACAATTTCCACACTTGTGGGGACACTAACGGGTCATTCCCTCATAGGTAGGCATGCAGAAAGGCTAGGAGCGCCTTATCGTCGTTGCTGCAGGAGTTGTAAAGAGGATGAGGAGGAGGAAACGGTGGTTCACCTCATTTGCAACTGCCCAGCACTAAGCGGAGCACGGCAGCGCTTTCTGGGAGCTCCATTTCTTGATACTATGAGTCAGGTTGTGGAGCATGACGTCAAGGACCTGGTAGCTTTCATCAGGTCCTCAAAATGGTTCGAAGAGGAAAGGTAACGGTATTTTTTCGTGGTATCACAACGGGCCTAGTACTACTGGCCTAAGTGTGCCCTCGGGCAGCCACCCTAACCTAACCTAACCTAACCTATGGCAGCGCCATGGCCGGGGATAATTCCCAGTCACACGCAGCATTGGTTAAAATATTGTGCTTTAAGGTCTTCGTTATTCTTCTTTATCATTATAATTTGCCTACAGTCGTTTTCGTACACTTCTTCAATAAAGTTCGTTTATTCTTCAATCGTATGTTATTTTTTTTACAAGAAACACCCATCAATACCACTATCGGAGACTTTGGATATAGTTAGCTCAACAATAGTTCATAATACAAACAAGTAAGGAAGGCTAAGTTTGGGTATGACCGAACATTACATACTCAGCTGAGAGCTTTGGAGACAAAATAAGGGAAAATCACCATATAGGAAAATGAACCTAGGGAATGTGTTTGTATGACATGGGTATCAAATGGAAGGTATTAAAGAGTACTTTAAAAGGCAGTGGGCCATAGATCCACAGGTGGACGCCATTTCGGGATATCGTCATAAAGGTGAACCAGGGGTGACTCTAGAATGTGTTTGTACGATATGGGTATCAAATGAAAGGTGTTAATGAGTATTTTAAAAGGGAATGGGCCTTAGTTCTATAGGTGAACGCCTTTTCGAGATATCGCCATAAAGGTGAACCAGGGGTGACTCTAGGATGCGTTTGTACGATATCAGTATCAAATGGAAGGTATTAAAGAGTACTTTAAAAGGCAGTGGGCCATAGATCCACAGGTGGACGCCATTTCGGGATATCGTCATAAAGGTGAACCAGGGGTGACTCTAGAATGTGTTTGTACGATATGGGTATCAAATGAAAGGTGTTAATGAGTATTTTAAAAGGGAATGGGCCTTAGTTCTATAGGTGAACGCCTTTTCGAGATATCGCCATAAAGGTGAACCAGGGGTGACTCTAGGATGCGTTTGTACGATATCAGTATCAAATGAAAGGTGTTAATGAGTATTTTAAAGGGAGTGGGCTTTAGTTCTATAGGTGGACGCCTTTTCGAGATATCGCCATAAAGGTGGACCAGGAGTGACTCTAGAATGCGTTTGTACGATATGGGTATCAAATGAAAGGAGTTAATGATTATTTAAAAGGGAGTGGGCCTTAGTTCTATAAGTGGACGCCTTTTCGAGATATCGCCATAAAGGTGGACCAGGGGTGACTCTAGAATGCGTTTGTACGATATGGGTATCAAATGAAAGGTGTTAATGAGAATTTTAAAAGGGAGTGGGCCTTAGTTCTATAGGTGGACACCTTTTCGAGATATCGCCATAAAGGTGGACCAAGGGTGACTCTAGAATGCGTTTGTACGATATCGGTATCAAATGAAAGGAGTTAATGAGTATTTTAAAAGGGAGTGGGGCTTAGTTATATAGGTGGGTGCCTTTTCGAGATATCGCCATAAAGGTGGCCCAGGGGTGACTCTAGAATGCGTTTGTACAATATGGGTGTCAAATGAAAGGAGTAAATGAGTATTTTAAAAGGGAGTGGACCTTAGTTCTATAGGTGGACGCCTTTTCGAGATATCGTGGCCCAGGGGTGACTCTAGAATGCGTTTGTACGACATGGGTATCAAATGAAAGGTGTTAATGAGTATTTTAAAAGGGAGTGGGCCTTAGTTCTATAGGTGGACACCTTTTCGAGATATCGCCATAAAGGTGGACCAGCGGTGACTCTAGAATGCGTTTGTACGATATGGGTATCAAATGAAAGGAGTTAATGATTATTTAAAAGGGAGTGGGCCTTAGTTCTATAAGTGGACGCCTTTTCGAGATATCGCCATAAAGGTGGACCAGGGGTGACTCTAGAATGCGTTTGTACGATATGGGTATCAAATGAAAGGTATTAATGAGTATTTTAAAAGGGAGTGGGCCTTAGTTCTATAGGTGGACGCCTTTTCGAGATATCGCCATAAAGGTGGACCAGGGGTGACTCTAGAATGCGTTTGTACGATATGTGTATCAAATGAAAGGTGTTAATGAGTATTTTAAAAGGGAGTGGGCCTTAGTTCTATAGGTGGACGCCTTTTCGAGATATCGCCATAAAGGTGGACCAGGGGTGACTCTAGAATACGTTTGTACGATATGGGTATCAAATGAAAGGTGTTAATGATTATTTAAAAGGGAGTAGGCCTTAGTTCTATAAGTGGACGCCTTTTCGATTTATCGCCATTAAGCTGAACCAGGGGTGACTCTAGAATGCGTTTGTACGATATGGGTATCAAATGAAAGGAGATAATGATTATTTAAAAGGAAGTGGGCCTTAGTTCTATAGGTGGACACCTTTTCGAGATATCGCCATAAAGGTGGACCAGGGGTGACTCTAGAATACGTTTGTACGATATGGGTATCAACTGAAAGGTGTTAAGGAGTATTTTAAAAGGGAGTGGGGCTTAGTTCTATAGGTGGACGCCTTTTCGAGATATCGCCATAAAGGTGGCCCAAGGGTGACTCTAGAATGCGTTTGTACGATATGGGTATCAAATGAAAGGAGTTAATGATTATTTAAAAGGGAGTGGGCCTTAGTTCTATAAGTGGACGCCTTTTCGAGATATCGCCATAATGGTGGACCAGGGGTGACTCTAGAATGCGTTTGTACGATATCGGTATCAAATGAAAGGTGTTAATGAGTATTTTAAATGGGAGTGGGCCTTAGTTCTATAGGTGGACGCCTTTTCGAGATATCGGCATAAAGGTGGACCAGGGGTGACTCTAGAATGCGTTTGTACGATATGGGTATCAAATGAAAGGTGTTAATGAGTATTTTAAAAGGGAGTGGGCCTTAGTTCTATAGGTGGACGCCTTTTCGAGATATCGCCATAAAGGTGGACCAGGGGTGACTCTAGAATACGTTTGTACGATATGGGTATCAAATGAAAGGTGTTAATGATTATTTAAAAGGGAGTGGACCTTAGTTCTATAAGTGGACGCCTTTTCGAGATATCGCCATAAAGGTGGACCAGGGGTGACTCTAGAATACGTTTGTACGATATGGGTATCAAATGAAAGGTGTTAATGATTATTTAAAAGGGAGTGGGCCTTAGTTCTATAGGTGGACGCCTTTTCGAGATATCGCCATAAAGGTGGACCAGGGGTGACTCTAGAATGCGTTTGTACGATATGTGTATCAAATGAAAGGTGTTAATGAGTATTTTAAAAGGGAGTGGGCCTTAGTTCTATAGGTGGACGCCTTTTCGAGATATCGCCATAAAGGTGGACCAGGGGTGACTCTAGAATACGTTTGTACGATATGGGTATCAAATGAAAGGTGTTAATGATTATTTAAAAGGGAGTGGGCCTTAGTTCTATAAGTGGACGCCTTTTCGAGATATCGCCATAAAGGTGGACCAGGGGTGACTCTAGAATACGTTTGTACGATATGGGTATCAAATGAAAGGTGTTAATGATTATTTAAAAGGGAGTGGGCCTTAGTTCTATAAGTGGACGCCTTTTCGAGATATCGCCATAAAGGTGGACCAGGGGTGACTCTAGAATGCGTTTGTACGATATGGGTATCAAATGAAAGGAGTTAATGATTATTTAAAAGGAAGTGGGCCTTAGTTCTATAGGTGGACACCTTTTCGAGATATCGCCATAAAGGTGTCCCAGGGGTGACTCTAGAATGCGTTTGTACGATATGGGTGTCAAATGAAAGGAGTAAATGAGTATTTTAAAAGGGAGTGGGCCTTAGTTCTATAGGTGGACACCTTTTCGAGATATCGCCATAAAGGTGGGCCAAGGAGGACTCTAGAATGCGTTTGTACGATATCGGTATCAAATGAAAGGTGTTAATGAGTGTTTTAAAAGGGAGTGGGCCTTAGTGCTATAGGTGGACGCCTTTTCGAGATATCGCCATAAAGGTGGACCAGGGGTGACTCTAGAATGCGTTTGTACGATATGGGTATCAAATGAAAGGAGTTAATGAGTATTTTAAAAGGGAGTGGGGCTTAGTTCTATAGGTGGTTGCCTTTTCGAGATATCGCCATAAAGGTGACCCAGGGGTGACTCTAGAATGCGTTTGTGCGATATGGGTGTCAAATGAAAGGAGTTAATGAGTATTTTAAAAGGGAGTGGGCCTTAGTTCTATAGGTGGACACCTTTTCGAGATATCGCCATAAAGGTGGACCAGGGGTGACTCTAGAATGCGTTTGTACGATATGGGTATCAAATGAAAGGAGTTAAGGAGTATTTTAAAAGGGAGTGGGCCTTAGTTCCATAGGTGGACGCCTTTTCGAGATTACGCCATAAAGGTGGACCAGGGGTGACTCTAGAATGCGTTTGTACGATATCGGTATCAAATGAAAGGTGTTAATGAGTATTTTAAAAGGGAGTGGGCCTTAGTTCTGTAGGTGGACGCCTTTTCGAGATATCGCCATAAAGGTGGAGCAGGAGTGACTCTACAATTTGTTTGTACGATATGGATATCAAATGAAAGGTGTTAAGGAGTATTTTAAAAGGGAGTGGGGCTTAGTTCTATAGGTGGGTGCCTTTTCGAGATATCGCCATAAAGGTGGCCCAGGGGTGACTCTAGAATGCGTTTGTACGATATGGGTGTCAAATGAAAGGAGTTAATGAGTATTTTAAAAGGGAGTGGGCCTTAGTTCTATAGGTGGACACCTTTTCGAGATATCGCCATAAAGGTGGACCAGGGGTGACTCTAGAATGCGTTTGTACGATATCGGTATCAAATGAAAGGTGTTAAGGAGTATTTTAAAAGGGAGTGGGGCTTAGTTCTATAGGTGGGTGCCTTTTCGAGATATCGCCATAAAGGTGGCCCAGGGGTGACTCTAGAATGCGTTTGTACGATATGGGTGTCAAATGAAAGGAGTTAATAAGTATTTTAAAAGGGAGTGGGCCTTAGTTCTATAGGTGGACACCTTTTCGAGATTACGCCATAAAGGTGGACCAGGGGTGACTCTAGAATGCGTTTGTACGATATCGGTATCAAATGAAAGGTGTTAATGAGTATTTTAAAAGGGAGTGGGCCTTAGTTCTATAGGTGGACACCTTTTCGAGATATCGCCATAAAGGTGGACCAGGGGTGACTCTAGAATGCGTTTGTACGATATCGGTATCAAATGAAAGGTGTTAATGAGTATTTTAAAAGGGAGTGGGCCTTAGTTCTATAGGTGGACGCCTTTTCGAGATATCGCCATAAAGGTGGACCAGGGGTGACTCTACAATTTGTTTGTACGATATGGATATCAAATGAAAGGTGTTAAGAAGTATTTTAAAAGGGAGTGGGGCTTAGTTCTATAGGTGGGTGCCTTTTCGAGATATCGCCATAAAGGTGGCCCAGGGGTGACTCTAGAATGCGTTTGAACGATATGGATATCAAATGAAAGGTGTTAAGGAGTATTTTAAAAGGGAGTGGACCTTAGTTCTATAGGTGGTTGCCTTTTCAAGATATCGCCATAAAGGTGACCCAGGGATGACTCTAGTATGTGTTTGTACGATATTGGTATCAAATTAAAGGTATTAATGAAGATTTTGAAAGGGAGTGGCCCTTAGTTGTATATATCAAGGCGTCAATAAACCAATCCAATCACCATGTTTCATCCCTTTTTTCGTATTTGGTATAGAATTATGACATTTTTTTCATTTTTCGAAATTTTCGATATCGAAAAAGTGGGCGTGGTCATAGTCGGATTTCACCCATTTTTAACACCAAGATAAAGTGAGTTCAGATAAGTACGTGAACTAAGTTTAGTAAAGATATATCAGTTTTTGCTCAAGTTATCTTGTTAACGGCCGAGCGGAAGGTCAGACGGTCGACTGTATATAAAAACTGGGCGTGGCTTCAAACCAATTTCGCCCATTTTCCCAGAAAACTGTTATCGTCATAGAAGCTTTGCCCTTACCAAATTTCATAAGGATTGATAAATTTTCGTTCGACTTATGGCATTAACAGTATTCTAGACAAATTAAATGAAAAAGGGCGGAGCCACGCCCATTTTGAAAATTCTTTTATTTTTGTATTTTGTTGTACCATATCATTACTGGAGTTGAATGGTGACATAATTTACTTATATACTGTAAAGATATTGAATTTTTTCTTAAAATTTTTCGATTCTGCGTCATAAGTTCAACCCACCTACCAAGTTCCATCGTTTTATCCGACCTTGGTAATGAATTATCGCGCATTTTCGATTTCGATAAAAGGGAGTGGGCCTTAGTTCTATAGGTGGACGCCTTTTCGAGATATCGCCATAAAGGTGGACCAGGGGTGACTCTAGAATGTGTTTGTACGATATGGCTATCAAATTAAAGGTGTTAATGAGTATCTTAAAAGGAAGTGGGCCTTAGTTCTATAGGTGGACGCCTTTTCGAGATATCGCCATAAGGGTGGACCAGGGGTGACTCTAGAATGTGTTTGTACGATATGGCTATCAAATTAAAGGTGTTAATGAGTATCTTAAAAGGAAGTGGGCCTTAGTTTTATAGGTGGCCGCCTTTTCGAGATATCGCCATAAGGGTGGACCAGGGGTGATTCTAGAATGTGTTTGTACGATATGGCTATCAAATTAAAGGTGTTAATGAGTATCTTAAAAGGAAGTGGGCCTTAGTTCTATAGGTGGACGCCTTTTCGAGATATCGCCATAAAGGTGGACCAGGGGTGACTCTAGAATGTGTTTGTACGATATGGCTATCAAATTAAAGGTGTTAATGAGTATCTTAAAAGGAAGTGGGCCTTAGTTCTATAGGTGGACGCCTTTTCGAGATATCGCCATAAGGGTGGACCAGGGGTGACTCTAGAATGTGTTTGTACGATATGGCTATCAAATTAAAGGTGTTAATGAGTATCTTAAAAGGAAGTGGGCCTTAATTCTATAGGTGGACGCCTATCGAGATATCGCCTTAAAGGTGGACCAGGGGTGACTCTAGAATGTGTTTGTACGATATGGCAATCAAATTAAAGGTGTTAATGAGTATCTTAAAAGGAAGTGGGCCTTAGTTCTATAGGTGAACGCCTTTTCGAGATATCGCCATAAAGGTGGACCAGGGGTGACTCTAGAATGCGTTTGTACGATATGGGTTTGGTGGTTAACCAAATATTTATTTTATGTATTTTTAAAAATTTATTTTTGTTTATTTTTGAGTTTAAATATTTTCAAACTAATTAGAATTTTATTTTTTTGAAGTTATTCAAAAATTTTAAGTTAACACGAAAACTCAATTAAAAATTATTTTAAAAATTCAAGTAAAGAATACAAAGTAGTTAACACTATATTTACTCCCCCTCCAAGAAAATTTGAAACAAACAAATTATTAATTAATATTAAATGTAACCTTTTTTTGTTTTTTGTTGTTTAATGTATTTGTATTTAAATTAGTGTTAATAAGTATGTTTGCTGGTTTAAGTAAATCAATTGAAATATTTTTAATAGTATTTTTGTATTGAATTGTAAATGTTTTATGTTTCTTAGAGATAACTTTAAAAGGTCCTTCATAAGGTGATTCTAAATTAGATTTACGAAGAACTTTAGCAAAAACATACTCACAATTTTCTAATTGTTTAGGAACGAAAAAATTTTCTTTGTTATGATGAAAAACTTTAGAACGAACAAGCGAAAAATATTCTCTTATTTTATGAAGAGCGTCATTAGAAAAATCATGTTCTTTATTACTATTTGAAATAATTAATTCACCAGGTATTCTAAGTGTTTGGCCATAAACAAGTTCAGCAGATGAACATTTTAAATCTTCTTTAATAGAAGTTCGTAAACCAAGTAGAATGAATGGTAAAATGTCAGACCAATGAACCGAGTCGTTTGATGCTATAATTGCTGCTTTTAAAGTTCGATGAAATCTCTCTATCATGCCATTTGCTTGGGGATGGTAAGGAGATGTATGAATTTTATGAGAACCTAAAAGTTTAGTTAATTCCGTAAAAAATTTTGAAGTGAATTGTGAACCTTGATCTACTGTAATATTTAATGGTATACCAAATCGTGGTATATAATTTTGAATAAAAGTTTTTACTATAGTATTTGTTGAAATATCTTTAAGTGGATAAGCTTCAGGCCAACGTGAAAATCTATCAGTAATTGTTAAAATATAACAATTTTCATTTGAAACTAGAAGAGGTCCAACAATATCCATATGAATATGTTCGAAACGGCCTGATGGTATTTGAATTTTTTGGATAGGAGATTTAGTATGTCTTGAAATTTTTGATTTTTGAAAATTGATGCAAGATGAAGTCCAATCGTTAATTTTTTTACGCATGTTACGCCAATAATATTTATTTTGAATTAATTTTCTAGTTGTTCTTATACTTGGATGAGATAATGAGTGTATTTTGTCAAATATAATTCTTCTCATAGAATGTGGAACATAAGGTCGAAAAGGTTGTAGAGAAACATCACACCATATGTTTAAATTAATAACTGGAATATGAATTTCTTTTAAATTATTTTTAGAATTAGATCAGAAATGGCTTTTTGTAAAAATGTATCAGTTTGCTGTTCTTTATATAAAGTTTCTAAATTTATGTCTTGAGTTGAAATTGCATTTATTTCTGGAATACGGGAAAGTGTGTCGGCAACTATGTTGTCTTTTCCACGTATATATTGAATATCATTTGTAAATTGAGCACTATATTCAAGATGACGTAGTTGACGAGGAGATCTACCTAATTTAGAATTTAGAACATGAATTAAAGGTTTATGATCAGTATAAATTGTAAAAGTTCTACCTTCAAGAAAATGTTTAAAATGTTTAATTGAATTATAAATTGCCAAAAGTTCACGATCAAATGTTGAATATTTGGTTTCTGTTGTAGTTAATTTTCTTGAAAAATAAGCTAAGGGTTCTAGTATATTATTGCTAGTTTGTTGAAGAACTGCTCCAATAGCAACATTTGATGCATCTACTGCTAATGATAAAGTACCATTTTTGTCGAAATGTGTAAGTAAAGTATTTTTAGCAAAAAGTTTTTTAACATTTTCGAAAGCTGTTGTGGTTTCATTTGTCCAATTTAATTGTTTGAGTTTGTTTTTAATTGCATGTGTTAACATTTCATGCAGAGGACTAAGTTCTGTTGCTAACATTTTAATATATCTGTGATAGTAATTTATCATACCTAAAAATTTTTGTAATTTATTTATAGAAGTTGGTTTTTCAAAATTTGTTATGATTTCAATTCTATCTAAAGATGGTTTAATACCTTTGCCTGAAATTTCGTAACTTAAAAAATTGAATTTATTTACACCGAGAGTACATTTTGAAGGTTTGATATTTAAATTATATTCTTCAAGTCTTTTGAAAACTGCTTTTAAATGATTTATATGTTGATCTTCATTATCACTGGCAATAAGAATGTCATCAATGTATGTAAATACAAAATCAAAATCAGAAAATACTTCATTAATAAAGCGTTGGAAAGTTTGAGCACTGTTTCGTAAACCGAAATGCATTCTTACGAATTCAAACATTCCAAGAGGGGTAGTTATTGCAGTTTTATGAATGTCTTCTTCTGCCATTGGAATTTGGTGGTAAGCACGCACAAGATCAATTTTGGAAAAAAATTGTTTGTTTTTTAAATCAATTATTAAATCGTGAATATGTGGTAAAGGATACCGATCTGGTGTAGTAATAAAATTAAGTCTTCGATAGTCTCCGCAAGGTCTCCAATCATTTGGTTCTTTTTAAGGAACGAGATGAAGTGGAGATGCAATAGGAGAATTTGAGGGTCTGCATATACCTGTTTTAACTAAAAATTCAAATTCAGCTTTAGCAATTTTAAGTTTGATTGGATCAAGACGTCTGGGTTTCGAAAATGGTAAAATACCTTTTGTTTCTATCCTGTGAACCGTATGGTGTTTAACTTTTTTAGTATAATCTGGTTCACAGGTAATAGATGGAAATTCATTAAGTAATTTTGAAAACATATTTTCGACAATAGGAATTTTGAGTGAGAAAATATCAGAAGATTCCAGGTTCGTCTCCTGGCAGGATCGCCAATATATTTGGTGGTTAACCAAATATTTATTTTATTTTTAAAAATTTATTTTTGTTTATTTTTGAGTTTAAATATTTGCAAACTAATTAGAATTTTCTTTTTTTGAAGTTATTCAAAAATTTTAAGTTAACACGAAAACTCAATTAAAAATTATTTTAAAAATTCAAGTAAAGAATACAAAGTAGTTAACACTATAATGGGTATCAAATGAAAGCTATTAATAGGTATTTTAAAAGGGAGTGGACCTTAGTTCTATAGCCTTTTCGAGATATCGCCATAAAGGTGGACCAGGGGTGACTCTAGAATGCGTTTGTACGATATGGGTGTCAAATGAAAGGTGTTAATGATTATTTAAAAGGGAGTGGGCCTTAGTTCTATAGGTGGACACCGTTTCGAGATATCGCCATAAAGGTGGACCAGATGTGACTCCAGAATGCGTTTGTACGATATGGGTATCAAATGAAAGGTGTTAATGATTATTTAAAAGGGAGTGGGCCTTAGTTCTATAGGTGGACACCGTTTCGAGATATCGCCATAAAGGTGGACCAGGGGTAACTCTAGAATGCGTTTGTACGATATCGGTATCAAATGAAAGGTGTTAATGAGTATTTTAAAAGGGAGTGGGCCTTAGCTCTATAGGTGGACGCCTTTTCCAGATATCGCCATAAAGGCGGACCAGAGGTGACCCTAGAATGTGTTTGTACGGTATGGGTATCAAATTAAAGGTATTAATGACTGTTTTAAAAGGGAGTGGTGGTAATTGTATATGTGAAGGCGTTTTCAAGATATCGACCAAAATGTGGACCAGGGCGACCCAGAACATCATCTGTTGGATACCGCTAATTTATTTATATGTTTAATACCACGAACAGTATTCCTGCCAAGATTCCAAGGGCTTTTGATTTCGCCCTGCAGAACTTTTTCATTTTCTTTTACTTAATATGGTAGGTGTCACAACCATCTTACAAAGTTTTTTCCAAGGTTATATTTTGCGTCAATAAACCAATCCAAATACCATGTTTCATCCCTTTTTTCGTATTTGGTATAGAATTATGGCATTTTTTCATTTTTTGTAAATTTCGATATCGAAAAAGTGGGCGTGGTCATAGTCGGATTTCGGCCATTTTTTACACCAATACAAAGTGAGTTCAGATAAGTACGTGAACTGAGTTTAGTAAAGATATATCGATTTTTGCTCAAGTTATCGTGTTAACGGCCGAGCGGAAGGACAGACGGTCGACGGTGTATAAAAACTGGGCGTGGCTCCAACCGATGTCGCCCTTTTTCACAGAAATAAGTTATCGTCCTAGAATCTAAGCCCCTACCAAATTTCACAAGGATTGGTAAATTTTTGTTCGACATATGGCATTAAAAGTATCCTAGACAAATTAAATGAAAAAGGGCGGAGCCACGCCCATTTTGAAATTTTATTTTATTTTTGTATTTTGTTGCACCATATCATTACTGGAGTTGAATGTTGACATAATTTACTTATATACTGTAAAGATATTAAATTTTTTGTTAAAATTTTACTTTAAAAACAATTTTTTTTTTAAGTGGGCGTGGTCGTTCTCCGATTTTGCTAATTTTTATTAAGCATGCATATAGTAATAGGCGTAACGTTCCTGCCAAATTTCATCATGATATCTTCAACGACTGCCAAATTACAGCTTGCAAAAGTTTTAAATTACCCTCTTTTCAAAGTGGGCGGTGCCACGCCCATTGTCCAAAATTTTACTAATTTTCTATTCTGCGTCCTAAATTCAAATCACCTACCAAGTTTCATCGCTTTATCCGCCTTTGGTAATGAATTATCGCACTTTTTCGGTTTTTCGAAATTTTTGATATCGAAAAAGTGGGCGTGGTTATAGTCCGATATCGTTCATTTTAAATAACGATCTGAGATGAGCGCTCAGGAACCTACATACCAAATTTCATCAAGATACCTCAAAATTTACTCAAGTTATCGTGTTAACGGACGGGCGGACGGACGGACGGACAGACATGGCTCAATCAAATTTTCTTTCGTTCCTGATAATTTTGATATATGGAAGTCTATATCTATCTCGATTCCTTTATACCTGTACAACCAACCGTTATCCAATCAAACTTAATATACTCTGTGAGCTCTGCTCAACTGAGTATAATTAAAAGGTAAGGAAAGGAAAGGAAAATAAAGAAAAGGTAAGGAAAGGAAAGTAAAGGAAAGGAAAGTAAAGGAAAGGAAACGAAAAGAATGGAAATGAAAGGAAAGGAAATGAAAGGAAAGGAAAGGAAAACAAAGAAAAGAATACAAAGGGAAGGAAAATAAAAGAATAGAAGGGAAAAGAAAGGAAAGCAAAGGAAAGAAAAGAAATATACTTGATGCATGATCAGCTATGTATTTTTGTTTAATTTTTATTGTGTACAAAGCAACTCCTCGGCCATGCTCACGATTCAGTATAGTACACAAAAAGCAAGTACACACACAGCGTGTGTATGTAGCAGTATGAATAAGTGCATGTATAGTGGAGTGACTTTTATGTTACATTTTTTATATTAAAATGATTTTTTAAATTTCTTTTTTATGGATAACAGTGCAGCTCAAAATTTCCTATCACATATATAATTTGTATACCTTAAAATTATAGTTTAGCAGAAAACGGTTCCACATTTTTTCATGTTGTCTATTTATATATAAGATACTTAAGTTTGCGGCATATATTGTTGAAATAAGTGATTCATGGTCAAAGCTACATATTTCACGCCGACCACAAAAAATGTGAAACTTTGCATTCTCACAAAAAGTACATATTTATTATTTTAAATGTATCTTAAAAATCATATCTTATACAGCCGATTATGTGGATATTACAAATGGGATAAGATTATTCTTCAGCCCCGTTCAAGAAAGCTATAAAGTCTGAAGTCTCCTTAGTTGTTTATTATTAATAAATCAGCAAGGTTTCTAATATACGACGATTTTTCCATTTCTTTGTCTTTCTCTGTCTTTTTTTATATATCTTAACAAGTTCTAGAGCTTTTTTTAATAGATCAGTGTGTGTTATTTAAAACTTTTAATTTGGAAGGCTGCAAAGCACTGGAATTTGAAACAATTTCATTCATTGGGACAAAACGCCATTTCAGTTGGTTTATAATGATGTTCAATACTCGATAAAATAGGTTCACTTTGAAAAAACTTTTCGGATCTTGAAGAAGCCCATCTTCGCAATGCTCATGAAAATTGCGTTTTATCATGCTCTGACGAGCTTTGGGCTTCAACGAACCGAAATTTTAAAGCAAAAACATAGTTGAAGATTCGCTCTCTTTATTAGATATAAAACTTGATGAAATATTCTATCTTTTGATGCTATGCCCAAAAAATATATAAAATTGTTGAATTGTTCCAAACAAATATTGCATATCAATAACCATCATGTATATCAAAAAGCAGAACTTAAAAAAATATGTATAATTTTCAAATAAAATAAAATACTCAGGTACAATGTAAAAAAATATTTTTGAGCTCGCGGCCTTTTGGCCCGGGGCCTTCTTGGGTCGGAGGCCCGTGGTATTTTGACAGCCCTTCCACCCTATTGTTACGCCACTGTAGGCTAGGCTCAGCTATGTACTGCAACCAAAAACAAATTGCTTAGCTACGATATGGTTATCACTAAGGCGTCAGAATACATCAACTACATACATATAATGATTTCCATAAGGTTTTTTATTTATTTATGTATTTATTAGTCTACAAATTTAACAATTAATCAGACTAAATATAGTACGGATTACAGATAAAATATCGAAGCATACAAATTGAACAAAATTATATTATAAAATATGTATATACATTATTAAATCAGTTGTCGGGATGGGCTGTGATGTCAAGCAACGGGAATTGATTATCATTGCTGTCGGAATGGACGTGATTTCGAGCAGTTGATGTATATTTGACACATAACAAGTAGGGCTGCGATGTGTGGGAGGTTGGAAAGGACTTGATTCCAAGCCACTCGGCCAAAGTTACTGGAGCTGGTGATAAGACGTGATTTCGAGCAGCTGGTGTATATTTGACACACAACAAGTAGGGCTGCGATGTGTGGGACTCCGTAACGTAGGGAGCTGAATAAGTTTTAAACGGCAGGAGTAGGGAGGAAGAATACTTGAAGGGTCCCATCGTAAGTCCCTTAGTGCAAAAAACTGGAATTGCTTTTGAACAGACTCTAATTTGTCGCAGTGCCGCTGGTTACGAGGGCTCCAGATTATCGAAGCGTATTCTAATATTGGCCGCACCAAAGATATAAAGAGAGTTTTAGTAATATATGGATCATCGAATTCTTTAAATCATAGTTTGACGAACGCCAAAGTCCCTTTGGCTGTGTTCACGCAACCTTCTATGTGCGAAGACAGTCACCTTGTAGCGGTGCAGAGGCTTACGCCGATCGCATACGATACTAATTGGTCAGATGGGAGTGGGGCAACCGCGCTCACCTGACAGGTGTGGTCGAATGCGATCGGTAACCAGGAACTGTCACCTCCTAATCCAGGGTGTCATGCGGCACCGTGCCCATTGGACTGGTTTGCAGCTAAGAGGTCCACAACACCGGCTGTATTATAACGGCGCCTCCCCAACACCGGGCCACGTCAAGCAAGTTGTCGTAAGAACAATAGAATGAACAACAAAAAAAAAAACAAACAACAACACCAACAATAAAAGCACATCGAAGAAAACGGGCTCCAAGAAGAGCAGCGAGCATAGAAGCGGTAGGCCACGCACGTACTCCAGGCAATTCCTGGAGAGCCTCACGAGAGAGGAGGCAATGCTCTTCCTAGAGCATCAGAAGGATGAATCCCCCTCCATTAGCACTAGAGTGTACAGAGAACCGGCTCTTAAAACCGCGAACCCCAACGGCAACACCAAAACCCAAGGAGAGCAGCGTGGGCCCGAAGAGCATTCCAACCAGGAAACGAAGAAACCCGCGATCCCCAGTGTGGACCCCTATCCACTGGTGAGCAGCGCGGGCAAGGTAAACAAGGAGAGCAGAAGGCGGCGGCAGGCAACAAACCCGTGATTCATGGAGGGCCCAGTACCTCCATTGCGCAGCGCGGACCGCAAAGAAAAAAAAAAGAATTGACTGCCGAAGAGCGAGAAAAGGTGACAAAGAGAGGCTACGACGGTGCATCCAAGCACGAAAACCACCACCCTAGCAGTCCCTCTAGAGGGACGAGTAAGTTTAGGCGCTCACCGTCGGAGCATGACACAGGTAGCAGCTCACAGAGCAACTATGAAAAGTCCCAGTTAGGGAACAGTAAAGAGCGGAACCCGGAGGAGTGGAAGCGGCCTAACAGAAGGCACAACAGAGGCAGACAACCTGCACTTCCACCACGGCGCAGTCCAGGAGCACTGGATGATAAGAGGCGCTTTGGACTAAGTGGGGCTGGGGTAAAAAGATATCTCCGATATCTCGAGGAGGGCCTGTCGCCCAGGGAGGCAAGAGCCAGGGCAGATGAGCACAGGCATGAACCAGACCACGGGCAAAGAAAAGCCACTGCTCAAAGAGGAAGCAAAGAAGGAAGGAGAACACAGCCAGCGGCAGCTGACCAGCATGCGCCCGCTTCCGCTGAAAAGCGTAGGATCGGGCAAATTACGCCGGACGAAACTCCAAGTTCAGAGGCAACGGGCCCACGCTCCCAGGAACACTGAATCCACGGGCAGGGAGAATCTAGCCAAGGCGACTGGGGTACCCGCTGAGATGGCACCAAGGTAGCAGAGCTATTTGGAAGCCCTTAGGGGTATCCGAATAGCTGTTCTGCCCAGTAACTACCCAGCGGAGGCCCTAAGTCAAGAGGACCTGACGAATCTCCAAGAGCTCATAATGGACGGAGTGTTCAGGGGGTGCGGGCATGCCTTAGTTTTTGTCGGGGTGTACTTCCGAGCAGGGCTCCTCCTCGTAGATTGCGAGGACGAGAAAACGGTAAAGTGGCTCGTTGAAGTGATACCGACGCTTGAGGGGTGGACAGGGCCACAATTATGCACGAGACGCGGGGATGAAATACCGCCAACGCATAGTGTGACTATGTTCCTCCCCAGAAGTGCGGAACGCCCCAAAGAGTTTGCGTTACGGCTCCTCGCCAACCAAAATGAGGGCCTCAGGACGCAGAGATGGCGCGTTATTAACTGTAGCGCAGAGGAAACAGGCCTACGTCTCGACGTGGGCATAGACGAGGAATCGTACTAAATTACACGCAGAAACGGATTTAAGCTGCACTATAGGTACGGCCTGATCCTAGTGAGACACTGGAGGCAAAGGCAACCAAGGAATAATGAGCAGCCGGAAGAAAAGGCGGAGGCAGAGGGCGCCGACAGAGGCGAGCTGTCGGACGAGGATATGACGGACGCGAGCACCGATACCATCAGAGCTCGCGAGACCACAAATCCTCCCACCGCAGCAAGCAAGAACGACACAATCGTGCAGCCTGGGGATGAACGAGAAATCGTCACCACACAAGAGCTCATCGAGGGCTTCGACTTCCAGGAGCTGGAGCTGAATAGGCGGGACGAAAGCAAGAGCGGATTGTCGGATGACGATGATCCGATTAGGCCGGCCGGGCCAAAATCACCGGCACAAGTATAAAAATAGCCCAAATCAACCTCCATTACGCCATTGCAGCTTCGACTGTACTGGCGAGGAGGTTCGCCTCGGATGATCTGGGCATCGCTCTCATTCAAGAACCTTGGGCTTACAAAGGATAGATGAGACATTAAGGCGTGAGTAATAACAAAGTTATTTGGGATCTCTCACAGCAGAGACCAAGAGCATGTGTAATGCTTGAAGCAAATATTAACTATTTTTGCCTTACAGAATTTTTAAGTCGGGATCTGGTGGCGGTGCAGACCGAGGCAAAGGTGAATGGAGACAACACCAGCATTGTGCTGGACGCAGCCTACTTCCCGTGGGACGACAGCACAGTCCCTCCAGATAACGTGAAGAAGCTAGTGGAGCACTGCAGAAGAGCGAAACTTCCGTTGATCATAGGAAGCGATGCTAACTCCCACAACCCGGAGTGGGCCAGCAGTGATACCAACCAAAGGAGTGAGTGTTTATTAGAATATATAGTCAGCAACGATTTGAATATATATAACGTCGGGAGCAAACCGACGTTTGTTACGAGAGTCAGGGCAGAGGTCCTAGATATAACACTTGGCAACAACCTAACTGAGAATATGATCTCGAAATGGAGAGCCTCAGAAGAACCCTCCCTATCGGATCACAGGATCATAAGGTTTGAGCTGCGTGCTGTATCGGGGCAATCCAGCCCTAAAAGAAATCCCAGGAAGACAGACTGGGGCAGCTACAAAAGTATCATATTAGCGTCTATGCGCGGATAGTCTCAGAAATAAGAGCAGAAGCACTAACTGTACTGAGTTAGAGGGCAGAGTGGATAGAGCAAATCAGATAATGATAGATGCCTACAACTCCAGTTGCCGAGTCTTCCTAGTTAAGGGTAAGAAGGCAACCCCCTGGTGTTCGACCGACCTGTCACTACTAAGGAAGAAAGTCAGGAAACTCTTTAACGGGGCAAGAAGAACCGGCAACTGGGAGGAATACACTCAAAATCTAGCAAAGTACAATAAGGAGATAAGGAAAGCTAAGAGGGAAAATTTCAGAAATTTATGTGAGGGAATTTCTAGCACACCTGCAGCGGCAAGACCCTATCCAAAGAGCAGAGGGAGATTAACCTAGCGATTAGGCTCCCAGACGGTACCTATACCGGAACGGTGGAGGAGCGAGCGAAGGCCCTGCTACAAACGCATTTTCCGGGTGCCTCTCCGCAAGTACCGGAACCTGTGTTCCCCAGAGTGAAACCAACCCCATCAGACTGGCAATTGGCCAACTCCCTCTTCAGTGAGGCCAGATTCAGATGGGCAGTGGAATCCTTTGAGAAGTACAAATCTCCGGGGGTGGATGGCATCTACCCGGCGCTAATGTAGCAAGGGACACAGATTATCCCACATCTGGCCAGGATCGCGAGAGATAGCCTGGTACTAGGATACATACCAATGATGTGGAGAAGAGCAAAAGTGGTTTTCATATCAAAAGTAGGTAAAAAGGACTATTCACAAGCAAAATCCTTCAGACTAATAAGTCTAACTTCCTTTGACCAAGAAATTAGGTTGAACGCCCTCAAGAGCTGGCCCCTACATCACAGCCAGCATGCGTACAGAGCGGGTAGGTCCACGGACACAGCTCTGTACCAATTAACATCTGAAATACAGAGGGCGTTCGAAACAGAGCAAACAGTGATTTGCGCTTTCCTTGACATCGAGGGTGCCTTTGACAACACATCTCACGAAAGCGTAAACATAGCACTGCATAGAAGAGAAATTCAGATACCTATCCAGAGATGGATTGACAATCTACTCCGCACAAGAATCGCTGAAGCCCATGTAGGCAACAGTGCAGTTAAGGTTAATACCACGAGGGGGTGCCCTGAAGGAGGTGTTCTATCACCCCTTCTACGGAGCCTAGTAGTGGATGAACTCCTGCAAAAGCTATCTGACAGTGGCATAAGATGCCAAGGATATGCTGACGACATCGTCATAATTGCAAGGGGTAAATTCGAGAGTACGCTCTGTGACATAATATAGAGAGCATTGAATATTACAAAAGGGATGATGTGCCAGTGTGGGCCTTAACATCAACCCATCTAAAACGACCATCATCCCTTTCACCAGAAGAAGGGCCCTACCAGTCTGAGAGCAATAAAAATAGATGGCGTGGCCCTAGAATATGGAACCGCGGTGAAATACTTGGGGGTCATTTTTGACACCAAGCTCCTATGGAAACAGCACTTCGACTCCATGAGAGCTAGGACCATGAGGTCCATTATGGCGGTTGCATACCATGGGGCTGTAGCCCGCATGTGCTAATATGGATGTATACCATGATAGTAAAACCTATGATAACATACGGCTCGATAGCCTGTCAAAACTTCAGCGACTGGCATGTGTATGCATCATGGGAGCTATGCGCACATGCCCTACAGCAGCGCTGGAGGCTATCCTCGATCTGACCCCGCTGCATATATCAATAGAGCAGTCAGCCAAGCGAACCCTCCTGAATCTCGCTAAGGAGGGCTCGGGCATAGGTAAAGTCATATCGTCCCGAAACATGGAGGAATTGAGACAGAAGATCCCAATCTCTCAACTCCCGAGGGAAGATAGTCTATGAGAGAAGGTATAAAGTAGAACTGGGAGACAAGGGTACGTGGGAGGAAAGCAGAATTGAGTACATTCATCAGCTAAATAGATTAGTATGGTATACCGATGGCTCGAAGACGCCAGAGGGGATTGGATCTGGAGTCTTTGTACCCGGAGCCAAGATATCAATGCCTCTGGGAGCACACCTGAGCATTTTTCAAGCGGAAGTATTCGCCATAAGCCAGTGTGCTGACCTGAACCTTCAGAGCGAATACTCCAATGAAACAATTGCCATACTCAGTGACAGTCAGGCCGCTCTCAAGGCGATCTTGGCGTCTGAAATAAAATCAGCACCAGTCCTTGAGAGCGTTGAAAAGCTAAATCAACTAGGAGCAGACAACGAACAGCTGTTGGCCTGGGTTTCTGGTCACAGGGGAGTTAAGGGCAATGAGCAGGCGAACAGCCTGGCAAGAGAGGCAGCAACGACACGACCTATTGGTCCTGAGCCGTTCCTGCCAGTAGGCCCGCAGGAAATCAGAGGGCATCTACTAGTAGAAGAAAGGGAAAAGAGGGAAGAATACTGGCGCAAAATGCCAGGCCTGAGGCAATCTAAGTTACTGTTAGGGGGCTACAGCACAACTCGATATAGGGCATTAATAGGCCTCTCGAAAGATAACCTAAGAATCCAAACAGCTATTCTTACAGGACATTGTAGACTGAACAGCCACATGCAGAAGCTGGGCATACTATCGAACAACACATGCCGATTTTGTGATCGATCAGCGGAGACGGCGGAATATGTACTCCTGGAATGTGACGCAATCTCAAGACGTAGGGCTAAGTTTATGGGCTCACCATGGCCAGAGCATTCTCACATCAAATCCCTCAAGCCAGGTGAATTGCTAGGGTTCATCAGAGAAGTCGGTTTGGATGAGATGCTGTGAAGCAGTTGAAGGGCACAATAGACCAATGGTCGCAGTGCGATCCTCAATTAATTATCTATCTATCTATGTGCAATTTAAAGTCGAGTTTAGGGTCCAGCTAACAACCTAAGGCCTTTGCATGTGTCACACTTTCATTACATACAATAAAAAATATTTTTTTTTTTTTTTTTTTTTTATAAGCATTTATTTATAGATAACACAAAAAGAAATATCGTCATTTCGACTGCTGATTGAAATATAACCATATCTTCTATATGTTTTGACGTGCGCTGCAGCGTTCATGAAAAAAGAGTTCTGAAATGGGGCGTGCAACCGAGCTAGGGTGATTTTTCACTCAGGATTCGATTTATAACAACGCCCTGCAATTATATTTTCATTGCTTCTGTTAAAAATTTGTCAACTCTTGTATTACTTAAAGTTGTAAAAACAGTCGGATAGTTGGAGTTCAAACAACCCAGATTATGTGATGCCACAGCACAAAGTTCTCCATCTACAACGCCCGGCCCTCCAAAATCTTCATAGCACACATCAGATCTACTACGCGCAGCACAAATCATTGTTGATGTTATTTTTCTCTGTGCCGTAATATAATGACGGTCACATGTTCTCTGACAAATTGTGTACAAGACAGCAGATTGGAGTGTATTCGAAGTCTGTCCATTTTTTGAAGTTTTCCAACCCCATCCACTAATTCGCATCTCCATGCCCGCTTTTAACTCAAATGTGCAAAATTTTATTGTTTGTACTGTTTCACTCCATTTAAACGTTACTAGCAATATCATCAAAGCTATATCCATATCTTTTGTTACGGGATCATAATCAAGTGGAACCTCTATCCAGGCCACACGGCTAGTTTGTGCAAAAAAGGGTATTTCACATAAATCCGTTACGCCAGCTGCAACAAGAAATTCGCTCATATCCTTTTGTGCCACGCAATTCGCGGCTGTAACCACCTTATTCAAAGTGACCAATGAACCGACGCAATGATTTCTGCCGTTGTAGCGTATTGACACCAAATGTGGGGCTAACTCTATAGGCCAAGCAAGGCCGTCTACAATGCGATATTCCGAACTCGTGTAAGTCGAAATGCAGCTAAATATCAAAACCAAGAGCACGAAGTAATGGAATAAATTCATTTTATGCTAAGACTATTTCCACCGCTTTTTAAGTAGAAACTACGCCGATCTCAATTTTGTGGCCGCTATTTATACATAATTGGGGCGTGTATAAAAAATAAGCAAAAACGTTTTCTTCTAGATTTCAGGAATTTGAACAATAGTTAAGCAATTTATACAAAGGAAATTTTTTTTACTTGACCTATTTTAGCTTGAGTAAATTTTTGGTTTGAAGTGCATAATTAAAATTTCAATGGCCTTAATGATGAAAAATACAAAATATTTATAAAGCTTTTTGAAATGACATTTCTATAGAAATTTCTTACTATATTAGCTCTATATTTTTATGAAAAGAACAAAGCGTAAACTTAATTAGTTTTATTTGTTTCCAAACTGCTCTTATGTGCGCACGCTTTTAAACCTTACATAAGAGGAAACATGAGCAGCAGACTGAGCGAATATTAGCAGCGTTCCATTGAGCCATCTAGCTCTGAATCACGATCAAATCTCATGAAAACGATCAGAATCAGTACTTTGAGTGTTGGCAGCACTCAACCGATGTGTACACATGTTAGGGTGCCTGTTATTTTCAACCTTTTTTCCCCAATCGCTCCATAAACTTTTACTATAAATGGATCACAGCCATTTCCTCCTTAATAGTTAAGGCAATAAAAATGAAATGAAACTATTCAGAGCATTATATGCTGATATTTGTAAAATGTATTGTCAGTTCTGGATGGCACCGAAAGACAGACCATTTCAACTAATTGTATGGAGAGATGAGCCACATCTTCCTCTACAGTTCTATGAACTAAATACTATAACATACAGAACGGCTTCAGCACCGTTCCTAGCCATCCGCAGTTTAATTTTTATTGCGGAAACGTATGGAAATCGTTATCCTCTTGGCGCACACGTTTTGAAATCCGATCTATATGTAGACGATGTCCTTACAGGCGCCGATACTCTAGAGGAGTTAAAGCAACGCAAATTCGAATTAACCCAGTTATTAGCTATGGCCAAACTCGAACTCGCTAAATGGAACAGCAACTGCATTGAACTTTTCACAAACACAGATGAGAGAGCCATTCAGCATTCAGAGCCAGAGCGTTACTAGTACACTGGGAATGTTATGGAAACCAAGGTCAAATCAATTTTGCTTCCAATTTAATGACGAACCCCAAAGGAATACTACAAAGCGTTTGATTCTTTCAAAGACAGCAAACATATATGACTTACTTTTGAGTCCAGTTGTAATTCGATGCAAGATGCTTCTCCAAGCACTTTGGTTACACGGTGCCTTAAGGGATGAGGAAGTACCCAAGCCACTTTCCGATTTATGGGCTAGCATAGAAGATGATCTACGTAATCTAAATACAACTGCCGTTCCTCGCTACGCATTTACTTCACCGTCACAGAGAGACGAACTGTACGGGTTTGCAGATGGCTCTGAGCGAGCTTATGGATGCTGCATTTATACCAGAATTTGGCACAATGGTACGTATAAAATTAATTTGCTTATTGCCAAGTCCAAAGTAGCTCCAGTAAAGGCTCAGTCTGTACCAAGGTTGGAGCTGTGCACTGCATTGCTGTTAATACGAACATGGAAATGGTTTGAAGTGAACCTCAAGCCGAATATGAACACAGTGGTTAAAAACTCATTCCTCGACTCTTACTTCATTCGTCGCCAACCGGATTTCGGAAATCCAGGAACTTTCGCAGCGCATCATGTGGCGACATGTACCATCGAAGGATAATCCGGCCGATTTAATTTCACGCGGCTGCAGTGCTGCTGATCTATGTAGCACAATATGGTTTTCTGGGCCATTATTCTTAGTAAGCAGTTAAAACATTGGCCGGAGCTGGTAGTCATCACCGACGTACTAGTGAAAGGGCAGCGTAAGCCCAAACCACCTCAATGTTATACAACAAATCACATAACACACATTGTAAATCATATCATCAAACGAAATTCCTCATATTTCCACATTCTTGGCATAATAGCATTTATTCATCGCCTATGTAATACAATTCCACCTCAAAGAAAGATGCAAATACAAGATGTAGAAACCACTTCTGCTGCGGAACTCAATGATGCATTCAATTTTGTTGCCGTAACCTTACAATGCGATTTCTACTCTTCGGAAATTAATACACTAGAGAACAATAAAAATATAACTCCATCGTTTCAGAAACTGTCGCCACTCTTGTGACAACTGCAAATATTTAAGAAGATACACACCGTTGTTAGAATAGGCGGACGATTGTTGCAAGCACCTATTCCAATAGAAGCAGGATGCCCGCTAATGCTGCCTCACGACCATCGTTTCATAATCCTCTGTATAGAGCACTTACATCGCAAAAATCTTCACGCTGGACCGAAGATTCTGTTAGTTTTGCTCCGACAGCGCATTTGGATTGTGAGGGCTGGAGAAACTGTACGCAAGGTTGTGCGACAATGTGTTCACTGCTTCAAATATCGACCAATACTGCAACAACAGACCATTTGGACTCTTACCAGCGGACCCATTTCATACAAAGCAGCCATCTTATATTTGCGAAGTGGATTTTTGTGGACCTTTCCTTAACAGTTACCGTATCAGGAGTAAAGTTCCGTACAAAACCTATGTAGCGATCTTTGTGTGCTTTTCGACTAAAGCAATAGATATGGAATTAGTTTCCGATTTAAGTGCCGATGCTTGCATATACTGTCTCAAACGATTTATAAACCGGCAGGCGTTCCACATCGAATTTACTGTGACAACGCAACAAATTTCATGTGAGCTCACAAGAATTTGCAAGATTTTTACCAGCGTTACTTGTGCCATCACGGGCGAAAGGAAATTTCCGAGTTTTCGTCCATCACAGGTTTCCAATTACATTTTATCCCACCGCTATCGCCGCATTTCGGTGGGCTCTGGGAAGCTGGTGTTAAGTCAGCAAAGCAACTTTTTACCAAAAACTTATCCCAAGGTGGTCTCAAGTATGAGGATCTCTTGACAGGCATAGTTGAAGCAGAAGGCATTCTTAACTCTCGATAACAATGTCAAACAATCCTAATGATGGAAGCGTATTGACGCCATCTCACTTTCTCATTGGTGAAGCGATTAGGAGCATACCAACAACCTATCACATTTATCACGATGGCAAAGCATTACCCATATCAAAAATCTGTTTTGGCAATAATGACGACGTGACTACCTTGATGAGCTGCAGCAGCGATCCAAATGGCTAACTGACCAAGCTAACGTAGAACTTGATTAGCTTGTACTTTTATATGAAGATATTATACCATCTAACCAGTGGCCATTAGGCCGAATTACCAACGTTATCCCAGGTCCAGACAAAAAGGTCCGAGTGGTGGAAATTAAAATTGCAAGGGGAATTCTTTGCCAACCAGTTCCTAAACTAGCCCCATTTCCATCAGGCTATTGAAAGGATCCTTTCAACGGGGACAGGATGTTCAATCGGAATTGACTGGTCACAAATATTAGTTGTATAGTGTGGTTGCGCCATGGCCGGGGATAATTCCCAGTCACACGCAGCATTGGTTAGAATAATGAGCTTTAAGGTCTTCGTTATTCTTCTTTATCATTATAATTTGCTTACAGTCGTTTTCGTACACTTCTTCAATAAAGTTCGTTTATTCTTCAATCGTATGTTCTTTTTTTACAAGAAACACCCATCAATACTACTGTCGGAGGCTTTGGATATAGTTAGCTCAACAATAGTTCATAATACAAACAAGTAAGGAAGGCTAAGTTCGGGTGTACCCGAACATTACATACTCAGCTGAGAGCTTTGGAGACAAAATAAGGGAAAATGCCCATTTAGCAAAATGAACCTAGGATAACCCTGGAATGTGATTTTATGACATGGGTTTCAAATAGAAGGTATTAAAAATTATTTTAAAAGAGAGTGGACCGCAGTTCTATAGGTGGACGCCATTTCGGGATATCGCCATTAAGGTGGACCAGGGGTGACTCTAGAATGTGTGTTGTACGATATGGGTATCAAATGAAAGGTGTTAATGAGTATTTCAAAAGGGAGTGGGCCTTAGTTCTATAGGTGAGCGCCTTTTCGAGATATCGCCATAAAGATCGACCAGGGGTGACTAGAATGCGTTTGTACGATATGGGTATAAAATGAAAGGTGTTAATGGTTATTTAAAACGTAGTGGGCCTTAGTTCTATAGGTGGACGCCTTTTCGAGATATCGCCATAAGGGTGGACCAGGGACGACTCTATAATGTGTTTGTTTGATATGGGCATCAAATTAAAGGTATTAATGAGGGTTTTAAAAGGGAATGGCCCTGTATATTTGAAGGCGTTTTCGAGATATCGAACAAAATGTGGACCAGGGTGACCCATCATCTGTCGGGTACCGCTAATTTATTTATATATGTAATACCACGAACAGCATTCCTGCCAAGATTCCAAGGGATTTTGATTTCGCTCTGCAGAACTTTTTCATTTTCTTCTACTTAATAGTTAATTTTCAAAAAATATTTGAGCAGTCGAGGAGTGCGGACGTCTTTTTTTCGTTCTGCTCTTTTTTCGGGTTTTTTACGAATTTTTCACTGTGTTTTTGAGTTTTAATATGTAAAAGTACCTATTTATCGGTTTTCTTACATCGAAAAGCCATTTTCATTTTACAATATTAATATTGACTTTAAATTTGTGGATTTTACTTTTAATAAACATTAATAAATAATATATATTTGTGTGATGCCGTGTGTGTGCGGGCATAAAGTTGACCGCGGTAAACCAAAAATATCTTGTGCTCAATGCAAAGAGTATTTCCATTTGGAGTGCGTTGACTTATCTTCCGATGATGCGGATTTTCTCTTAAATTCTAATAGACAATTCTTTTGCAAGTCTTGTTTGTCTGAACGTCGTAAATCAATTCGTTCGCCTCCACTCTATTCCACTACCAACAACAATGCGTCGAAAAGCCATTCTATTGAGTGTGAAAACAACTGCAAAATACATTCCGCTACTATCACTAAAGAAATTACGGCTCTTAGGGAAGAGAACGCTCGTATTCTTTCGATTTTGAGTACAGTATGTGATGACTATAAACTCTTGCTAAAAAAATTTAATGGCATGCATAGTGAGCTTTGTGCCATGCGCGCTCTACTTTCTGATAAAAACCATAGTGTACCTATACAAGTGTGTCAACTAAGCGATAAACGTCAAAACTACAAACAGCCTCGCTCACCTGATGCAAATCTCAGGTCTAGAGTTGCATTTTTGGTACGTAAGAGTACTTCAAGCTGAGTTGCATTTGATAGTTTAATAAAACTTTGTAGTATTTACAGATGAAATAGTTGCACATTGTAACGATTTTACTGCAAGTCCTCTTATTTGCCCTTTTGCTAAGTTCGTATCACTAAACTGTTGAATAAATAACTCCAATATTGAATAATGGAAAAATGACCTTTATTAAAATACTTCACAATAACACTTATACTTTGCAACTAGCTGGCTTAATAACCAAACTGACTGATAGCTTAAATGAAACTGTTCTATTGCCCGACAGATAGCGTGCTTAACTGAAAACTGCCCATAGCGCCTCTACCGCTGATGCTTTTACACTCTGTGATTTCCTCGTGGCATTTTCTAGGCGCTTCCAGAATTTTACTTAGTTATAAATTTCAGCTGCAACTACAGAGGTATAATTTTTATAGCTTCTCTCATACCCCATGCGCTTGTATGTGTGAGCGACACTTCCACAATCACAATTGCATACCTTTAGGAGCACCTCAGATAAGATATCTGCATGTGTCTGTGCGTTGCCTCTCCGCTGCGTGTACGTGTATGTGTAGACACAATGATTGAATTATTGATGTGAATTCACGTCATTGCCCAGCATCAGCTTAGAGATGGCAGCACCCCTTAGTGTTGCTAATATTCGTAACAATATATTTCCGCGGAAGTAAGAATACTAGAAGATTTGCCCAAACATACGGAAAGCAAAGTTTATTTAAATGTGAATCAAAATATAATGCGCCACACGTGTAATATGGAAACATTTCACTTCTAAGGCTGTTTACACAAATGCATACGGGCAAAATTATATAAACGCTTTGGTCGCTTCAAAGCAAAGATAACGTACGGCATTTCATTGTTTTTCGTCTGACGTTGTCAAAGCGTAGGCACGCAACCAAAGCATTTATGTAAATTTTTCGATACTTCGCCCGACAGATGAATTAATGAATGCAACACAACCATTGCGTTTGTGTAAAGCCGCCATAATTTTTGTAGCTGTGAAAATCTCCTACAAATAAAATGGTGCTGTAAGTGCAAACAAATCAAACTGCTATATGACACTACTTTATTTTCTAGTGTATTTTTCTTGTATTTTCTCTTATATTTTTTGTCGAGGGAGCCAATACGTTTTCAGTACTGGTCTAAGTCTGTGAACTATATTTAAAAAAACTAACGAAATACAAGAAAAATACAACGTAGTTCATTAAAAACAAATAAGCCAGTTTGTATTTCGATAGGGTTTTTTGACATTGGGCCGTTTTTTCTTTATTTTTTCTGACAAATGAAAATTTTGTTTTTAGTTTGAAAATTGTGTGCATAAAAACACAACTAAATTCAAAGTGTAAATTGTGTGTGCAAATGAGTTTTGAATAAGTGTACATTTTTCAGTTTTTCATAGTTAAGGAATTGACCTCCAGATTCTTGTGTTACACAAATATAGTTAACTTGGGTACAGAAATTCAAATTAAAAAGTTTTTCACAATAATTTGAAAAACTCTACGTTTTCTCTGCTTTTTACACTTAAAGGAGTAACCCTCCGTAATAAATTAAACTTTTAACTGAACACAATAACTCTGAACTGAACACTTTTCGCCATGATATAAAATTAAAATACTGTGGAACAGGAGCAACACTCTTGTGACTACCTAAACCCTGTTTCAATCTTTTACGTCTCTGCACAGAACCATAATTGACCGTTTTCAACCGAAACAACAATGGCAACCCAGATTTTCCCGTTATGCTCACTTAAGCGAGTGGCGGTCAGAAAGAAGTCAACACACTTGTACTTGTACACTATGATAAAAACAATGCACTATCTAAGCTTACTTCAGATGTAAATAAGCCACGCTGTTGTGATATCACGAACGCTCATCACCAATTCTCGGCTACCAACAACGATGCTGACAGTTTAATCTCTTTTCTGCCTTCTCCTTCTTGTTCGGATGCTGCTACGGCCAATGCTATGTCTATTGGTACGTATAATTGTTATAATGCAGATGATCTCAATGCCAATGCGACTAGTTCGAAGTCATTATCAGCTGCCGTTTCAACACCTCCCGCTACTGAGAATGCTGGCTCTGCTAACAGCAAACATGCCAAAATATTGTTAAGTAGTGATACTTGCTCTCCTACTGCTGCACTTGCTGGCAGTGTAAATAGTAATAAACAAGCCAAAAAAAGTTATGTCAGTATTACTGCCACTCAGCATACCCTACAGCCTGCTGTTTCACCTGTGCGATCTGATTTGGAATCATCAAATAAAGGTGACATGCCTGATTTGAATACTGCTTCTAAAACTTCACGTAAGAAACTTAGCCCACCCCTATTCATCGGCTCTAATAGCAGTAGTGAGCTAAGTGTAGTTTCCAGAATGAAATGGCCACACTTATCATCGTTTTCTTCTAATGTTTCTACTTCCGATATCTTATCGTACGTGTCCACACAAGCTAGTATTGATAAAAAATACCTGGCTTGCTTCTGTTTGGTAAAAAAGGATACCCAAGTCTCAGATCTGCGGAAAATCAACTTTAAATTTGGTGTATCTGAGCGTTTATACGATAAAGTTTTTAATCCATGTATCTGGCCAGTGAATGTTAAGATTCGCCCTTTTGTAAATATCGCCGCGCCTCAACCAGTTCATACTTAAATGCTGAGAATAAGTTGGTTGCGAAGAATATCCAAATCAACTTCCAGAATGTCTCTGGCATCAGGACAAAATCTAAAGACGTTTTTAATATGAGTGCTCACTTGGAATATGATGTTTTTGTATTTGTTGAGACCTGGCTGAACTCTGACTTTTACGATAATGAATACTTTGATTCCAATCTTTAGAATGTCTTCCGCAAGGATCGAGACCCTAAAAAAACTGGTCTGTTAAGAGGTGGCGGCATTTTGATTGCTATCAGTAGGAGGTATCGACCCTTCGTTGTTCCATTGGATAATGGGGATTCTCTTCTTGATCAGCTTTGTATCAGTGTACGTGGTGCGTCTGATCTCATAATCTGTGCTTCCTACATACCGCCGGCAAGCGCTGACGCCATCTATAAAATGCACGTGGACAACATTGTAGGCTTAGTTTCTAAGAATTCTAATTGTAATTTCTGCATTCTGGGTGATTTTAATTTAAGTATTTTAGAGTGGATTTCCTGTGATAACAACTTTACATTCTTTCCAAAAACTGTTATTAGTTTTCCAGAGACTTACGTAGTCGACAACATGGCAAGCTTAGATCTTTCTCAGGTTAACCATTTTTCCAATAGTCTTTCTAGATATCTTGATCTTATTTTCGTTAATGATAATATACATTTTTCTATAACCGAATGTCTGGATCCTATTTCTAAGACTACCATTCATCATATTCCTCTTATTATACTTATTGAGTTCTATAATTTTAGAGAAGTTTCGCTTAAAAGTGTTTGTTCAAGTTTCAATTTCAAATGTGGAAACTTGCATACTTTAAATGGATATAGCTGCCTTAGATTGGGACTCTTTACTTGCCAATATCAATGCTGAGGAATGCTTTGAAGTATTTAGAAATAGAATTCAAACATTCTGTTAAAAACATGTTCCAGTTTTTGGGAAGAAATGCCATAGGATACCATGGTATACATCGAAATTAAAAAGGTTAAAAAATCTAAGAAACAAATTTTACAAAAAGTACAACTCTGTTTCTCATAAAGAAAAATTGCACCGCTATCGAAAAGAATTTTGTCTAAGCTTTGGGCAATTGAGGGCGAGCAGTTTAATAAGAGTTATAACTGAGTAATTTTATGTGCTTGTAAGCGTATGAGTCGTGGCACAGTGGCTGACGTACCCGACCAAACGCCCGGGGTTGCGGGTTCAACTCCCACCAAGCATTCCTTTTTTTTAATTTATAAATTATTATTATTAATGGACTGTATTGAGTTTATGGGGTTTTTGATTTAATGTATTCCATTTATTGAGTTGGGTAGTTTTAGTGTTATTGGTGTATTTAAGTCATGGGAGGATGCATAGCATCAGTACACCTTTATTTATTTATTTGTGTTTATTTTAAGGGATTCAGTTTATTAAGTTGGGTAGTTTTAGTGTTATTGGTGTGTTTAAGTCATGGGAGGATGCATAGCATCAGTACACCTTTTATTTATTTAATTTGGGGCGAGCACTGGGGGCTCTGAGGCTTCGCTCTACTGAGCCACCTCATCCTCTATTTGAAGAACCCTTTAAAATGTGATATGGAGGCGAGCACGGGACGGCTCTGAGGTATTGGCACCCCATTTTCTACAAGAAAAAACTCTATTTATTTAATTTGGGGCGAGCATTGGGCACTCTGAGGTTTCGCTCTAATGAGCCACCTCATCTTCTATTTGAAGAACCCCTTCAAAGTGTGATATGGAGGCGAGCACTGGGCTCTGATGTATTAGCACACCATCCGAAGAACCTCGCTTTTAATTAAAAAACTCAAACTATGTCTTTAGAATATTTCACTAACCAGTTGAGAATTACAAGCACACTCAATGGCTACTGAAACAAACGAACGAAAAATGTTCATAGTTTAAGTCGCTTAAACAAATTTAAATACCTCAATAAGGACTTATACCGAGATTATGTTCATAATTTTGAATCTGACATCAAGCAAAATCCAAAGTCTTTTTGGCGTTTTGTTAAATCCAAAAGAATGTGTTCTAGCATACCATCGGATGTGTTATACAATGGAACCAGTGCATCCTCCCCGCAAGAGGCTGCTTATCTTTTTGCTGACTTTTTCAGCTCTAATTTCGAGTCGTCGTCTGAGCCGCTCGATGACAACTACTTCCCAGATACGAAATCACCAATTAATTTTGGATCACTTTCCCTATCGCTTGATGATGTGCTCGATGGTATTCTGCATATTAAGTCGTTTACGAGTTCGGATGTTGATGGTTTCTCATCTTACCTTTTCAAAAACTGCACTGCTGTTGCTTATCTTCTTATGATAATTTTTAATAAATCACTTCATTCGGGTGTTTTTATTGATGCCTGGAAATTTACCTCTATCACGCCTGTTTTCAAAAAAGGTAATAAAAATGATATTGCCAACTACAGACCAATTTCAAAATTGTCAACCGTATCTAAAATGTTTGAATTATTGTCAAGCAAAAGATGTTCTTTTCCATCAAGAGATATATTTCTATCAACCAACGTGGCTTCATGTCTGGTCGATCCACGGTTACCAACCTTGCCGTGTTTTCTGAATTCTTTACATCTGTTTTTAATGATCACCTGCAAATTGACACTATTTATACTGACTTTTCCAAGGCCTTTGACAAAGTGAGTCACACACTTTTAGTTGAAAAGTTGGCGCATCTGGGCTTTCACTCTACTTTTCTATCTTGGATAAAATCGTAATAACGACGCCCACTTTTCCGATATCGAAAATTTCGAAAAACCGAAAAAGTGCGATAATTCATTACAAAACACAGATAAAGCGACGAAACTTGGTAGATGAGTTGAACTTATGACGCAGAATAGAAAATTAGTAAAATTTTGGACAATGGGCGTGGCACCGCCCACTTTTAAAAGAAGGTAATTTAGAAGTTTTGCAAGCTGTAATTTGGCAGTCGTTGAAGATATCATGATGAACTTTGGCAGGAGCGTTACTGCTATTACTATATGTACGCTCAATAAAAATTAGCAAAATCGGAGAAGGAGCACGCCTACTTTTAAAAAAAATTTTTTTTAAAGTAAAATTTTAACAAAAAATTTAATATCTTTACAGTATATAAGTAAATTATGTCAACATTCAACTCCAGTAATGATATGGTGCAACAAAATACAAAAATAAAAGAAAATTTCAAAATGGGCGTGGCTCCGACCTTTTTCCTTTAATTTGTCTAGGATACTTTTAACGCCATAATTCGAACAAAAACTAACCAATCCTTTTGAAATTTTGTAGGGGCATAGATTTTATAACGTTAACTGTTTTCTGTGAAAATGGGCGAACTCGGTTGATGCCACGCCCAGTTTTTATACACAGTCTTCCGTCTGTCCTTCCGCATGGCCGTTAACACGATAACTTGAGCAAAAATCGGCATATCTTTAATGAACTTAGTTCACGTGCTTACTTGAACTCACTTTATCTTGGTATGAAAAATGAACGAAATCCGACTATGACCACGCCCAATTTTTCGATATCGAAAATTACGAAAAATGAAAAAAATGCCATAATTCCATACCAAATACGAAAAAAGGGATGAAACATGGTAAGGTAATTGGATTGTTTTATTGACGCGAAATATAACTTTAGAAAAAACTTTATAAAATGGTTGTGACACCTACCATATTAAGTAGAAGAAAATTAAAAAAGTTCTGCAGGGCGAAATAAAAAACCCTTAAAATCTTGGCAGGTACTACATATATAAATAAATTAGCGGTATCCAACAGATGATGTTCTGGGTCACCCTGGTCCACATTTTGGTCGATATCTGGAAAATGCCTTCACATATACAACTACTACCACTCACTTTTAAAACTCTCATTAATACCTTTAATTTGATACCCATATCGTACAAACTTATTCTAGAGTCACCTCTGGTCCACCTTTATGGCGATATCTCGAAAAGGCGTCCACCTATAGAACTAAGTCCCACGCCCTTTTAAAATACTCATTAAAACCTTTCATTTGATACCCATATCGTACAAACATATTCTAAAGTCACCCCTGGTCCACCTTTATGGCGATATCTCGAAAAGGCGAACACCTATAGAACGAAGGCCCACTCCCTTTTAAAAATACTCATTAACACCTTTCATTTGATACCCATATCGTACAAACAAAGTCTAGAGTCACCCCTGGTCCACCTTTATTGCGATATCTCGAAACGGCGTCCACCTACGGAACTAAGGATTACTCCCTTTTAAAATACTCATTAACACCTTTCATTTGATACCCATATCGTACAAACGCATTCTAGAGTCACCTCTGGTCCACCTTTATGGCGATATCTCGAAAAGGCGACCACCTATACAACAACCACCACTCCCTTTTAAAACCCTCATTAATACCTTTCTTTTGATACCCATATTGTACAAACAAATTCTAGGTTCACCCCTGGTCCACCATTATGGCGATATCTCGAAACGGCGTCCACCTACGGAACTAAGGATTACTCCCTTTTAAAATACTCATTAACACCTTTCATTTGATACCCATATCGTACAAACGCATTCTAGAGTCACCTCTGGTCCACCTTTATGGCGATATCTCGAAAAGGCGACCACCTATACAACAACCACCACTCCCTTTTAAAACCCTCATTAATACCTTTAATTTGATACCCATATCGTACAAACACATTCTAGAGTCACCCCTGGTCCACCTTTATGGCGATATTTCGAAACGGCATCCACCTATAGAACTAAGGCCCACTCCCTTTTAAAATACTCATTAACACCATTCGTTTGATGCCCATATTGAACAAACAAATTCTAGGGTCACCCCTGGTCCACCTTTATGGCGATATCTCGAAACGGCGTCCACCTATGGAACTAAGGATTACTTCCTTTTAAAATACTCATTAACACCTTTCATTTGATACCCATATCGTACAAACGCATTCTAGAGTCACCCCTGGTCCACCTTTAAGGCGATATCTCGAAAAGGCGACCACCTATACAACAACCACCACTCCCTTTTAAAACCCTCATTAATACCTATAATTTGATACCCATATCGTACAAACACATTCTAGAGTCACCCCTGGTCCACCTTTGTGGCGATATCTCGAAACGGCGTCCACCTATGGAACTAAGGATTACTCCCTTTTAAAATACTCATTAACACCTTTCATTTGATACCCATATCGTACAAACGCATTCTAGAGTCAACCCTGATCCATCTTTATGGCTATATCCCTAAATGGCGTCCACCTATAGAAGTATGGCCCACTCCCTCATAAAATACTCTTTAATGCCTTTCATTTGATACACATGTCATACAAACATATTCCAGGTTTTCCCTCGGTTCATTTTCCTACATGGTTATTTTCCCTTATGTTGTCACCATAGCTCTCAACTGAGTATGTAATGTTCGGTTACAGCCGAACTTAACCTTCCTTACTTGTTATTAATGATATTTGTGAGTGTTTTACCTTCTCCAATTTTCTGCTATACGCTGACGATCTTAAAATGTATTCCTCTGTTCGTTCTCTGTCTGATTCATCTAGAATTCAGAATGTTTTAAACAACGTTGTTTTGAGGTGTGAAAAAAATCGACTTCTTCTTAATATTAGTAAATGTTTCCATGTGTCGTTTGCGAAGTCTCGTTCCTCTATTCCCACCTCCTATTCCATTGGCAACTCCAGGGTGTTATTTTCGATGCTAAGTTTTCATTCTTGAGCCATATCAATAGCACTATAGCAAAATTTTATGCTATGCTTGCCTTCATTCGTCGGTTTAGTTCGGACTTTAGTGATCCGTATACGCTGAAGCCACTTGTTCGCTAAAAACTTGAATATGCGGTCTTCATTTGGAGACCATATTTTGATTGTCATATCAAACGACTTGAACGTGTTCAAAAGGTGTTTTTGCACTATGCTCTACGCTCATTAAATTTTATAGACCCACTTCCACCATATATTGCCAGATGCAAATTAATCAACCTGAAATCGTTAAACTCCAGAAGAACTATTCTCTCCCTCTCTATAGTGTTCGACATTATAAATGGTATAATAGATTGCCCTCTTTTACTTGAACGTATATTTTTCCATGTCCCGCAGCGTTGTCTTAGGAATAACGATCTTTTTTCCTTAAAACAAGTCAGAAGTACTTATGCTAGCAATGCACCTATCTATAGAGCTTTAAGGGAACTTAACACTCCATCGGGTTCTTTTAAATAAATAAATAAATGTGAGGCGCGATAACCTCCGAAGAGATCTAAGGCCGAGCTTCTCTTCCAATTTGCGTCGTGCTCCTCTTGATTTTCCCTACAAATTGGCCGGACGGGACCTACATGATTTTATGCCGACTCCGAACGGCATCTGCAAGGCAGATGAGTTTTCACTGAGAGCTTTTCATGGCAGAAATACACCCGGAGCGCTTGCCAAACACTGCCGAGGGGAGACCCCGCTTAGAAAAATTTTCTTCTAATTGAAAAACCTTATTTCTAAAATTTTTGATGTTGCTTTGCCCGGGGTTCTTTTACCTCTGATTTATTTAGCTCTAAAGCCAACTTTGTAGCTTCACTACTTGTAAGTTTTAATTAATGTTGTAATTGTATAATCGTGTAATATTTATATTGATCACTTAACATTTATTATTTATACTAAGTACAAAAAAAAAAAATCCAAAGTTTTTTCATTAGTCTGTAAGTGCACTCTCGTCATGTATGACTACAAATAAATAAATAAATAAATAATATGGTAGGTGTCACACCCATTTTACAAAGTTTTTTCCAAAGTTTTTTGGCAAAATTTACATGCGACTCAGGAAGAGAAGTCCCGAGGATAAAAATCCTAACACGCTGGAAGTGGGCGAAGTCGAAAAGGACCTCAGAAGCCTAAGGGAAAAAAGACAGGTGGAGGTCCCCACGTCACCACGAACGTGCTAGAAGAGGACCAACCGCTAAATGGTGCTGTGACTCGCACAGAGGAACACACGGCACAACATTCACGAGGGGCTGAAGGGGGCCTCGAATACTCTAAACCAAAAGGGCAAGAGGAGGACGACGACGTCAAGACGAAGGTGCTGGAGGGGGACAAACAGCCCAATGGTGCTGCGAGTCCTACAGATAAACCTCCAACACAGTAAAGTGGCGTCGAGCGAACTCCTCCTAACCCTTGAGGAGGGTTCGTTTGACGTGGCGCTGATCCAGGAGCCGTGGCTCTCATCGGGAGGAAAGGTTTCTGCACTTAGCGCGCGCGGGCTTGGCGTTTACTACGCACAAACGGAAGGACGGGTGCGAGCTGTAGTAATGGTAAGGAAACAGCTGCATTCATATATGCTGCCTAATTACACCACCGAGGATCTCGTAGCGGTGGCCGTTGAGCAAAAGAATAAGCAGGCATTTATCCTGGCGTCCTGCTACATGGCCCATGCTGCGGAGGTTCCACCGATGGAGTGCAAAAGGCTAGTACAGGAGGAAGGGCGCAAAGGGCGGTTGGTCATAGGCGCAGATGCAAATGCGCACCACAATGCGTGGGGAGGAGCAGATACGAACGAGAGAGGCGAATCTCTATTTTGTTACATCCTGCAAACCAATTTGCAGATAGCCAACAGGGGAAATGTTCCTACATACATTGGTCCAACATCCAGCAATATTCTGGATATTACATTGAGCTCCGAGCGTGATATATCAAGGTATGATTGGATGGTTCTCGATAGACCATCCTTCTCCGACCATGCGTATATAAGCTTCAGCATCCCACTAAAGAGGGTAGAGAAGGGAGGAACCTTTAGAAACCCTAGGGCAACGAATTGGACTAAATTCCAGAAACATGTAGAAACGAAACTGGGACAACCCAAAGAGGTTGCTAATGTAGAGGAACTGGAGGAGTCGAATGAATTCCTAACAAGGACGCTTATGACTGCGTATAACAAAGCTTGCCCTCTAAGAAGATTCAGAGGAAAAGCAAAGCCGCCATGGTGGAGCAATGAGCTGAGTCTTCTAAGAAGACAGGTAAAAGAAATGTTTAAACTCGCAAAGACCGCGGAAAGCGAAGCGTGTCGGGACGAGTACAGGGATCTACTGAGGATCTACAAGCGTGAAATTACCAGGGCGAAGAGAAACTCATGGAAAAGTTTCTGTACGGACATAGAGTGCTCCAGTGAAACAGCACGGTTGAAAAAAGTCCTAGCAAAGGGAAACATAGTCCAGGGACTAATAAAGAAAGAGAACGGGGAATGGTCACGTGATAGTGAGGAATCCCTTGAGGTGCTTCTCGATACACATTTCCCATCGGGAGACGGTTTAGAAGAACCAGCAGACATCACTCACACTTCGATCACGGAGCTAGTGGTGCCGGGCTTGGTGACCGATACCAAGATCGAGTGGGCAGTGAAGACGTTTTCTAAGTTTAAATCGCCGGGCCCAGATGGTATATTCCCGGCCATGCTACAAGTCTCAAGTAGGGCGGTCGTGGAATGGCTTAAAATAATATTCGATGGGTGCATAAGACTGAATCATGTACCGCACTCTTGGAGAACTGCTCGTGTAGCTTTTCTACCAAAGGCGGGGAAGATCGGTCACGTGTATCCCAAAGACTATAGACCCATTAGCTTAACATCATTTCTGCTCAAAACCTTTGAGAGGCTGATAGATGTGTACATAAAGTCCAACGTGGATGAAAAGCTGCTCTCCACAACACAGCATGCGTACACCAAAGGCAAGTCGGTAGACACCGCATTGCATAGGGTGGTAATAAGCATAGAGAAATCCCTGGAATATAAGGAGTATGCTCTAGGAGTCTTCTTGGACATTGCCGGGGCTTTCAATAATGTTGCAAAATGGGCGATTATGGATGGTCTTAATTACATTAAAGTACATCCTGCCTTAATCAGATGGATCGGCTGCCTGTTAAATTGCAGAAAGATTACATCACAATGGGGATTGTACGAGGCCACGAAATCAGTGGACAGGGGCACGCCGCAGGGAGGGGTGCTATCACCTCTGCTGTGGACACTGGTCATCAACCAACTGCTCAGGCAATTCGATGAGGGACCCGTAAAACTTACGGCTTACGCAGATGACGTTGCAATTGTCATAAGTGGAAAATGCCTTCCAACGATTAGTTCTTTGATGGATCGGGCGCTTCGGGATATTCATACCTGGGCATCTAATGTCGGGCTGAAAGTCAATGCGGAGAAGACGGATATGGTCTTGTTTACAAAGAGGTACAAGGTCCCAAATTGGACCAGGCCTAAGTTAGGAGCGGTGACCTTACAGGAGAAACCTTGCACAAAATATCTAGGAATCATCCTAGACAGTAAGCTGTCATGGAAGCTCAACGTGGAGGAGAGGGTCAAGAAGGCCTCAACGGCACTCTATGCATGTAAAAGAATGCTGGGGTGTACGTGGGGCCTATCGCCCTCTCTTTCTCATTGGGTTTTTACAGCGATTGTAAGCCCTATTCTATACTATGGAGTTGTTGTTTGGTGGAAAGCCACACAAAAAACAACATACCTCAAAAAATTAGAGGGGGTATGCAGACTATCGATGCTTTGCATTACGGGAGCCCTGAAAACAACCCCGACGGCTGCACTGTATGCCATTCTGCACATTCCACTTGTAGACCTGGTAGCAAAGAACAAAGCGTTAACGACCGCAACCAGGCTCGATGCTTCGGGGCAGCTTGAGCGCCGACCATATGGCCATAGTAGTATAGCGTCCTCAGTCACAAGACGAACAGACTACATGATTCCCTACCTGCACTTTGAGGGAGATCTCAAGGCCACAATAGAGGTGGACGGTTGGCGCAAGGGTGCGCAAATGGCGGACGAGGCGATACATGCGTACACCGATGGTTCCAAAATAGTGGAAGGAGTAGGGTCTGCGGTATACTGCGCTGAACCGGAATTAAGCAGATCCTACAGGCTGTCGCATTACTGTAGCGTTTTTCAAGCGGAAATATTAGCCGTAACCAAAGCAGTAGAAACCCTGGAAGAGAATAGCTTAAGCTGCAACCGTGTTAACTTTTATATTGAGAGTCAAGCAGCAATTAAGGCATTAATCTCGCATAGCACAGCATCTAAATGCGTGTTAGAGTGTAAGCAGTCTCTGGAGAGAATCGGGACAGGGAGAAGCATACATCTATATTGGGTCCCAGGGCATATGGGAATAGATGGGAATGAAAAAGCGGACGAATTAGCTAAAAAGGGCGCATCCCTTGAAGCTTGCTCCGGAGACGTCCCAATTAGATTGGGCGATATTAAGCGAATGCGAGAGGTGCACATGATCGACCAAGCAGAAAAGGCGTGGGTTCAAGCGCGGGGCTGTAAAGTGTCGAAGATTATGTGTAGGTCTTACAACCTTAGACTAACACAGTTGCTTCTATCATTAAAAAGAGAGGACTGTAGACTCATGACGGGTATTCTGACTGGACACTGCCTTCTGGCGTCACATGCCTTTAAATTAGGCTTGGTCAGTGATAGCAGGTGTAGGAAGTGCGGGTTGGAGGAGGAAACGATCGAGCACGTTCTGTGCTGGGCTAAGACTCCAGTTATTAGGAGTGATACAGCTGTCAGATCTAGAAGCAGCAAGTGGCTTAAGTCCTAGGAAGCTTCTAGTATTTGCCAAGAGGACGGAGTTATTTTATAACATAGGTCCTGGTTTTTGATAGGGTTTTTCAGTTTGGTCGTTAAAACAAACTTCTGGTAACACTACGGACTCAATCAGTCTATGTGAGGTCCTCATGGACCGGCCAGTTCAACCTACCTACCTTTCCAAAGTTACATTCTGCGTCAATAAACCAATTCAATAACCGTGTTTTATCCCTTTTTTTCGTATTTAGTATAGAATTATGGCATTTTTTTAATTTTTCGTAATTTTCGATATCGAAAAAGTGGGCGTGGTCATAGTCGGATTTCGGCCATTTTTTATACCAATACAAAGTGAGTTCAGATAATTATGTGAACTGAGTTTAGTAAAGATATATCGATTTTTGCTCAAGTTATCGTGTTAACTTCCGAGCGGAAGGACAGACGGTCTACTGTGTATAAAAACTGGGCATGGCTTCAACCGATTTCGTCCATTTTCACGGAAAACAGTTATTGTCATAGAATTTATGCCCCTACCATATGTCACAGGGATTGGCAAATTTTTGTTCGACTTATGGCATTAAAAGTATTCTAGACGAATTAAATGAAAAAGGGCGGAGTTACGCCCATTTTGAAATTTTCTTTTATTTTTGTATTCTGTTGTACCATATCATTACTGGCGTTGATAGTTCACATAATTTACTTGTATACTGTAAAGATATTCAATTTTTTGTTGAAATTTGATTTAAAACAATTTTTTTTAAAAGTAGGCGTGTTCGTCACCCGATTTAAAATTTTTTTTTAGCACACATATAGTAATAGGAGTAACGTGCCTGCCAAATTTCATCATGATATCTTCAACGACTGCCAAATTACAGCTTGCAAAACTTTTAAATTACCTTCTTTTAAAAGTGGGCGGAGCCACGCCCATTGTCCAACATTTTACTAATTTTCTATTTTGCGTCATAAGATCAACGCACCTACCAAGTTTCATCGCTTTAGTAATGCATTATCGCATTTTTCCGGTTTTTAGAAATTTTCGATATCGAAAAAGTGGGCGTGGTTGTAGCCCGATTTCGTTCATTTTAAATAGCAATCTGAGATGAGCGCCCAGATACCTCAAAATTGACTCGAGTTATCGTGTTTACGGACGGACGGACGGACATGGCTAAATGAATTTCTTTTTTCGCCCAGATCATTTTGATATATAGAAGTCTATATCTATCTCGATTAGTTTATGCCGTTACGGATTACCGTTATGCGAAAAAAGTTAATATACTCTGTGAGCGCTGCTCAGCTGAGTATAAAGACAAAGTGAAAAGTATACAAATCACAAATACGGCAAGAACCACTTTACGTCAAACCAATTTTCAATTCAACAATAAAATATATAGACAAACAAACGGTCTTGGAAAGCCCCACATCAGCCATTCTTATGGAAGTGTTCATGCAAAATCTGTAAGAAAAGTACATACAAGAGTTGAAGTCCAAATTAGGCGTGCCGTTTTATGCTAGAAACGTGGATGACATAATATGCGTTTTAACTACTAATAACGAAGCTCTTGTACTGGAATACCTCAACAAGCAGCACGGAAATATAAAATTTATAATGGAAACCGAAAAAGACGGAGGAATCAACTATCTAGACCTCACGAGGCAAATTAGAACGAGCTTCAGAGAACATATTAGAGATTACAAAAACAATACGGAATCCAAACATTATACCAGATTCTAACTTCGCGAATCACATGGTCGAGAATGAATGTTCCCCAGCAAACATCAATAAAACAGTTAGGGTTCTTCACATACAAGCAAAAGGCCGACGTCTCAATGTACTCGAAAATATGGAAATCTGCAAACAGAAAACATACGACGGTAGAATAATAAACGAACAGATAAACACAATTTCTGGCACAATATTCGAGCCTTTAAAACTTGTGTACAAGAAACACACAGGTACAACAGACAAATACACAAAAACAAATAAACACAAAACAATTAACGCACCAAAAGAACAAATTGGAGTGCCTAATTAAAATTTCAATTGCCTTAATGATGAAAAATAAAAAATATTTATACAGCTTTTTGAAATGACATTTCTATAGAAATTTCTTACTATATTAGCTTTATATTTTTTATGAAAAGAGCAAAGCGTAAACTTAATTAGTTTTATTTGTTTCCAAACTGCTATTATGTGCGCACGCTTTTAAACCTTACATAATAGGAAACATGAGCAGCAGACTGAGCGAATATTAGCAGCGTTCCATTGAGCCATCGAGCTCTGAATCACGATCAAATCTCATGAGAACGATCAGGATCATTACTTTGAGTGTTGGCAGCACTCAACCGATGTGTACACATGTTAGGGTGCCTGTTATTTTCAACCTTTTTTCCCCAATCGATCCATAAACTTTTAGTATAAATGGATCACAGCCATTTCCTGGATGGCACCGAAAGACAGACCATTTCAATTAATTGTATGGAGAGATGAGCCACATCTTCCTCTACAGTTCTATGAACTAAATACTTAGTCTTCGGAAATTAATACACTAGAGAATAATAAAAATATAACTCCATCGTTTCAGAAACTGTCGCCACTCTTGTGGCAACTGCAAATATTTAAGAAGATGCACACCGCTGTTAGAGTAGGCGGACGATTGTTGCAAGCACCTATTCCAATAGAAGCAAGATGCCCGCTAATACTGCCTCACGACCATCGTTTCATTCGTTCATTTGTATAGAGCACTTACATCGCACAAATCTTCACGCCGGACCGAAGGTTCTATTAGGTTTGCTCCGACAGCGCATTTGGATTGTGAGGGCTGGAGAAACTGTACGCAAGGTTGTGCGACAATGTGTTCACTGCTTCAAATATCGACCAATACTGCAACAACAAACCATTTGGACTCTTACCAGCGGACCCATTTCATACAAAGCAGCCATCTTATATTTGCGAAGTGGATTTTTGTGGACCTTTCCTTAACAGTTACCGTATCAGGAGTAAAGTTCCGTACAAAACCTATGTAGCGATCTTTGTGTGCTTTTCGACTAAAGCAATAGATATGGAATTAGTTTCCGATTTAAGTGCCGATGCTTGCATATACTGTCTCAAACGATTTATAAACCGGCAGGCGTTCCACATCGAATTTACTGTGACAACGCAACAAATTTCATGTGAGCTCACAAGAATTTGCAAGATTTTTACCAGCGTTACTTGTGCCATCAAGGGCGAAAGGAAATTTCCGAGTTTTCGTCCATCACAGGTTTCCAATTACATTTTATCCCACCGCTATCGCCGCATTTCGGTGGGCTCTGGGAAGCTGGTGTTAAGTCAGCAAAGCAACTTTTTACCAAAAACTTATCCCAAGGTGGTCTCAAGTATGAGGAACTCTTGACAGTCATAGTTGAAGCAGAAGGCATTCTTAACTCTCGTCCATTGGTAACAATGTCAAACAATCCTAATGATGAAAGCGTATTGACGCCATCTCACTTTCTCATTGGTGAAGCGATTAGGAGCATACCAACAACCTATCACATTTATGACGATGGCAACGCATTACCCATATCAAAAATCTGTTTTGGCAATAATGACGACGTGACTACCTTCATGAGCTGCAGCAGCGATCCAAATGGCTAACTGACCAAGCTAACGTAGAACTTGATTAGCTTGTACTTTTATATGAAGATATTATACCATCTAACCAGTGGTCATAAGGCCGAATTACCAATGTTATCCCAGGTCCAGACAAAAAGGTCCGAGTGGTGGAAATTCGCTTCCCAAGGCAGTCGGTTCTATGTACCGGAGCGACTCGGTATTTTTCCCGACCAAGGACTGTCATTTCAGTGTAACCCCATTTAATTTGTTGCGTCCCTCCCACAAGTTGTCATACTCCCAGCAGCTCCTTGCAGCGGGACTGCCCCGTATTCTCTTGCTCCGGGAAGGTATCGAATCCAATCCGTGTCCGTCTCCTGACCCCGGTCCTGAGAAATGGTTTTGCTGCATCTGTCGGAAAAGAATCTTTTTAGGACGGTCATACTCTGTTCAGTGTGTCTCGTGTAAGGGATGGTTGCATCGGACAGGTTGTTCTGGGCTTCATCCCAAAACCCGACGTCCACGTAACTTCTATAAATCTTTTGTGGCTCCTTGCTGTTCACGTCCTAGGGCGTCCCGTAGTCTACGCCTTAGCGCCCCCCCCCCCCTACTACCTTCCAGCAGCCGAGCTGATCAGCAAGCCACAACTAGTACCCGCTGCTGCTCGCGCCCCGCGGCGCCAACAACTCAAACAGCTGCTACCACTCATAACTACTATCTCCGTAGTAGAGTCGGCAGCAATGCTGAGCATCAGCCCCTGCCCCCGTCTTCTCCCCCTCTTTTCCGGCAGCAATTGTGTAGGTCAGGGAAGCAGACTCTTAGTCCCTAACCCCGTTTGCACCGTTTACCAGCACAGAATATATATGTTTGCGACATCCGCCCAATGCAGCTCCTGCCTTGGGCGGTGGCACTTTCCTAGATGTTCTGGTCTCCGCGACGGCGACCACCCGACGAGTTTCATTGCGCCATGTTGCCAGGTCGCAAGGACGCCCAGTCCCAGGGCCACAACAGCAGTTGCGCCCTGGCCTTCCTCAACCCAGGCGTAGTCACCCGTCACTTACTCCCAGAGTGGCGACGTCTCTCCCTATGCACTTCAGAATTCTGCAGTTAAACTGTAATGGACTAACTGGGAAGATCAGAGAGATAGTCGATTTCATGAAGCGGCACAACATCCGCATTGCTGCGATTCAAGAGACTAAACTCACAGCAAGATCTGCACTGGAAACCTGTTCTGGGTATAATGAAAAAAAAGAAAAGATCGCATGAGCGGAAATGGGGGCGCCTCGCGTTTATCATACACCACTCTGTGCAGTATTATATATTTGATCCTGGCATCGACCGCAGGGACAATGTCTTAGAACGTCAAGGCCTATCTGTCCGGTCAGGCGATGCAAACCTAGAAATCATCAACATCTACATCCCTCCTGCCACCTGTTGCCCCAGTGGATACCGCCCTAATATTAGCGCCTTACTCACTGGCAACAATCACATTATCTTAGGCGACTTTAATGCCCATCACGATCTATGGCATTCAAACTTGCGGGCGGACAGTAGGGGTGAGATGTTGGCGGATCAAATAGAAGAAACGACGTTCTGCACAATAAACGGAGACGCCCCCACACGTATGGTAGGAAGCTGTCACATTTCGCCGGATATCTCAATCGTGAGCGCAAAACTCGTAAACTGCATCAACTGGCAGCCGATGGTAACATTGGCATGACCACCTGCCTATACTTATTTCGTTCGAGCGTACCGCCGACTTCATCGTTACAGAAAAACGCACTTTCATAAACTTTAAAAAAGGAAAGTGGGACGAATACAAATCTTTTACAGACAACCTCTTTGCTGCCCTCCCTATCCCGACTGATGCCCGCCAAGGGGAGCGTGCTTTCCGCAAGGTCACTGAATCCGCCTCGGCACGTTTCATTCCCGCCGGGAGAATTCCCGAAATTCGGTCCCACTTCCCGGCGGAGGCCGCAAATTTAGCGAGAGAACGTGACGTTATAAGACAGCTCGACCCAGGCGACCCCCAAATAAGGGATATAAACCAACGCATCAGATTGCTTGTGCATGAACACAAGCGGGCGAAATGGGAGGAGCACATAAGAGGTTGTAACCTCTCTGCCGGTGTGGGTAAACTTTGGTCCACCGTAAAGTCCCTATCGAATCCGTCTAAGCACAATGACAACGTTACCATGCTATAAAGTGCCGTCGGATTCGAAAAAATGCGCGAGCGCTTTCTGCCGTCAATATGTAATGCATTCTACGGTCGACAAAAATAGACGGAGGGCCAACAGACACGCACATAAACATAAATTCAGCGCGTCACCAATTACCATCACCGCCAGAGGGGTTGAAGATGCCATTGGTCACGCTAAACCATCGAAAGCTGTGGGCCCAGACGGCATAGCCATGCCGATGCTTAAAAGCCTAGGGAAAGAGGGTTTCAAATACTTAGCACATGTCTTCAACCTGTCTCTTTCCACCTTTGTCATACCCGAAAAATGGAAAATGGCCAAGGTGGTCCCGCTACTAAAGCCTGGGAAACCAGCTAACATAGGAGAGTCGTATCGTCCGATAACTCTCCTATCGCCAGTAGCAAAGACGCTTGAAGCCATTTTCCTCCCCTACTTCCAAGCAAATTTGCACCTAGCCTGTCATCAGCATGGCTTCAGAAAACTCCATAGCACCACCACCGCGCTAAATGCCATCAGCACCTAGATAAATTGCGGTTTAAATCAAAACCCCCACCATAGAACAGTATTCGTAGCGCTAGACCTATCAAAAGCTTTTGATACGGTCAACCATGGCACGCTACTGCAAGTCCTGGAAGGGTCTACCCTTCAACCATGTCTTAAAATGTGGACCGCAAATTATCTGGGTGGTCGGCAGGCATCGGTGCAATTTAGAAACGAAACATCAAAACCAAGAAGAATTAAACAAGGGGTGCCACAAGGTGGTGTCCTATCCCCACTTTTGTTTAATTTCTACATATCTAAACTACCTTCACCACCAGAAGGAGTCACTATCGTTTCATACGCCGATGACTGCACAATAATGGCCACAGGCCCAGGCCCACAGATCGATGAGCTCTGCAACAGAATAAACGGCTACCTCCCTGATCTCTCCAGTTTTTTCGCCTCGCGAAGCCTGGCATTATCACCGACTAAATCTTCCGCTACCTTATTTGCAACATGGACGTGCCAAATGTCGACCATTTTGAACATCCACGTCGATGGCACTACGCTACCGACTGTCCTACATCCCAAAATCTTGGGTGTGACGTTTGATCAGGATCTACATTTTGGTGAGGACGCAGCCGCAATTGTTCCCAAAATACAGAGCCGGAATAAAATCCACAAATCCCTTGCTGGCAGTACCTGGGGAAAAGATAAAGAAACGCTCATTACTACATACAAAGCAATTGGCCAGCCGTTTACGTGCTATGCGTCACCCATGTGGTCGCCAAGCCTAAAATTTACCCACTGGAAGAAGCTACAGGCCTGCGAAAATACTGCTCTCAGAATCGCCACGGGCTGTCTTCTTATGTCCCCAGGACACCATCTACACAATGAGGCGAGAATACTCCCCATCAGGGAGAGAAATGAGATGCTAACCAAACAGTTCCTGTTGAATACCCAGAAACCTGGGCATCCAAACAGACATCTGATAGATGAGCCAACACCGCCTAGGGGCTTAAGGAGTCATCTCCGTAAGCATTTTGAGGAAATACGGCACCTGAGAACCCAGCCGTATGAAGCAAAAAACACAAGCAGGTCCTTGGTGAACTCCATAAACAGGCGTCGGAACTTTATGCCGGGAATTGCTCGGTGAATCCAGTGCTCAAAGAAAAGTACCCAAAACTTGTGGAAGAGGAACGCATACTCCCTAGGGAAACGCGTGTCACTCTTGCTCAACTTCATTCTGGATACTGTAACATGTTAAACTCTTACCTATCCAGAATCAACCCCGCTATACAAAACGTATGCCCCGCTTGCAATGTGTCCCCACATGACACCAACAATCTCTTTAATTGTAATGTGGAACCAACGCCTCTAACACCCCTTTCATTATGGTCCACCCCTGTTGAAACAGCAAGTTTCCTTGGACTCCCGTTAGAGGATATTGATGACAATTTGTGATCGGTCGCGGCTGTTAGGTGGGGCGAAGCACTGCTACAACAACAACAACAGTGGTGGAAATTAAAATAGCAAAGGGAATTCTTCGCCGACCAGTTCATAAACTAGCCCCATTACCATCAGGATATTGAAAGGATCCTTTCAACGAAGGCAGGGTGCTCAATCGGAATTGACTGGTCACAAATGTTAGTTATATAGTATGATAGCGCCATGGCCGGGGATAATTCCCAGTCACACGCAGCATTGGTTAGAATATTGTGCTTTAAGGTCTTCGTTATTCTTCTTTATAATTATAATTTGCTTACATTCGTTTTCGTACACTTCTTCAATAAAGTTCGTTTATTCTTCAATCGTATGTTCTTTTTTTTACAAGAAACACCCATCAATACCACTATCGGAGACTTTGGATGTAGTTAGCTCAACAATAGTTCATAATACAAACAAGTAAGGAAGGCTAAGTTCGGGTGTAACCGAACATTACATACTCAGCTGAGAGCTTTGGAGACAAAATAAGGGAAAATCACCATATAGGAATATGAACCTAGGGTAATCCTGGAATGTGTTTGTTTGACATGGGTATCAAATGGAAGGTATTATAGGTATAGGTGGACGCCATTTCGGGATATCGCCATAAAGGTGGACCAGGTGTGACTCTAGAATGTGTTTGTACGATATGGCTATCAAATGAAAGGAGTTAATGAGTATTTTAAAAGGGAGTGGGCCTTAGTTCTATAGGTGGACACCTTTTCGAGATATCGCCATAAAGGTGGACCAGGGGTGACTCTACAATTTGTTTGTACGACATGGATATCAAATGAAAGGTGTTAAGGAGTATTTTAAAAGGGAGTGGGCCATAGCTCTATAGGTGGACGCCTTTTCGAGATATCGCCATAAGGGTGGACCAGGGGTGACTCTAGAATGTGTTTGTACGTTATGGCTATCAAATTAAAGGTGTTAATGAGTATCTTAAAAGGAAGTGGGCCTTAGTTCTATAGGTGGACGCCTTTTCGAGATATCGCCATAAGGGTGGACCAGGGGTGACTCTAGAATGTGTTTGCACGATATGGGTATCAAATGAAAGGTGTTAAAAGGGAGTGGGCCTTAGTTCTATAGGTGGGTGCCTTTTCGAGATATCGCCATAAAGGTGGACCAGGGGTGACTCTAGAATGTGTTTGTACGATATGGCTATCAAATTAAAGGTGTTAATGAGTATCTTAAAAGGAAGTGGGCCTTAGTTCTATAGGTGGACGCCTTTTCGAGATATCGCCATAAGGGTGGACCAGGGGTGACTCTAGAATGTGTTTGTACGATATGGCTATCAAATTAAAGGTGTTAATGAGTATCTTAAAAGGAAGTGGGCCTTAGTTCTATAGGTGGACGCTTTTTCGAGATATCGCTATAAGGGTGAACCAGGGGTGACTCTAGAATATGTTTGCACGATATGGGTATCAAATGCAAGGTGTTAATGAGTATTTTAAAAGGGAGTGGGCCATAGCTCTATAGGTGGACGCCTTTTCGAGATATCGCCATAAGGGTGGACCAGGGGTGACTCTAGAATGTGTTTGTACGATATGGCTATCAAATTAAAGGTGTTAATGAATATCTTAAAAGGAAGTGGGCCTTAGTTCTATAGGTGGACGCCTTTTCGAGATATCGCCATAAAGGTGGACCAGGGGTGACTCTAGAATGTGTTTGTACGATATGGCTATCAAATTAAAGGTGATAATGAGTATCTTAAAAGGAAGTGGGCCTTAGTTCTATAGGTGGACGCCTTTTCGAGATATCGCCATAAAGGTGGACCAGGGGTGACTCTAGAATGTGTTTGTACGATATGGCTATCAAATTAAACGTGTTAATGAGTATCTTAAAAGGAAGTGGGCCTTAGTTCTATAGGTGGACGCCTTTTCGAGATATCGCCATAAGGGTGGACCAGGGGGACTCTAGAGTGTGTTTGTACGATATGGCTATCAAATTAAAGGTGTTAATGAGTATCTTAAAAGGAAGTGGGCCTTAATTCTATAGGTGGACGCCTTTTCGAGATATCGCCTTAAAGGTGGACCAGGAGTGACTCTAGAATGTGTTTGTACGATATGGCTATCAAATTAAAGGTGTTAATGAGTATCTTAAAAGGAAGAGGGCCTTAGTTCTATAGGTGGACGCCTTTTCGAGATATCGCCATAAGGGTGGACCAGGGGTGACTCTAGAATGTGTTTGTACGATATGGCTATCAAATTAAAGGTGTTAATGAGTATCTTAAAAGGAAGTGGGCCTTAGTTCTATAGGTGGACGCCTTTTCGAGATATCGCCATAAGGGTGGACCAGGGGTGACTCTAGAATGTGTTTGCACGATATGGGTATCAAATGAAAGGTGTTAAAAGGGAGTGGGCCTTAGTTCTATAGGTGGGTGCCTTTTCGAGATATCGCCATAAAGGTGGACCAGGGGTGACTCTAGAATGTGTTTGTACGATATGGCTATCAAATGAAAGGTGTTAATGAGTATTTTAAAAGGGAGTGGGCCTTAGTTCTATAGGTGGGTGCCTTTTCGAAATATCGCCATAAAGGTGGACCAGGGGTGACTCTAGAATGCGTTTGTACGATATAGGTATCACATGAAATGAGTTAATGAATATTTTAAAAGGGAGTGGGCCTTAGTTCTATAGGTGGACACCTTTTCGAGATACCGCCATAAAGGTGGACCAGGGGTGACTCTACAATTTGTTTGTACGACATGGATATCAAATGAAAGGTGTTAAGGGGTATTTTAAAAGGGAGGGGGCTTAGTTCTATAGGTGGATGCCTTTTCGAGATATCGCTATAAGGGTGGACCAGGGGTGACTCTAGAATGTGTTTGTACGATATGGGTATCAAATGAAAGGTGTTAATGTGTATTTTAAAAGGGAGTGGGCCTTAGTTCTATAGGTGGACGTCTTTTCGAGATATCGCCATAAAGAAACCAGGGGTGACTCTAGAATGTGTTTGTACGATATGGCTATCAAATTAAAGGTGTTAATGAGTATCTTAAAAGGAAGTGGGCCTTAGTTCTATAGGTGGACGCTTTTTCGAGATATCGCTATAAGGGTGAACCAGGGGTGACTCTAGAATATGTTTGCACGATATGGGTATCAAATGCAAGGTGTTAATGAGTATTTTAAAAGGGAGTGGGCCTTAGTTCTATAGGTGGGTGCCTTTTCGAGATATCGCCATAAAGGTGGACCAGGGGTGACTCTAGAATGCGTTTGTACGATATAGGTATCAAATGAAAGGAGTTAATGAGTATTTTAAAAGGGAGTGGGCCTTAGTTCTATAGGTGGACACCTTTTCGAGATATCGCCACAAAGGTGGACCGGGGGTGACTCTACAATTTGTTTGTACGACATGGATATCAAATGAAAAGTGTTAAGGAGTATTTTAAAAGGGAGTGGGCCTTAGTTCTATAGGTGGATGCCTTTTCGAGATATCGCCATAAGGGTGAACCAGGGGTGACTCTAGAATGTGTGTGCACGATATGGGTATCAAATGAAAGGTGTTAATGAGTATTTTAAAAGGGAGTGGGCCTTAGTTCTATAGGTGGGTGCCTTTTCGAGATATCGCCATAAAGGTGGACCAGGGGTGACTCTACAATTTGTTTGTACGACATGGATATCAAATGAAAGGTGTTAAGGAGTATTTTAAATGGGAGTGGGCCTTAGTTCTATAGGTGGGTGCCTTTTCGAGATATCGCCATAAAGGTGGACCAGGGGTGACTCTAGAATGCGTTTGTACGATATAGGTACCAAATGAAAGGAGTTAATGAGTATTTTAAAAGGGAGTGGGCCTTAGTCCTATAGGTGGACACCTTTTCGAGATATCGCCATAAAGGAGGACCAGGGGTGACTCTACAATTTGTTTGTACGACATGGATATCAAATGAAAGGTGTTAAGGAGTATTTTAAAAGGGAGTGGGCCTTAGTTCTATAGGTGGACGCCTTTTCGAGATATCGCCATAAGGGTGAACCAGGGGTGACTCTAGAATGTGTTTGCACGATATGGGTATCAAATGAAAGGTGTTAATGAGTATTTTAAAAGGGAGTAGGCCTTAGTTCTATAGGTGGGTGCCTTTTCGAGATATCGCCATAAAGGTGGACCAGGGGTGACTCTAGAATGCGTTTGTACGATATAGGTATCAAATGAAAGGAGTTAATGAGTATTTTAAAAGGGAGTGTGCCTTGGTTCTATGGGTGGACACCTTTTCGAGATATCGCAATAAAGGTGGACCAAGGGTGACTCTACAATTTGTTTGTACGACATGGATATCAAATGAAAGGTGTTAAGGAGTGTTTTAAAAGGGAGTGGGCCTTAGTTCTATAGGTAGGTGCCTTTTCGAGATATCGCCATAAAGGTGGACCAGGGGTGACTCTAGAATGTGTTTGTACGATATGGGTATCAAATTAAAGGTGTTAATGTGTATTTTAAAAGGGAGTGGGCCTTAGTCCTATAGGTGGACGACTTTTCGAGATATCGCCATAAGGGTGGACCAGGGGTGACTCTAGAATGTGTTTGTACGATATGGCTATCAAATTAAAGGTGTTAATGAGTATCTTAAAAGGAAGTGGGCCTTAGTTCTATAGGTGGACGCCTTTTCGAGATATCGCCATAAGGGTGGACCAGGGGTGACTCTAGAATGTGTTTGCACGATATGGGTATCAAATGAAAGGTGTTAAAAGGGAGTGGGCCTTAGTTCTATAGGTGGGTGCCTTTTCGAGATATCGCCATAAAGGTGGACCAGGGGTGACTCTAGAATGTGTTTGTACGATATGGCTATCAAATGAAAGGTGTTAATGAGTATTTTAAAAGGGAGTGGGCCTTAGTTCTATAGGTGGACGTCTTTTCGAGATATCGCCATAAAGGTGGACCAGGGGTGACTCTAGAATGCGTTTGTACGATATAGGTATCACATGAAATGAGTTAATGAGTATTTTAAAAGGGAGTGGGCCTTAGTTCTATAGGTGGAAACCTTTTCGAGATATCGCCATAAAGGTGGACCAGGGGTGACTCTACAATTTGTTTGTACGACATGGATATCAAATGAAAGGTGTTAAGGGGTATTTTAAAAGGGAGGGGGCTTAGTTCTATAGGTGGACGCCTTTTCGAGATATCGCTATAAGGGTGGACCAGGGGTGACTCTAGAATGTGTTTGTACGATATGGGTATCAAATGAAAGGTGTTAATGTGTATTTTAAAAGGGAGTGGGCCTTAGTTCTATAGGTGGACGTCTTTTCGAGATATCGCCATAAAGGTGGACCAGGGGTGACTTTAGAATGTGTTTGTACGATATGGCTATCAAATGAAAGGTGTTAATGAGTATTTTAAAAGGGAGTGGGCCTTAGTTCTATAGGTGGACGTCTTTTCGAGATATCGCCATAAAGGTGGACCAGGGGTGACTCTAGAATGCGTTTGTACGATATAGGTATCACATGAAATGAGTTAATGAGTATTTTAAAAGGGAGTGGGCCTTAGTTCTATAGGTGGACACCTTTTCGAGATATCGCCATAAAGGTGGACCAGGGGTGACTCTACAATTTGTTTGTACGACATGGATATCAAATGAAAGGTGTTAAGGGGTATTTTAAAAGGGAGGGGGCTTAGTTCTATAGGTGGACGCCTTTTCGAGATAACGCTATAAGGGTGGACCAGGGGTGACTCTAGAATGTGTTTGTACGATATAGGTATCAAATGAAAGGAGTTAATGAGTATTTTAAAAGGGAGTGGGCCTTAGTTCTATAGGTGGGTGCCTTTTCGAGATATCGCCATAAGGGTGAACCAGGGGTGACTCTAGAATGCGTTTGTACGATATAGGTATCAAATGAAAGGAGTTAATGAGTATTTTAAAAGGGAGTGGGCCTTAGTTCTATAGGTGGGTGCCTTTTCGAGATATCGCCATAAAGGTGGACCAGGGGTGACTCTAGAATGCGTTTGTACGATATAGGTATCAAATGAAAGGAGTTAATGAGTATTTTAAAAGGGAGTGGGCCTTAGTTCTATAGGTGGACACCTTTTCGAGATATCGCCACAAAGGTCGACCGGGGGTGACTCTACAATTTGTTTGTACGACATGGATATCAAATGAAAGGTGTTAAGGAGTATTTTAAAAGGGAGTGGGCCTTAGTTCTATAGGTGGACGTCTTTTCGAGATATCGTCATAAAGGTGGACCAGGGGTGACTCTAGAATGCGTTTGTACGACATAGGTATCAAATGAAAGGAGTTAATGAGTATTTTAAAAGGGAGTGGGCCTTAGTTCTATAGGTGGGTGCCTTTTCGAGATATCGCCATAAAGGTGGACCAGGGGTGACTCTAGAATGCATTTCTACGATATAGGTATCAAATGAAAGGAGTTAATGAGTATTTTAAAAGGGAGTGGGCCTTAGTTCTATAGGTGGACACCTTTTCGAGATATCGCCACAAAGGTGGACCGGGGGTGACTCTACAATTTGTTTGTACGACATGGATATCAAATGAAAGGTGTTAAGGAGTATTTTAAAAGGGAGTGGGCCTTAGTTCTATAGGTGGATGCCTTTTCGAGATATCGCCATAAGGGTGAACCAGGGGTGACTCTAGACTGTGTGTGCACGATATGGGTATCAAATGAAAGGTGTTAATGAGTATTTTAAAAGGGAGTGGGCCTTAGTTCTATAGGTGGGTGTCTTTTCGAGATATCGCCATAAAGGTGGACCAGGGGTGACTCTACAATTTGTTTGTACGACATGGATATCAAATTAAAGGTGTTAAGGAGTATTTTAAATGGGAGTGGGCCTTAGTTCTATAGGTGGATGCCTTTTCGAGATATCGCCATAAAGGTGGACCAGGGGTGACTCTAGAATGCGTTTGTACGATATAGGTACCAAATGAAAGGAGTTAATGAGTATTTTAAAAGGGAGTGGGCCTTAGTCCTATAGGTGGACACCTTTTCGAGATATCGCCATAAAGGTGGACCAGGGGTGACTCTAGAATGCGTTTGTACGACATGGATATCAAATGAAAGGTGTTAAGGAGTATTTTAAAAGGGAGTGGGCCTTAGTTCTATAGGTGGATGCCTTTTCGAGATATCGACATAAAGGTGGACCAGGGGTGACTCTAGAATGTGTTTGTACGATATAGCTATCAAATTAAAGGTGTTAATGTGTATTTTAAAAGGGAGTGGACCTTAGTCCTATAGGTGGACGACTTTTCGAGATATCGCCATAAGGGTGGACCAGGGGTGACTCTAGAATGTGTTTGCACGATATGGGTATCAAATGAAAGGTGTTAAAAGGGAGTGGGCCTTAGTTCTATAGGTGGACACCTTTTCGAGATATCGCCATAAAGGTGGACCGGGGGTGACTCTACAATTTGTTTGTACGACATGGATATCAAATGAAAGGTGTTAAGGAGTATTTTAAAAGGGAGTGGGCCTTAGTTCTATAGGTGGATGCCTTTTCGAGATATCGCCATAAGGGTGAACCAGGGGTGACTCTAGAATGTGTGTGCACGATATGGGTATCAAATGAAAGGTGTTAATGAGTATTTTAAAAGGGAGTGGGCCTTAGTTCTATAGGTGGGTGCCTTTTCGAGATATCGCCATAAAGGTGGACCAGGGGTGACTCTAGAATGCGTTTGTACGATATAGGTACCCAATGAAAGGAGTTAATGAGTATTTTAAAAGGGAGTGGGCCTTAGTCCTATAGGTGGACACCTTTTCGAGATATCGCCATAAAGGTGGACCAGGGGTGACTCTACAATTTGTTTGTACGACATGGATATCAAATGACAGGTGTTAAGGATTATTTTAAAAGGGAGTGGGCCTTAGTTCTATAGGTGGACGCCTTTTCGAGATATCGCCATAAGGGTGAACCGGGGGTGACTCTAGAATGTGTTTGCACGATATGGGTATCAAATGAAAGGTGTTAATGAGTATTTTAAAAGGGAGTGGGCCTTAGTTCTATAGGTGGGTGCCTTTTCGAGATATCGCCATAAAGGTGGACCAGGGGTGACTCTAGAATGCGTTTGTATGATATAGGTATCAAATGAAAGGAGTTAATGAGTATTTTAAAAGGGAGTGTGCCTTAGTTCTATAGGTGGACACCTTTTCGAGATATCGCCATAAAGGTGGACCAAGGGTGACTCTACAATTTGTTTGTACGACATGGATATCAAATGAAAGGTGTTAAGGAGTGTTTTAAAAGGGAGTGGGCCTTAGTTCTATAGGTAGGTGCCTTTTCGAGATATCGCCATAAAGGTGGACCAGGGGTGACTCTAGAATGTGTTTGTACGATATGGGTATCAAATTAAAGGTGTTAATGTGTATTTTAAAAGGGACTGGGCCTTAGTCCTATAGGTGGACGACTTTTCGAGATATCGCCATAAGGGTGGACCAGGGGTGGCTCTAGAATGTGTTTGTACGATATGGATATCAAATTAAAGGTGTTAATGAGTATCTTAAAAGGAAGTGGGCCTTAGTTCTATAGGTGGACGCCTTTTCGAGATATCGCCATAAGGGTGGACCAGGGGTGACTCTAGAATGTGTTTGCACGATATGGGTATCAAATGAAAGGTGTTAAAAGGGAGTGGGCCTTAGTTCTATAGGTGGGTGCCTTTTCGAGATATCGCCATAAAGGTGGACCAGGGGTGACTCTAGAATGTGTTTGTACGATATGGCTATCAAATGAAAGGTGTTAATGAGTATTTTAAAAGGGAGTGGGCCTTAGTTCTATAGGTGGACGTCTTTTCGAGATATCGCCATAAAGGTGGACCAGGGGTGACTCTAGAATGCGTTTGTACGATATAGGTATCACATGAAATGAGTTAATGAGTATTTTAAAAGGGAGTGGGCCTTAGTTCTATAGGTGGACACCTTTTCGAGATATCGCCATAAAGGTGGACCAGGGGTGACTCTACAATTTGTTTGTACGACATGGATATCAAATGAAAGGTGTTAAGGGGTATTTTAAAAGGGAGGGGGCTTAGTTCTATAGGTGGACGCCTTTTCGAGATATGGCTATAAGGGTGGACCAGGGGTGACTCTAGAATGTGTTTGTGCGATATAGGTATCAAATGAAAGGTGTTAAGGGGTATTTTAAAAGGGAGGGGGCTTAGTTCTATAGGTGGACGTCTTTTCGAGATATCGCCATAAAGGTGGACCAGGGGTGACTCTAGAATGCGTTTGTACGATATAGGTATCAAATGAAAGGTGTTAATGTGTATTTTAAAAGGGAGTGGGCCTTAGTTCTATAGGTGGACGTCTTTTCGAGATATCGCCATAAAGGTGGACCAGGGGTGACTCTAGAATGCGTTTGTACGATATAGGTATCAAATGAAAGGTGTTAAGGGGTATTTTAAAAGGGAGGGGGCTTAGTTCTATAGGTGGACGCCTTTTCGAGATATCGCTATAAGGGTGGACCAGGGGTGACTCTAGAATGCGTTTGTACGATATAGGTATCAAATGAAAGGTGTTAAGGGGTATTTTAAAAGGGAGGGGGCTTAGTTCTATAGGTGGAGGCCTTTTCGAGATATCGCTATAAGGGTGGACCAGGGGTGACTCTAGAATGTGTTTGTACGATATGGGTATCAAATGAAAGGTGTTAATGTGTATTTTAAAAGGGAGTGGGCCTTAGTTCTATAGGTGGACGTCTTTTCGAGATATCGCCATAAAGGTGGACCAGGGGTGACTCTAGAATGTGTTTGTACGATATGGGTATCAAATGAAAGGTGTTAATGAGTATTTTAAAAGGGAGTGGGCCTTAGTTCTATAGGTGGACGTCTTTTCGAGATATCGCCATAAAGGTGGACCAGGGGTGACTCTAGAATGCGTTTGTACGATATAGGTATCACATGAAATGAGTTAATGAGTATTTTAAAAGGGAGTGGGCCTTAGTTCTATAGGTGGACACCTTTTCGAGATATCGCCATAAAGGTGGACCAGGGGTGACTCTACAATTTGTTTGTACGACATGGATATCATATGAAAGGTGTTAAGGGGTATTTTAAAAGGGAGGGGGCTTAGTTCTATAGGTGGACGCCTTTTCGAGATATCGCTATAAGGGTGGACCAGGGGTGACTCTAGAATGTGTTTGTACGATATGGGTATCAAATGAAAGGTGTTAATGTGTATTTTAAAAGGGAGGGGGCTTAGTTCTATAGGTGGACGTCTTTTCGAGATATCGCCATAAAGGTGGACCAGGGGTGACTCTAGAATGTGTTTGTACGATATGGGTATCAAATGAAAGGTGTTAATGAGTATTTTAAAAGGGAGTGGGCCTTAGTTCTATAGGTGGACACCTTTTCGAGATATCGCCATAAAGGTGGACCAGGGGTGACTCTACAATTTGTTTGTACGACATGGATATCAAATGAAAGGTGTTAAGGAGTATTTTAAAAGGGAGTGGGCCTTAGTTCTATAGGTGGGTGCCTTTTCGAGATATCGCCATAAAGGTGGACCAGGGGTGACTCTAGAATGTGTTTGTACGATATGGCTATCAAATGAAAGGTGTTAATGAGTATTTTAAAAGGGAGTGGGCCTTAGTTCTATAGGTGGGTGCCTTTTCGAAATATCGCCATAAAGGTGGACCAGGGGTGACTCTAGAATGCGTTTGTACGATATAGGTATCACATGAAATGAGTTAATGAGTATTTTAAAAGGGAGTGGGCCTTAGTTCTATAGGTGGACACCTTTTCGAGATATCGCCATAAAGGTGGACCAGGGGTGACTCTACAATTTGTTTGTACGACATGGATATCAAATGAAAGGTGTTAAGGGGTATTTTAAAAGGGAGGGGGCTTAGTTCTATAGGTGGACGCCTTTTCGAGATATCGCTATAAGGGTAGACCAGGGGTGACTCTAGAATGTGTTTGTACGATATGGGTATCAAATGAAAGGTGTTAATGAGTATTTTAAAAGGGAGTGGGCCTTAGTTCTATAGGTGGGTGTATTTTCGAGATATCGCCATAAAGGTGGACCAGGGGTGACTCTAGAATGTGTTTGTACGATATGGCTATCAAATTAAAGGTGTTAATGAGTATTTTAAAAGGGAGTGGGCCTTAGTTCTATAGGTGGGTGCCTTTTCGAGATATCGCCATAAAGGTGGACCAGGGGTGACTCTAGAATGTGTTTGTACGATATGGGTATCAAATGAAAGGTGTGAAGGAGTATTTTAAAAGGGAGTGGGCCTTAGTTCTATAGGTGGATGCCTTTTCAAGATATCGCCATAAGGGTGAACCAGGGGTGACTCTAGAATTTGTGTGCACGATATGGGTATCAAATGAAAGGTGTTAATGTGTATTTTAAAAGGGAGTGGGCCTTAGTTCTATAGGTGGACGTCTTTTCGAGATATCGCCATAAAGGTGGACCAGGGGTGACTCTAGAATGTGTTTGTACGATATGGCTATCAAATTAAAGGTGTTAATGAGTATCTTAAAAGGAATTGGGCCTTAGTTCTATAGGTGGACACCTTTTCGAGATATCGCCATAAAGGTGGACCGGGGGTGACTCTACAATTTGTTTGTACGACATGGATATCAAATGAAAGGTGTTAAGGAGTATTTTAAAAGGGAGTGGGCCTTAGTTCTATAGGTGGATGCCTTTTCGAGATATCGCTATAAGGGTGGACCAGGGGTGACTCTAGAATGTGTTTGTACGATATGGGTATCAAATGAAAGGTGTTAATGAGTATTTTAAAAGGGAGTGGGCCTTAGTTCTATAGGTGGGTGCCTTTTCGAGATATCGCCATAAAGGTGGACCAGGGGTGACTCTAGAATGTGTTTGTACGATATGGGTATCAAATGAAAGGTGTTAATGTGTATTTTAAAAGGGAGTGGGCCTTAGTTCTATAGGTGGACGTCTTTTCGAGATATCGCCATAAAGGTGGACCAGGGGTGACTCTAGAATGTGTTTGTACGATATGGCTATCAAATTAAAGGTGTTAATGAGTATCTTAAAAGGAATTGGGCCTTAGTTCTATAGGTGGACACCTTTTCGAGATATCGCCATAAAGGTGGACCGGGGGTGACTCTACAATTTGTTTGTACGACATGGATATCAAATGAAAGGTGTTAAGGAGTATTTTAAAAGGGAGTGGGCCTTAGTTCTATAGGTGGATGCCTTTTCGAGATATCGCCATAAGGGTGAACCAGGGGTGACTCTAGAATGTGTGTGCACGATATGGGTATCAAATGAAAGGTGTTAATGAGTATTTTAAAAGGGAGTGGGCCTTAGTTCTATAGGTGGGTGCCTTTTCGAGATATCGCCATAAAGGTGGACCAGGGGTGACTCTACAATTTGTTTGTACGACATGGATATCAAATGAAAGGTGTTAAGGAGTATTTTAAAAGGGAGTGGGCCTTAGTTCTATAGGTGGGTGCCTTTTCGAGATATCGTCATAAAGGTGGGCCAGGGATGACTCTAGAATGCGTTTGTACGATATAGGTACCAAATGAAAGGAGTTAATGAGTATTTTAAAAGGGAGTGGGCCTTAGTTCCTTAGGTGGACACCTTTTCGAGATATCGCCATAAAGGTGGACCAGGGGTGACTCTACAATTCGTTTGTACGACATGGATATCAAATGAAAGCTGTTGAGGAGTATTTTAAAAGGGAGTGGACGCCTTTTCGAGATATCGCTATAAGGGTGGACCAGGGGTGACTCTAGAAAGTGTTTGTACGATATGGGTATCAAATGAAAGGTGTTAATGAGTATTTTAAAAGGGAGTGGGCCTTAGTTCTATAGGTGGGTGCCTTTTCGAGATATCGCCATAAAGGTGGACCAGGGGTGACTCTAGAATGTGTTTGTACGATATGGCTATCAAATTAAAGGTGTTAATGAGTATTTTAAAAGGGAGTGGGCCTTAGTTCTATAGGTGGGGGACTTTTCGAGATATCGCCATAAAGGTGGACCAGGGGTGACTCTAGAATGTGTTTGTACGATATGGGTTTCAAATGAAAGGTGTTAAGGAGTATTTTAAAAGGGAGTGGGCCTTAGTTCTATAGGTGGATGCCTTTTCGAGATATCGCCATAAGGGTGAACCAGGGGTGACTCTAGAATGTGTGTGCACGATATGGGTATCAAATGAAAGGTGTTAATGTGTATTTCAAAAGGGAGTGGGCCTTAGTTCTATAGGTGGACGTCTTTTCGAGATATCGCCATAAAGGTGGACCAGGGGTGACACTAGAATGTGTTTGTACGATATGGCTATCAAATTAAAGGTGTTAATGAGTATCTTAAAAGGAATTGGGCCTTAGTTCTATAGGTGGACACCTTTTCGAGAAATCGCCATAAAGGTGGACCGGGGGTGACTCTACAATTTGTTTGTACGACATGGATATCAAATGAAAGGTGTTAAGGAGTATTTTAAAAGGGAGTGGACCTTAGTTCTATAGGTGGATGCCTTTTCGAGATATCGCTATAAGGGTGGACCAGGGGTGACTCTAGAATGTGTTTGTACGATATGGGTATCAAATGAAAGGTGTTAATGAGTATTTTAAAAGGGAGTGGGCCTTAGTTCTATAGGTGGGTGCCTTTTCGAGATATCGCCATAAAGGTGGACCAGGGGTGACTCTAGAATGTGTTTGTACGATATGGGTATCAAATGAAAGGTGTTAATGTGTATTTTAAAAGGGAGTGGGCCTTAGTTCTATAGGTGGACGTCTTTTCGAGATATCGCCATAAAGGTGGACCAGGGGTGACTCTAGAATGTGTTTGTACGATATGGCTATCAAATTAAAGGTGTTAATGAGTATATTAAAAGGAATTGGGCCTTAGTTCTATAGGTGGACACCTTTTCGAGATATCGCCATAAAGGTGGACCGGGGGTGACTCTACAATTTGTTTGTACGACATGGATATCAAATGAAAGGTGTTAAGGAGTATTTTAAAAGGGAGTGGGCCTTAGTTCTATAGGTGGATGCCTTTTCGAGATATCGCCATAAGGGTGAACCAGGGGTGACTCTAGAATGTGTGTGCACGATATGGGTATCAAATGAAAGGTGTTAATGAGTATTTTAAAAGGGAGTGGGCCTTAGTTCTATAGGTGGGTGCCTTTTCGAGATATCGCCATAAAGGTGGACCAGGGGTGACTCTACAATTTGTTTGTACGGCATGGATATCAAATGAAAGGTGTTAAGGAGCATTTTAAAAGGGAGTGGGCCTTAGTTCTATAGGTGGGTGCCTTTTCGAGATATCGCCATAAAGGTGGGCCAGGGACGACTCTAGAATGCGTTTGTACGATATAGGTACCAAATGAAAGGAGTTAATGAGTATTTTAAAAGGGAGTGGGCCTTAGTTCTATAGGTGGACACCTTTTCGAGATATCGCCATAAAGGTGGACCAAGGGTGACTCTACAATTCGTTTGTACGACATGGATATCAAATGAAAGGTGTTGAGGAGTATTTTAAAAGGGAGTGGACGCCTTTTCGAGATATCGCTATAAGGGTGGACCAGGGGTGACTCTAGAAAGTGTTTGTACGATATGGGTATCAAATGAAAGGTGTTAATGAGTATTTTAAAAGGGAGTGGGCCTTAGTTCTATAGGTGGGTGCCTTTTCGAGATATCGCCATAAAGGTGGACCAGGGGTGACTCTAGAATGTGTTTGTACGATATGGCTATCAAATTAAAGGTGTTAATGAGTATTTTAAAAGAGAGTGGGCCTTAGTTCTATAGGTGGGTGCCTTTTCGAGATATCGCCATAAAGGTGGACCAGGGGTGACTCTAGAATGTGTTTGTACGATATGGGTATCAAATGAAAGGTGTTAAGGAGTATTTTAAAAGGGAGTGGGCCTTAGTTCTATAGGTGGATGCCTTTTCGAGATATCGCCATAAGGGTGAACCAGGGGTGACTCTAGAATGTGTGTGCACGATATGGGTATCAAATGAAAGGTGTTAATGTGTATTTTAAAAGGGAGTGGGCCTTAGTTCTACAGGTGGACGTCTTTTCGAGATATCGCCATAAAGGTGGACCAGGGGTGACTCTAGAATGTGTTTGTACGATATGGCTATCAAATTAAAGGTGTTAATGAGTATCTTAAAAGGAATTTGGCCTTAGTTCTATAGGTGGACACCTTTTCGAGATATCGCCATAAAGGTGGACCGGGGGTGACTCTACAATTTGTTTGTACGACATGGATATCAAATGAAAGGTGTTAAGGAGTATTTTAAAAGGGAGTGGGCCTTAGTTCTATAGGTGGATGCCTTTTCGAGATATCGCTATAAGGGTGGACCAGGGGTGACTCTAGAATGTGTTTGTACGATATGGGTATCAAATGAAAGGTGTTAATGAGTATTTTTAAAAGGGAGTGGGCTTAGTTCTATAGGTGGGTGCCTTTTCGAGATATCGCCATAAAGGTGGACCAGGGGTGACTCTAGAATGTGTTTGTACGATATGGGTATCAAATGAAAGGTGTTAATGTGTATTTTAAAAGGGAGTGGGCCTTAGTTCTATAGGTGGACGTCTTTTCGAGATATCGCCATAAAGGTGGACCAGGGGTGACTCTAGAATGTGTTTGTACGATATGGCTATCAAATTAAAGGTGTTAATGAGTATCTTAAAAGGAATTGGGCCTTAGTTCTATAGGTGGACACCTTTTCGAGATATCGCCATAAAGGTGGACCGGGGGTGACTCTACAATTTGTTTGTACGACATGGATATCAAATGAAAGGTGTTAAGGAGTATTTTAAAAGGGAGTGGGCCTTAGTTCTATAGGTGGATGCCTTTTCGAGATATCGCCATAAGGGTGAACCAGGGGTGACTCTAGAATGTGTGTGCACGATATGGGTATCAAATGAAAGGTGTTAATGAGTATTTTAAAACGGAGTGGGCCTTAGTTCTATAGGTGGGTGCCTTTTCGAGATATCGCCATAAAGGTGGACCAGGGGTGACTCTACAATTTGTTTGTACGACATGGATATCAAATGAAAGGTGTTAAGGAGTATTTTAAAAGGGAGTGGACCTTAGTTCTATAGGTGGGTGCCTTTTCGAGATATCGCCATAAAGGTGGGCCAGGGATGACTCTAGAATGCGTTTGTACGATATAGGTACCAAATGAAAGGAGTTAATGAGTATTTTAAAAGGGAGTGGGCCTTAGTTCTATAGGTGGACACCTTTTCGAGATATCGCCATAAAGGTGGACCAGGGGTGACACTACAATTCGTTTGTACGACATAGATATCAAATGAAAGGTGTTGAGGAGTATTTTAAAAGGGAGTGGGCCTTAGTTCTATAGGTTGGTGCCTTTTCGAGATATCGCCATAAAGGTGGACCAGGGGTGACTCTAGAATGCGTTTGTACGATATAGGTATCAACTGAAAGGAGTTAATGAGTATTTTAAAAGGGAGTGTGCCTTAGTTCTATAGGTGGACACCTTTTCGAGATATCGCCATAAAGGTGGACCAAGGGTGACTCTACAATTTGTTTGTACGACATGGATATCAAATGAAAGGTGTTAAGGAGTGTTTTAAAAGGGAGTGGGCCATAGTTCTATAGGTGGGTGCCTTTTCGAGATATCGCCATAAAGGTGGACCAGGGGTGACTCTAGAATGCGTTTGTACGATATAGGTATCAAATGAAAGGAGTTAATGAGTATTTTAAAAGGGAGTGGGCCTTAGTTCTATAGGTGGACGCCTTTTCGAGATATCGCCATAAGGGTGGACCAGGGGTGACCCTAGAATGTGTTTGTACGATATGGGTATCAAATGAAAGGTGTTAATGTGTATTTTAAAAGGGAGTGGGCCTTAGTTCTATAGGTGGACGCCTTTTCGAGATATCGCCATAAAGGTGGACCAGGGGTGACTCTACAATTTGTTTGTACGATATGGATATCAAATGAAAGGTGTTAATGATTTTTTAAAAGGGAGTGGACCTTAGTTCTATAAGTGGACGCCTTTTCGAGATATCACCATAAAGGTGGACCAGGGGTAACTCTAGAATGCGTTTGTACGATATGGGTATCAAATGAAAGGAGTTAATGAGTATTTTAAAAGGGAGTGGGCCTTAGTTCTATAGGTGGACACCTTTTCGAGATATCGCCATAAAGGTGGACCAGGGGGGGGGGGGGGGGGGGGGTGACTCTATAATGTGTTTGTACGATATGGGTCTCAAATGAAAGGTGTTAATGTGTATTTTAAAAGGGAGTGGGCCTTAGTTCTATAGGTGGATGCCTTTTCGAGATATCGCCATAAAGATGGACCAGGGGTGACCCTAGAATGTGTTTGTACGATATGGGTATCAAATGAAAGGTGTTAATGTGTATTTTAAAAGGGAGTGGGCCTTAGTTCTATAGGTGGACGCCTTTTCGAGATATCGCCATAAAGGTGGACCAGGGGTGACTCTACAATTTGTTTGTACGATATGGATATCAAATGAAAGGTGTTAATGATTTTTTAAAAGGGAGTGGACCTTAGTTCTATAAGTGGACGCCTTTTCGAGATATCGCCATAAAGGTGGACCAGGGGTGACTCTAGAATGCGTTTGTACGATATAGGTATCAAATGAAAGGAGTTAATGAGTATTTTAAAAGGGAGTGGGCCTTAGTTCTATAGGTGGACGCCTTTTCGAGATATCGCCATAAGGGTGGACCACGGGTGACCCTAGAATGTGTTTGTACGATATGGGTATCAAATAAAAAGGTGTTAATGTGTATTTTAAAAGGGAGTGGGCCTTAGTTCTATATGTGGACGTCTTTTCGAGATATCGCCATAAAGGTGGACCAGGGGTGACTCTACAATTTGTTTGTACGATATGGATATCAAATGAAAGGTGCTAATGATTTTTTAAAAGGGAGTGGACCTTAGTTCTATAAGTGGACGCCTTTTCGAGATATCGCCATAAAGGTGGACCAGGGGTGACTCTAGAATGCGTTTGTACGATGTAGGTATCAAATGAAAGGAGTTAATGAGTATTTTAAAAGGGAGTGGGCCTTAGTTCTATAGGTGGACGCCTTTTCGAGATATCGCCATAAGGGTGGACCAGGGGTGACCCTAGAATGTGTTTGTACGATATGGGTATCAAATGAAAGGTGTTAATGTGTATTTTAAAAGGGAGTGGGCCTTAGTTCTATAGGTGGACGCCTTTTCGAGATATCGCCATAAAGGTGGACCAGGGGTGACTCTACAATTTGTTTGTACGATATGGATATCAAATGAAAGGTGTTAATGATTTTTTAAAAGGGAGTGGACCTTAGTTCTATAAGTGGACGCCTTTTCGAGATATCGCCATAAGGGTGGACCAGGGGTGACCCTAGAATGTGTTTGTACGATATGGGTATCAAATGAAAGGTGTTAATGTGTATTTTAAAAGGGAGTGGGCCTTAGTTCTATAGGTGGACGCCTTTTCGAGATATCGCCATAAAGGTGGACCAGGGGTGACTCTACAATTTGCTTGTACGATATGGATATCAAATGAAAGGTGTTAATGATTTTTTAAAAGGGAGTGGACCTTAGTTCTATAAGTGGACGCCTTTTCGAGATATCGCCATAAAGGTGGACCAGGGGTAACTCTAGAATGCGTTTGTACGATATGGGTATGAAATGAAAGGTGTTAATGATTTTTTAAAAGGGAGTGGACCTTAGTTCTATAAGTGGACGCCTTTTCGAGATATCGCCATAAAGGTGGACCAGGGGTAACTCTAGAATGCGTTTGTACGATATGGGTATCAAATGAAAGGTGTTAATGAGTATTTTAAAAGGGAGTGGGCCTTAGTTCTATAGGTGGGTGCCTTTTCGAGATATCGCCATAAAGGTGGACCAGGGGTGACTCTGGAATGCGTTTGTACGATATGGGTGTCAATTGAAAGGAGTAAATGAGTATTTTAAAAGGGAGTGGGCCTTAGTTATATAGGTGGACACCTTTTCGAGATATCACCATAAAGGTGGACCAGGGGTGACTCTACAATTTGTTTGTACGATATGGATATCAAATGAAAGGTGTTAATGATTATTTAAAAGGGAGTGGGCCTTAGTTCTATAGGTGGACGCCTTTTCGAGATATCGCCATAAAGGTGGACCAGGGGTGACTCTACAATTTGTTTGTACGATATGGATATCAAATGAAAGTTGTTAATGATTTTTTAAAAGGGAGTGGACCTTAGTTCTATAAGTGGACGCCTTTTCGAGATATCGCCATAAAGGTGGACCAGGGGTAACTCTAGAATGCGTTTGTACGATATGGGTATCAAATGAAAGGTGTTAATGATTTTTTAAAAGGGAGTGGACCTTAGTTCTATAAGTGGACGCCTTTTCGAGATATCGCCATAAAGGTGGACCAGGGGTAACTCTAGAATGCGTTTGTACGATATGGGTATCAAATGAAAGGTGTTAATGAGTATTTTAAAAGGGAGTGGGCCTTAGTTCTATAGGTGGGTGCCTTTTCGAGATATCGCCATAAAGGTGGGCCAGGGATGACTCTAGAATGCGTTTGTACGATATAGGTACCAAATGAAAGGAGTTAATGAGTATTTTAAAAGGGAGTGGGCCTTAGTTCAATAGGTGGACGCCTTTTCGAGATATCGCCATAAAGGTGGACCAGGGGTGACTCTAGAATGCGTTTGTACGATATGGGTGTCAAATGAAAGGAGTAAATGAGTATTTTAACAGGGAGTGGGCCTTAGTTCTATAGGTGGACACCTTTTCGAGATATCACCATAAAGGTGGACCAGGGGTGACTCTACAATTTGTTTGTACGATATGGATATCAAATGAAAGGTGTTAATGATTATTTAAAAGGGAGTGGGCCTTAGTTCTATAGGTGGACGCCTTTTCGAGATATCGCCATAAAGGTGGACCAGGGGTGACTCTGGAATGCGTTTGTACGATATGGGTGTCAAATGAAAGGAGTAAATGAGTATTTTAAAAGGGAGTGGGCCTTAGTTATATAGGTGGACACCTTTTCGAGATATCGCCATAAAGGTGGACCAGTGGTGACTCTAGAATGCGTTTGTACGATATGGGTGTCAAATGAAAGTAGTAAATGAGTATTTTAAAAGGGAGTGGGCCTTAGTTCTATAGGTAGACACCTTTTCGAGATATCGCCATAAAGGTGGACCAGGGGGGGTGACTCTATAATGTGTTTGTACGATATGGGTCTCAAATTAAAGGTATTAATGAAGGTTTTGAAAGGGGGTGACCCTTAGTTGTATATGTGAATGCGTCAATAAACCAATCCAATCACCATGTTTCATCCCTTTTTTCGTATCTGGTATAGAATTATGGCATTTTTTTCATTTTTCGAAATTTTCAATATCGAAAAAGTGGGCGTGGCATAGTCGGATTTCACCCATTTTTAACACCAAGATAAAGTGAGTTCAGATAAGTACGGGAACTAAGTTTAGTAAAGATATATCGGTTTTTGCTCAAGTTATCTTGTTAGAGGCCGAGTGGAAGGTCAGACGGTCGACTGTGTATAAAAACTGGACGTGACTTCAACCGATTTTGCCCATTTACATCAAAACTGGTATCGTCATAGAAGTTTTGCCCTTACCAAATTTCATAAGGATCGGTAAATTTTTGTTGGACTTATGGCATTAACAGTATTCTAGACAAATTAAATGAACAAGTGCGGAGCCACGCCCATTTTGAAAATTTCTTTTATTTTTATATTTTGTTGTACCATATCATTACTGGAGTTGAATGTTCACATAATTTACTTATATACTGTAAAGATATTGATTTTTTCTAAAAATTTGACTTTTAAAAAAATTTTTTTTTAAAGTGGGCGTGTTCTTCCGATTTTGCTAGTTTTTATTAAGCACACATGTAGTAATAGGAGTAATGTTCCTGCCAAATTTCATCATGATATCTTCAACGACTGCCAAATTAAAAGTGGGCGGTGCCACCCCCATTGTCCAAAATTTTACTAATTTTCGATTCTGCGTCATAAGTTCAACCCACCTACCAAGTTTCATCGCTTTATTCGACTTTGGTAATGAATTACCGCGCCTTTTCGATTTTTCGAAATTTTCGATATCGAAAAAGTGGGCGTGGTTATAGTCCGATATCGTTCATTTTAAACGGCGATCTGAAATGAGTGCCCAGGAACCTACATACCAAATTTCATCAAGATACCTCAAAATTTACTCAAATTATCGTGTTAACGGACAGGCGGACGGACGGACATGGCCCAATCAAAATGTTTTTCGATACTGATGATTTTGAAATATGGAAGTCTATATCTATTCCCTTATACCTGTACAACCAACCGTTATCCAATCAAAGTTAATATATTCTGTGTGCAAAGCACGCTGAGTATAAAAACAAAGTGAAAAGTATGCAAATCACAAATACGCTAAGAGCCACTTTACGTCAAAACTATTTTCAATTCAACAACAAAATATGTAGACAAACAAACGGTTTTGGAATGGGAAGCCCCACATCAGCCATTCTTATGGAAGTGTTCATGCAAAATCTGGAAGAAAAGTACATACAGGAGTTGTAGTCCAAATTAGGCGTGTCACTTTATGCTAGATACGTGGATAACATAATATGCGTTTTAACTACAAATAACCAAGAGCTTGTACTGGAGTACCTCAACAAGCAGCACGGAGATATAAAATTTACAATGGAAACCGAAAAACACAACGGAGTCAACTATCTAGACCTCACGATAAATAGTGATAAAGAAGCCAAAATATTTAGCTATGACATATATAGAAAGCCAACGGCCACCGACACAATAATACATAATACCTCAAATCATCCCCAACAGCATAAAAATGCAGCATTAAGGCATTTGGTACATAGACTTGAAAGAACACCTCTTACACAAGAGGCATATAAGAAGGAACTTTAGGTCATATATAACATCGCTGCAAACAACGGATATAAAAAACCACTAGTAGATAAGCTTGGAAGGACAAATGGAGAACCAAAAAGAAATGATGAAAAGGAAAATAATAGCTGGACGACTATGACATATACTGGAAAAGCAACATGTAAATTGGCAAACTTCTTTAAAAAATACAACATTAACGCAGCATTCAAAACATCGAACAATCTAGGGCGAAAACTAAGAACTAGCACTAATTCGGAGGATCCGTTTAGCAGCAACGGCGTATACAAGCTTACCTGCGGATGCCAACATAGTTACATAGGACAAACAAGTCGGCAAATAAGAACGAGGTTCAGAGAACATATTAGAGATTACAAAAACAAAAATACGGAATCCAAATATTATACCAGAGTCTAACTTCGCGAATCACATGGTCGAGAATGAATGTTCCCCAGCAAACATCAATAAAACAGTTAGGGTTCTTCACATACAAGCAAAAGGCCGACGTCTCAACGTACTCGAAAATATGGAAATCTACAAACTGAAAACATACGACGGTAGAATAATAAACGAACAGATAAACACAATTTCTGGCACAATATTCGAGCCTTTAAAACTTGTTTACAAGAAACAAAGTAATCACACAGGTACAACAGACAAACACACAAAAACAAATAAACACAAAACAATTAACGCACCAAAACAACAAACCCACAAAGAAGGTCAAACGAATAAAATTACGGATTTTTACCTGCCTCAGTCAGCCTCACAAATCGATCAGTAAAAACCACCCTCGGTTCTGAATGAACACACAGCACATACACATAACTAAATATACACAACATCAATTTTTGACAATACCTGCTCATGAACTATAAATACAAGACAAACGACAACAACAGATCAGAACGAAAATCGACACTGATGATGGCACAACGCCGAAACCGGTTTGTCTCAAAACCAAATTTGGCAAGCGATGACGGAAAATCGTTCCAATATACATAATTTTTCGATCACTTTTTGGAATCATTTTGGGTCGTGTATAAAAAATAAGCAAAAACGTTTCCTTCTAGATTTCAGGAATTTGAACAATAGTTTAAGTTAAAGCAATTTATACAAAGGAAATTTTTTTTACTCGACCTATTTTAGCTTGAGTAAATTTTTGGTTTGAAGTGCCTAATTAAAATTTCAATGGCCTTAATAATGAAAAATACAAAATATTTATACAGCTTTTTGAAATGACATTTCCATAGAAATTTCTTACTATATTAGCTCTATATTTTTATGAAAAGAACAAAGCGTAAACTTAATTAGTTTTATTTGTTTCCAAACTGCTCTTATGTGCGCACGCTTTTAAACCTTACATAAGACTGAGCGAATATTAGCAGCGTTCCATTGAGCCATCGAGCTCTGAATCACGATCAAATCTCATGAGAACGATCAGGATCAGTACTTTGAGTGTTGGCAGCACTCAACCGATGTGTACACATGTTAGGGTGCATGTTATTTTCAACCTTTTTCCCCCAATCGCTCCATAAACTTTTACTATAAATGGATCACAGCCATTTCCTCCTTAATAGTTAAGTCAATAAAAATGAAATGAAACTATTCAGAGAATTATATGCTGATATTTGTAAAATGTATTGCCAGTTCTGGATGGCACCGAAAGACAGACCATGTCAACTAATTGTATGGAGAGATGAGCCACATCTTCCTCTACAGTTCTATGAACTAAATACTATAACATACAGAACGGTTTCAGCACCGTTCATAGCCATCCGCAGTTTAATTTTTATTGCGGAAACGTATGGAAATCGTTATACTCTTGGCGCACACGTTTTGAAATCCGATCTATATGTAGACGATGTCCTTACAGGCGCTGATACTCTAGAGGAGTTAAAGCAACGCAAATTCGAATTAACCCAATTATTAGCGATGACCAAACTCGAACTCACTAAATGGAACAGCAACTGCATTGAACTTTTCACAAACACAGATGAGAGAGCCATTCAGCATTCAGAGCCAGACCGTTACTAGTACAATGGGATTGTTATGGAAACCAAGGTCAAATCAATTTTGCTTCCAATTTAATGACGAACCCGAAAGGAATACTACAAAGCGTTTGATTCTTTCAAAGACAGCAAAGATATATGACTTACTAGGGCTTTTGAGTCCAGTTGTAATTCGATGCAAGATGCTTCTCCAAGCACTTTGGTTACACGGTGCCTCATGGGATGAGGAAGTGCCCAAGCCACTTTCCGCCCAGCATAGAAGATGATCCACCTAATATAAACACAATTGCCGTTCCTCGCTACGCATTTACTTCACCGTCACAGAGAGACGAACTGCACGGGTTTGCAGATGCCTCTGAGCGAGCTTATGGATGCTGGATTTATACCAGAATTTGGCACAATGGTACGTATAGAATTAATTTGCTTATTGCCGAGTCCAAGGTAGCTCCAGTAAAGGCTCAGTCTGTACCATGGTTGGAGTTGTGCGCTGCATTGCTGTTAATACGAGCATGGAAAAGTGACCCTCAAGCCGAATACGAACACAGTATATTTTTGGACCGATTCAACCACGGTCCTTCAGTGGTTAAAAACTCATTCCTCGACTCTTACTTCATTTGTCGCCAACCGGGTTTCGGAAATCATGGAACTTTCGCAGCGCAACATATGGTGACATGTACCATCGAAGGATAATCCGGCCGATTTAATTTCACGCTGCAGTGCTGCTGATATATGTAGCACAATATGGGTTTCTGGCCCATTATTCCTTAGTAAGGAGTCAAAACATTGGTCGGAGCTGGTAGTCATCACCGACGCACCAGTGGAAGAGCAGCGTAAGCCCAAACCACGTTGTAAATGATATCGTCAATCGAAACTCTTCATATATCCGCATCCTTCGCATAATAGCATTTATTCATCGCCTATGTAACACAATTCCACCTCAAAGAAAGATGCAAATACAAGATAAAGAAGCCATTTCTGCTGTGGAACTCAATGATGCATTCTTCGGAAATTAATGCAATAGAGAACAATAAAAATATAACTCCATCGTTTCGGAAACTGTCGCCACTTTTGTGACAACTGCAAATATTTAAGAAGATACACACCGTTGTTAGAGTAGGCGGACGATTGTTGCAAGCACCTATTCCAATAGAAGCAGGATGCCCGCTAATACTGCCCCACGACCATCGTTTCATAATCCTCTGTATAGAGTACTTACGTCGCACAAATCTGCACACTGGATCGAAGGTTCTATTAGGTTTGCTCCGACAGCGCATTTGGATTGTGAGGGTTAGAGAAACTGTACGCAAGGTTGTGCGACAATGTGTTCATTGCTTCAAATATCGACCAATGTTGCAACAACAAATCATGGGACTCTTACCAGCGGACCCATTTCATACAAAGCAGCCATCTTATATTTGCGAAGTTGATTTTTGTGGACCTTTCCTTAACAGTTACCGTATCAGGAGTAAAGTTCCGTACAAAACCTATGTAGCGATCTTTGTGTGCTTTTCGACTAAAGCAATAGATATGGAATTAGTTTCCGATTTAAGTGCCCATACTTTCATATACTGTCTCAAACAATTTATAAACCGGCAGGCGTTCCACATCTAATTTACTGTGACAACGCAACAAATTTCGTGGGGGCTCACAAGAAATTTCAAGATTTTTACCAGCTCTACTTGTGCCATCAAGGGCGAAAGGAAATTTCCGAGTTTTCGTCCATCACAGGTTTCCAATTACATTTTATCCCACCGCTATCGCCGCATTTCGGTGGGCTCTGGGAAGCTGCTGTTAAGTCAGCAAAGCAACTTTTTACCAAAAACTTATCCCAAGGTGATCTCAAGTATGAGGAACTCTTAACAGTCATAGTTGAAGCAGAAGGCATTCTTAACTCTCGTCCATTGGTAACAATGTCAAACAATCCTAATGATGGAAGCGTACTGACGCCATCTCAATTTCTCATTGGTGAAGCGATTAGGTGCATACCCGAACCCAATTGTGACACCAACAAGCTATCACATTTATGACGATGGCAACGCATTACCCATATCAAAAATCTGTTTTGGCAATAATGACGACGTGACTACCTTCATGAGCTGCAGCAGCGATCCAAATGGCTAACTGACCAAGCTAACGTAGAACTTGATTAGCTTGTACTTTTATATGAAGATATTATACCATCTAACCAGTGGCCATTAGGCCGAATTACCAACGTTATCCCAGGTCCAGACAAAAAGGTCCGAGTGGTGGAAATTAAAATAGCAAGGGGAATTCTTCGCCAACCAGTTAATAAACTAGCCACATTTCCATCAGGCTATTGAAAGGATCCTTTCAACGGGGACAGGATGTTCAATCGGAATTGACTGGTCACAAATGTTAATTGTATAGTATGGTAGCGCCATGGCCTGGGATAATTCCCAGTCACACGCAGCATTGGTTAAAATATTGTGCTTTAAGGTCTTCGTTATTCTTCTTTATCATTATAATTTGCTTACAGTCGTTTTCGTACACTTCTTCAATAAAGTTCGTTTATTCTTCAATCGTATGTTCTTTTTTTTTACAAGAAACACCCATCAATATCACTATCGGAGACTTTGGATGTAGTTAGCTCAACAATAGTTCATAATACAAACAAGCAAGGACGGCTAAGTTCGGGTGTAACCGAACATTACATACTCAGCTGAGAGCTTTGGAGACAAAATAAGGGAAAATCACCATATAGGAAAATGAACCTATGGTAACCCTGGAATGTGTTTGTATGACATGGGTATCAAATGGAAGGTATTATAGGTATAGGTGGACGCTATTTCGGGATATCGCCATAAAGGTGAACCAGGGGTGCCTCTAGAATGCGTTTGTACGATATGGGTATCAAATGAAAGGTGTTAATGATTATTTAAAAGGGAGTGGGCCTTAGTTCTATAGGTGGACACCGTTTCGCGATATCGCCATAAAGGTGGACCAGGGGTGACTCTAGAATGCGTTTGTACGATATGGGTATCAAATGAAAGGTGTTAATGATTATTTAAAAGGGAGTGGGCCTTAGTTATATAGGTGGACACCGTTTCGAGATATCGCCATAAAGGTGGACCAGGGGTGACTCTAGAATGCGTTTGTACAATATGGGTATCAAACGAAAGGTGTTAATGAGTATTTTAAAAGGCCGTGGGGCTTAGTTCTATAGGTGGACGCCTTTTCGAGATATCGCCATAAAGCTGGACCAGGGGTGATTCTAGAATGTGTTTGTACGATATGGGTATCAAATTAAACGTATTAATGAGGGTTTTAAAAGGGAGTGGTGGTAGTTGTATAGGTGGTCGCCTTTTCGAGATATCGGCATAAAGGTGGACCAGGGGTGACTCTAGAATGCGTTTGTACAATATGGGTATCAAACGAAAGATGTTAATGAGTATTTCAAGAGGGCGTGGGGCTTAATTCTATAGGTGGACGCCGTTTCGAGATATCGCCATAAAGGTGGACCAGGGGTAACTCTAGAATGCGTTTGTACGATATCGGTATCAAATGAAAGGTGTTAATGTGTATTTTAAAAGGGAGTGGGCCTTAGTTCTATAGGTGGACACCTTTTCGAGATATCGCCATAAAGGTGGACCAGGGGTGACTCTAGAATGGGTTTGTACGATATCGGTATCAAATGAAAGGTGTTAATGATTATTTAAAAGGGAGTGGGCCTTAGTTCTATAGGTGGACGCCTTTTCGAGCTATAGCCAAAAGGGTGGACCAGTGGTGACTCTACAATTTGTTTGCACAATATTGATATAAAATGAAAGGTGTAAGGAGTATTTTAAAAGGGAGTGGGCCTTAGTTCTATAGGTGGACGCCTTTTCGAGATATCGCCATAAAGGTGGACCAGGGGTGATTCTACAATTTGTTTGTACGATATGGGTATCAAATGAAAGGTGTTAATGATTATTTAAAAGGGAGTGGGCCTTAGTTCTATAGGTGGACGCCTTTTCGAGCTATAGCCAAAAAGGTGGACCAGTGGTGACTCTACAATTTGTTTGCACAATATTGATATAAAATGAAAGGTGTTAAGGAGTATTTTAAAAGGGAGTGGACCTTAGTTCTATAGGTGGACGCCTTTTCGAGATATCGCCATAAAGATGTACCAGGGGGTGACTCTATAATGTGTTTGTACGATATGGGTATCAAATTAAAGGTATTAATGAAGGTTTTGAAAGGGAGAGTCCCTTAGTTGTATATGTGAATGCGTCAATAAACTAATCCAATCACCATGTTTCACCCCTTTTTTCGTATCTGGTATAGAATTATGGCATTTTTTTCATTTTTCGAAATTTTCGATATCGAAAAAGTGGGCGTGGCATAGTCGGATTTCACCCATTTTTAACACCAAGATAAAGTGAGTTCAGATACGTACGTGAACTAAGTTTAGTAAAGATATATCAGTTTTTGCTCAAGCTATCTTGTTAACGGCCGAGCGGAAGGTCAGACGGTCGACTGTATATAAAAACTGGGCGTGGCTTCAAACATGTTCCTGCCAAATTTCATCATGATATCTTCAACGAATGCCAAATTACAGCTTGCAAAACTTTGAAATTACCTTCTTTTAAAAGTGGAAGGTGCCACCCCCATTGTCCAAAAATTTACTAATTTTCGATTCTGCGTCATAAGTTCAACCCACCTACCAAGTTCCATCGCTTTATCCGACTTTGGTAATGAATTATCGCGCCTTTTCGATTTTTCGAAATTTTCGATATCGAAAAAGTGGGCGTTGTTATAGTCTGATATCGTTCATTTTTAATAGCGATCTGAGATGAGTGCCCAGGAACCTACATACCAAATTTCATAAAGATACCCCAAGATTTACTCAAGTTATCGTGTTAACGGACAGTCGGACGGACGGACATGGCCCAATCAAATTTTTTTTCGATACTGATGATTTTGATATATGGAAGTCTATATGTACCTCGATTCCTTTAGACCTGTACAACCAACCGTTATCCAATCAAAGTTAATATACTCTGTGTGCAAAGCACGCTGAGTATAAAAACAAAGTGAAAAGTATGCAAATCACAAATACGCTAAGAGCCACTTTACGTCAAAACTATTTTCAATTCAACAATAAAATATGTAGACAAACAAACGGTCTTGGAATGGGAAGCCCCACATCAGCCATTCTTATGAAAGTGTTCATGCAAAATCTGGAAGAAAAGTACGTACAGGAGTTGAAGTCCAAATTAGGCGTGTCACTTTATGCTAGATACGTGGTTGACATAATATGCGTTTTAACTACTAATAACCAAGAGCTTGTACAGGAGTACCTCGACAAGCAGCACGGAGATATAAAATTTACAATGGAAACGGAAAAAGACGGCGGAGTCAACTATCTAGACCTCACGATAAATAGTGATAAAGAAGCCAAAATATTTAACTATGACATATATAGAAAGCCAACGGCCACCGACACAATAATACATAATACCTCAAATCATCCCCAACAGCATAAAAATGCAGCATTAAGGCATTTGGTACATAGACTTGAAAGAACACCTCTTACACAAGAGGCATATAAGAGGGAGCTTTAGGTCATATATAACATCGCTGCAAACAACGGATATAAAAAAGGACTAGTAGATAAGCTCGGAAGGACAAATGGAGAACCAAAAAGAAATAATGAAAAGGAAAATAAAAGCTGGAGGACTATGACATATACTGGAAAAGCAACATGTAAATTGGCAAACTTCTTTAAAAAATACAACATTAACGCAGCATTCAAAACATCGAACAATCTAGGGCGAAAACTAAGAACTAGCACTAATTCGGAGGATCCGTTTAGCAGCAACGGCGTATACAAGCTTACCTGCGGATGCCAACATAGTTACATAGGACTAACAGGTCGGCAAATATGAACGAGGTTCAGAGAACATATTAGAGATAAAAAAAAAAAACAAGTAAGGAAGGTTAAGTTCGGGTGTAACCGAACATTACATACTCAGTTGAGAGCTATGTTGACAACATAAGGGAAAATAACCATGTAGGAAAATGAACCGAGGGTAATCCTGGAATGTGTTTGTATGACATGTGTATCAAATGAAAGGTATTAAAGAGTATTTTATGAGGGAGTTGGCCATAGTTCTATAGGTGGACGCCATTTAGGGATATCGCCATAAAGGTGGATCAGGGTTGACTCTAGAATTTGTTTGTACGATATGGGTATCAAATGAAAGGTGTAAATGAGTATTTTAAAAGGGAGTGATCCTTAGTTCCATAGGTGGATGCCGTTTCGAGATATCGCCGTAAAGGTGGACCAGGGGTGACCCTAGAATTTGTTTGTACGATATGGGTATCAAATGAAAGGGGTTAATGAAAATTTTAAAAGGGAGTGCGCCTTAGTTCTATAGGTGGACGCCTTTTCGAGATATCGCCATAAAGGTGGACCAGGGGTGACTCTAGAATGCGTTTGTAAAATATGGGTATCAAACGAAAGGTGTTAATGAGTATTTTAAAAGGGCGTGGGGCTTAGTTCTATAGGTGGACGCCTTTTCGAGATATCGCCATAAAGCTGGACCAGGGGTGACTCTGGAATGTGTTTGTACGATATGGGTATCAAATTAAAGGTATTAATGAGGGTTTTAAAAGGGAGTGGTGGTAGTCGTATAGGTGGTCGCCTTTTCGAGATATCGGCATAAAGGTGGACCAGGGGTGACTCAAGGATGCGTTTGTACAATATGGGTATCAAACGAAAGGTGTTAATGAGTATTTTAAAAGGGAGTGGACCTTAGTTCTATAGGTGGACGCCTTTTCGAGATATCGCCATAACGGTGGACCATGGGTGACTCTAGAATGTGTTTGTACGATATGGGTATCAAATTAAAGGTATTAATGAGGCTTTTAAAAGGGAGTGGTGGTAGTTGTATAGGTGGTCGCCTTTTCGAGATATCGGCATAAAGGTGGACCAGGGGTGACTCTAGAATTTGTTTGTACGATATGGGTATCAAATGAAAGGTGTTAATGAGTATTTTAAAAGGGAGTGATTCTTAGTTCCATAGGTGGACGCCGTTTCGAGATATCGCCATAAAGGTGGACCAGGGGTGACCCTAGAATTTGTTTGTACGATATGGTTATCAAATGAAAGGGGTTAATGAGCATTTCAAAAGGGAGTGGGCCTTAGTTCTATAGGTGGACGCCTTTTCGAGATATCGCCATAAAGGTGGACCAGGGGTGACTCTGTTGTTGTTGTTGTTGTTGTAGCGATAAGGTTGCTCCCCGAAGGCTTTGGGGAGTGTTATCGATGTGATGGTCCTTTGCCGGATAAAGATCCGGTACGCTCCGGTACCACAGAACCATTAAGGTGCTAGCCCGACCATCTCGGGAACGATTTATGTGGCCACATTAAACCTTCAGGCCATTCCCCCCTCCCCACCCCCAAGTACCATGAGGAGCTTGTGGTCGTCAGAGCCTCGTCTGTTAGTGAAACAGAATTCGCCGCGGATAGGTGAGGTTGACAATTGGGTTCGGAGAAGCTATATATTGCGCTGGCAACCTGAAGGTTTGCGTTACACAACCCCTTTAATCTGGTATTTTAGTCGCCTCTTACGACAGGCATATCTACCGCGGGTATATTCTGATCCCCTATCCCGCTGGGGCCAGGGGTGACTCCAGAATGCGTTTGTACAATATGGGTATAAAACGAAAGGTGTCAATGAGTATTTCAAGAGCGCGTGGGGCTTAGTTCTATAGGTGGACGCCTTTTCGAGATATCGCCATAAAGGTGGACCAAGGGTGACTCTAGAATGTGTTTGTACGATATGGGTATCAAATTAAAGGTATTAATGAGGCTTTTAAAAGGGAGTGGTGGTAGTTGTATATGTGAAGGCATTTTCCAGATATCGACCAAAATGTGGCCCAGGGTGACCCAGAACATCATCTGTTGGATACCGCTAATTTATTTATATATAGGTTTTTATTAAGGGTTTATTAAAGGGTTTTTATTTCGCCGTGCAGAACTTTTTCATTTCATTCTACTTAATATGGTAGGTGTCACACCCATTTTACAAAGTTTTTTCTAAAGTTATATTTTGCGTCAATAAACCAATCCAAATACCATGTTTCATCCCTTTTTTCGTATTTGGTATAGAATTATGGCATTTCTTTCGTTTTTCGTAATTTTTGGATATCGAAAAAGGGGGCCTGGTCATAGTCGGATTTCGGCCATTTTTTATACCAATACAAAGTGAGTTCAGGTACGTGATCTGAGTTTAGTAAAGATATATCGATTTTTACTCAAGTTATCGTGTTAACGGCCGAGCGGAAGGACAGACGGTCGACTGTGTATAAAAACTTGGCGTGGCTTCAACCGATTTCGCCCTTTTTCACAGAAATAAGTTATTGTCCCAGAATCTAAGCCCCTACCAAATTTCATAAGGATCGGTAAATTTTTGTTCGACTTATGGCATTAAAAGTATTCTAGACTAATTAAATGAAAAAGGGCGGAGCCACGTCCATTTTGAAATTTTCTTTTATTTTTGCATTTTGTTGCACCATATCATTACTGGAGTTGAATGTTGACATAATTTACTTATATACTGTAAAGATATAAAATTTTTTGTTAAAATTTGAGTTACAAAAAATTTTTTTTTAAAAGTGGGCGTGGTCGTTCTCCGATTTTGCTAATTTTTATTAAGCATACATATAGTAATAGGAGTAACGTTCCTGCAAAATTTCATCATGATATCTTCAACGACTGCCAAATTACAGCTTGCAAAATTTTTAAATTACATTCTTTTAAAAGTGGGCGGTGCCACGCCCATTGTCCAAAATTTTACTAATATTCTATTCTGCGTCATCAGTTCAACTCACCTACCAAGTTTCATCGCTTTCTCCGTCTTTGGTAATGAATTATCGCACTTTTTCAGTGTTTCGAAATTTTCGATATCGAAAAAGTGGGCGTGGTTATAGTCCGATATTGTTCATTTTAAATAGCGATCTGAGATGAGTGCTCAGGAACCTACATACCAAATTTCATCAAGATACCTCAAAATTTACTCAAGTTATCGTGTTAACGGACAGACGGACGGACGGACGGACATTAAAATTTTTTTTCGATCCTGATGATTTTGATATATGGAAGTCTATATCTATCTCGATTCCTTTATACCTGTGCAACCAACAGTTATCCAATCAAAGTTAATATACTCTGTGAGCTCTGCTCAACTGAGTATAAAAAATACGGAATCCAAACATTATACCAGAGTATAACTTCGCGAATCACATGGTCGAGAATGAATGTTCCCCAGCAAACATCAATAAAACAGTTAGGGTTCTTCACATACAAGCGAAAGGCCGACGTCTCAACGTACTCGTACAACGTAGAATAACAAACGAACAGATAAACACAATTTCTGGCACAATATTCGAGACTTTAAAACTTGTTTACAAGAAACAAAACAATCACAAAGGTACAACAGACAAACACACAAAAACAAATAAACAAATAAACACAAAACAATTAAGGCACCAAAACAACAAACCCACAAAGAAGGTCAAACGAATAAAATTACGGATTTTTACCTGCCTCAGTCAGCCTCACAAATCGATCAGTAAAAACCACCCTCGGTTCTGAATGAACACACATACACATAACTAAATATACACAAGCATCAATTTTGACAAAATCATGAACTATAAATACAAGACAAACGACAACAACAGATCAGAACGAAAATCGACAATGATGATGGCACAACGCCGAAACCGGTTTGTCTCAAAACCAAATTTGGCAAGCGATGACGGAAAATCGTTCCAATATACATAATTTTTCGATCACTTTTTGGAATCATTTTGGGTCGTGTATAAAAAATAAGCAAAACCGTTTCCTTCTAGATTTCAGGAATTTGAACAATAGTTTAAGTTAAAGCAATTTATACAAAGGAAATTTTTTTTACTTGACCTATTTTAGCTTGAGTAAATTTTTGGTTTGAAGTGCCTAATTAAAATTTCAATGGCCTTAATGATGAAAAATTCAAAATATTTATAAAGCTTTTTGAAATGACATTTCTATAGAAATTTCTTACTATATTAGCTCTATATTTTTATGAAAAGAACAAAGCGTAAACTTAATCAGTTTTATTTGTTTCCAAACTGCTCTTATGTGCGCACGCTTTTAAACCTTACATAAGACTGAGCGAATATTAGCAGCGTTCCATTGAGCCATCGAGCTCTGAATCACGATCAAATCTCATGAGAACGATCAGGATCAGTACTTTGAGTGTTGGCAGCACTCAACCGATGTGTACACATGTTAGGGTGCATGTTATTTTCAACCTTTTTTCTCCAATCGCTCCATAAACTTTTACTATAAATGGATCACAGCCATTTCCTCCTTAATAGTTAAGTCAATAAAAATGAAATGAAACTATTCAGAGAATTATATGCTGATATTTGTAAAATGTATTGCCAGTTCTGGATGGCACCGAAAGACAGACCATGTCAACTAATTGTATGGAGAGATGAGCCACATCTTCCTCTACAGTTCTATGAACTAAATACTATAACATACAGAACGGCTTCAGCACCGTTCATAGCCATCCGCAGTTTAATTTTTATTGCGGAAACGTATGGAAATCGTTATACTCTTGGCGCACACGTTTTGAAATCCGATCTATATGTAGACGATGTCCTTACAGGCGCTGATACTCTAGAGGAGTTAAAGCAACGCAAATTCGAATTAACCCAATTATTAGCGATGACCAAACTCGAACTCACTAAATGGAACAGCAACTGCATTGAACTTTTCACAAACACAGATGAGAGAGCCATTCAGCATTCAGAGCCAGAGCGTTACTAGTACACTGGGATTGTTATGGAAACCAAGGTCAAATCAATTTTGCTTCCAATTTAATGACGAACCCCAAAGGAATACTACAAAGCGTTTGATTCTTTCAAACACAGCAAAGATATATGACTTACTAGGGCTTTTGAGTTCAGTTGTAATTCGATGCAAGATGCTTCTCCAAGCACTTTGGTTACACGGTGCCTCATGGGATGAGGAAGTGCCCAAGCCACTTTCCGGCCAGCATAGAAGATGATCTACCTACGCATTTACTTCACCGTCACAGAGTGACGAACTGCACGGGTTTGCAGATGCCTCTGAGCGAGCTTATGGATGCTGGATTTATGCCAGAATTTGGCACAATGGTACGTATAAAATTAATTTGCTTATTGCCGAGTCCAAGGTAGCTCCAGTAAAGGCTCAGTCTGTACCAAAGTTGGAGCTGTGCGCTGCATTGCTGTTAATACGAACATGGAAAAGGTTTGAAGTGACCCTCAAGCCGAATACGAACACAGTATATTTTTGGACCGATTCAACCACAGTCTTTCAGTGGTTAAAAACTCATTCATCGACTCTTACTTCATTTGCCGCCAACCGGGTTTCGGAAATCCAGGAAGTTTCGCAGCGCAACATATGGCGATATGTACCATCGAAGGATAATCCGGCCGATTTAATTTCACGCGGCTGCAGTGCTGCTGATCTATGTAGCACAATATGGTTTTCTGGCCCATTATTCCTTATTCAGGAGTCAAAACATTGTAAATGATATCGTCAATCGAAACTCCTCATGTATCCGCATCCTTCGCATAATAGCATTTATTCATCGCCTATGTAACACAATTCCACCTCAAAGAAAGATGCAAATACAAGATGAAAAACCCATTTCTGCTGCGGAACTCAATGATGCATTCAATTTTGTTGCCGTAACCTTACAATGCGATTTATAGTCTTCTGAAATTAATGCAATAGAGAACAATAAAAATATAACTCCATCGTTTCAGAAACTGTCGCCACTCTTGTGACAACTGCGAATATTTAAGAAGATGCACACCGCTGTTAGAGTAGGCGGGCGATTGTAGCAAGCACCTATTCCAATAGAAGCAAGATGCCCGCTAATACTGCCTCACGACCATCGTTTCATAATCCTCTGCATAGAGTACTTACATCGCACCTGCTGCCTGAAGATGTTCTACTACATCTAAAGACCCTAAAAGAATCCTTCAAATACGGTCCCGATTTGATCCCAACATGTTTTCTTAAAAAATGTGCGGAATACATTTACCAGCACCTTGCTGGTCTGTTTAACCTCTCTTTAAAAAATGGCATTTCCCCGACGGCTTGGAAGGAATCTCTTCTTATCCCACTCCATAAAAAACGAAGCAAGTCGTCTATTGAAAACTATCGTGAAATAGCAATCGTTACTAATCACCTTACATTTTCGATTTCTACATTGACAGATAGTTCTCAGCATGGCTTTTGTAGAGCCAAATCAACCACAACCAATTTGCTTGAATTTACAATTCACGTCTTTAATGGGTTTAGAAACAATCATCATACCCACGTTATATACACTGATTTCAGCAAAGCACTCGACAAAGTACGCCACTCATTACTTGTTTATAAACTCGAATTGCTTGGTTTTCAACCTGGCCTAACTCGCTTGATCTCCTCCTACCTTTGCGGTAGAACTCAATGAGTCATTTTTAAAAACATTTGTTCGAATGTCATCGATGTTCCCTCCGGTGTGCCTCAGGGCAGCCATCACGGTCCTATTCTGTTTTTGATCTTTATAAACGATGTTTCCACAACTATAAAATATTCTAAAATTTTAATGTATGCCGACGACGTAAAACTTTTTAAGTCATACGCGTCGGTTGAAGAACGTTCTGTACTCCAGATTGATTTATATCGTTTAGTTACTTGGTGTAATGCGAATTTTATGCCTCTCAACATAGAAAAATGTAAATCCATGTATTTTTTACGTGGGAACATACAGCCAGCTTCCTACAAAATTAATGGCCAAACTATGGAAAGCGTTGATGTTTTTGTCGACTTGGGAGTTACAATGAATTGCAAACTTAGTTTTAACCCTCATATTAATGCCACAGTCAATAAAGCGAGAGGGGTTTTAGCATTTGTGAAAAGATGGGCAAAGGAGTTTAGTGATCCTTACGTTACAAAACCCCTTTTTACATCATTGGTGAGGCCGATATTAGAATATGGATCGATAATTTGGAATCCGCGTTATCAAGTTCATGTGGATAGACTAGAATCAATTCAAAAACAGTTTTTACTTTTCGCCTTGATAAATCATCAATGGGACTCTCCGTATAATCTTCCTCCTTACACTAATCGTTTAAAACTAATAAATCTTCCTACACTTGCAAGTCGTAGAGAAATGCTAGGTGTACTATTTATGGCTAGACTTTTAAATGGATCGATTTCAAGCCAATTTCTTTTGAACGAAGTAAACTTGAATGTTCCATGCCGAGTTTCAAGGCATTATAAACCTATAATTCTTAAACAATGCAGAAGCAATTTCCAACTAAACGAACCTTTTCTATGTTTGTGTTAAGATTATAACTCTCACTCGAGAATAATTGATGTTTCGGACTCGCTCTTTGCCATAAAAAAGACGGTTCTATCTTCTCTTAATAATTAAAAAATTATATTTATACTTTTAGTCTATTGTATTTTGTGAATCTATATTTCTCAGCTGATGAGTTTCTCTGTAGCTGAGCGGTTTTAGATCTCGGCGCTTAAGAAGCCACTGCCTCTCAGAGACTCGGTAACAAAAAAATTATAAATAACACATAAATACGAATTAAGATACAAAAAAACAACAAAACAAAAAAACAAAAAAAAAAAAGTATGTATGAATTAAAAAAAAACAAAAACAAAAACAGGATTAGCCTGGTTTCATCGGGCCACTTGAGGGTTGTGCGCTGCCACAGCGTCCGAGAAAAAAAAAAATCTTCACAATGGACCGAAGGTTCTATTAGGTTTGCTCCGACAGCACATTTGGATTGTGAGGGTTAGAGAAACTGTACGCAAGGTTGTGCGACAATGTGTTCATTGCTCCAAATATCGACCAATATTGCAACAACAAATCACGGGACTCTTACCAGCGGACCCATTTCATACAAAGCATCCATCTTATATTTGCGAAGTGGATTTTTGTGGACCTTTCCTTAACAGTTGCCGTATCAGGAGTAAAGTTCCGTACAAAACCTATGCGGCGATCTTTGTATGCTTTTCGACTAAAGCAATACATATGGAATTAGTTTCCGATTTAAGTGCCCATACTTTCATATACTGTCTCAAACGATTTATAAACCGGCAGGCGTTCCACATCGAATTTACTGTGACAACGCAACAAATTTCGTGGGGGCTCACAAGAAATTGCAAGATTTTTACCAGCTCTACTTGTGCGATCAAGGGCGAAAGGAAATTTCCGAATTTTCGTCCATCACAGGTTTCGAATTTCATTTTATCCCACCGCGATCGCCGCATTTCGGTGGGCTCTGGGGAGCTGCTGTTAAGTCAGCAAAGCAACTTTTTACCAAACACTTATCCCAAGGTGGTCTCAAGTATGAGTAATTCTTGACAGTCATAGTTGAAGCAGAAGGCATTCTTAACTCTCGTCCATTGGTAACAATGTCAAACAATCCTAATGATGGAAGCGTATTGACGCCATCTCACTTTCTTATTGGTGAAGCGATTAGGAGCATACCCGAACCCAATTGTGACACCAACAAGCTATCACATTTATGACGATGGAAACGCATTACCCATATCAAAAAACTGTTTTGGCAATAATGACGACGTGACTACCTTCATGAGCTACAGCAGCGATCCAAATTGCTAACTGACCAAGCTAACGTAGAACTTGATTAGCTTGTACTTTTATATGAAGGTATTATACCATCTAACCAGTGGCCATAAGGCCGAATTACCAAAGTTATCCCAGGTCCAGACAAAAAGGTCCGAGTGGTGGAAATTAAAATAGCAAGGGGAATTCTTCGCCGACCAGTTCATAAACTAGCCCCATTTCCATCAGGCTATTGAAATGATCCTTTCAACGGGGACAGGATGTTCAATCGGAATTGACTGGTCACAAATTTTAACTGTATAGTATGGTAGCGCCACGGCCGGAGATAATTCCCAGTCACACGCAGCATTGGTTAAAATATTGTGCTTTAAGGTCTTCGTTATTCTTCTTTATCATTATAATTTGCCTACAGTCGTTTTCGTACACTTCTTCAATAAATTTCGTTTATTCTTCAATCGTATGTTCTTTTTTTTTACAAGAAGCACCCATCAATACCACTATCGGAGACTTTGGATATAGTTAGCTCAACAATAGTTCATAATAAAAACAAGTAAGGAAGGCTAAGTTCGGGTGTAACCGAACATTACATACTCACCTGAGAGCTTTGGAGACAAAATAAGGGAAAATCACCATATAGGAAAATGAACCTAGGGTAACCCTGGAATGTGTTTGTATGACATGGGTATCAAATAAAAGGAGTTAATGAGTATATTTATGAGATATCGCCATAAAGGAGGACCAGGGGTGACTCTACAATTTGTTTGTACGATATGGATATCAAATGAAAGGTGTTAAGGAGTATTTTAAAAGGGAGTGGGCCTTTTCGAGATATCGCCATAAAGGGGACCAGGGGTGACTCTACAATTTGTTTGTACGATATGGATATCAAATTAAAGGTATTAAGGAGTATTTTAGAAGGGAGTGGACCTTAGTTCTAAAGGTGGACGCCTTTTCGAGATATCGCCATAAAGGTGGACCAGGGGGGTGACTCTATAATGTGTTTGTACGATATGGGTATCAAATTAAAGGTATTAATGAAGGTTTTGAAAGGGAGCGGCCCGTAGTTGTATATGTGAATGCGTCAATAAACTAATCCAATCACCATGTTTCACCCCTTTTTTCGTATCTGGTATAGAATTATGGCATTTTTTCATTTTTCGAAATTTTCGATATCGAAAAGTGGGCGTGGCATAGTCGGATTTCACCCATTTTTAACACCAAGATAGTGACTTCAGATAAGTACGTGAACTAAGTTTAATAAAGATATATCGGTTTTTGCTCAAGTTATCTTGTTAACGGCCGAGCGGAAGACGGTCGACTGTGTATAAAAACTGGGCGTGGCTTCAACCGATTTCGCCCATTTTCACAGAAAACTGTTATCGTCATAGAAGCTTTGCCCTTACCAAATTTCATAAGGATATGTAAATTTTTGTTCGACTTATGGCATTAAAAGTATTCTATACAAATTAAATGAACAAGGGCGGAGCCACGCCCATTTTGAAAATTTCTTTTATTTTTGTATTTTGTTGTACCATATCATTACTGGAGTTGAATGTTCACATAATTTATTTATCTAATATATAAAATTCTTCTGTCACGGTTTTAGAGGCTGAACTCCTCCGAAACGGCTGAACCGATTCTCATGAAATTTTGTGAGCCAACGTCTACCTTTTTTTCGCTACGTGTCTAGGGTCTTGAGATCAAAACGTGGACCCGGGTACCCCTAGAATGTGTTTATACAATATGGATATCAAATGAAAGCTGTTGATGAGTGCTATAGTACAGGATAATTTTCATACAACAGGGAGGCTAGGGTCTCGAGATATAGCCCAAAACGTGGACCCGGGTACCCCTGGAATGTGTTTATACAATATGGATATCAAATGAAAGCTGTTGATGAGTGCTATAGTACAGGATAATTTTCATACAACTGGGAGGATAGGGTCTCGAGATATAGCCCAAAACGTGGACCCGGGTACCCCTAGAATGTGTTTATACAATATGGATATCAAATGAAAACTGTTGATGAGTGCTATAGTACAGGATAATTTTCATACCCCTGGGTGACTAGGGTCTCGAGATATAGGCCAAAACGTGGACCCGGGTACCCCTAGAATATGTTTATACAATATGGATATCAAATGAGAGCTGTTGATGAGTGCTATAGTACAGGATAATTTTCATACAACTGGGAGGCTAGGGTCTCGAGATATAGCCCAAAACGTGGACCCGGGTACCCCTGGAATGTGTTTATACAATATGATATAAGTGCTTTAGTACAGGATAATTTTCATACAACTGGGAGGATAGGGTTCGAGATATAGGCCAAAACGTGGACCCGGGTACCCCTAGAATGTGTTTATACAATATAGATATCAAATGAAAGCTGTTGATAAGTGCTATAGTACAGGATAATTTTCATACAACTGGGAGGTTAGGGTCTCGAGATATAGCCCAAAACGTGGACCCTGGTACCCCTGAAATGTGTTTATACAATATGGATATGAAATGAAAGCTGTTGATGAGTGCTATAGTACAGGATAATTTTCATACAACTTGGAGGATAGGGTCTCGAGATATAGCCCAAAACGTGGACCCGGGTAGATACCCCTAGAATGTGTTTATATAATATGGATATCAAATGAAAACTGTTGATGAGTGCTATAGTACAGGATAATTTTCATACCCCTGGATGACTAGGGTCTCGAGATATAGGCCAACTCGTGGACCCGGGTACCCCTAGAATGTGTTTATACATTATGGATATCGAATGAAAGCTGTTGATGAGTGCTATAGTAAAGCATAATTTTCATACAACTGAGAGGCTAGGGTCTCGAGAGATAGCCCAAAACGTTGACCCGGGTACCCCTAGAATGTGTTTATACAATATGGATATCAAATGAAAACTGTTGATGAGTGCTATAGTAGAGGATAATTTTCATACCCCTGGGTGACTACGGTCTCGAGATATAGGCCAAAATGTGGACCCGGGGACCCCTAGAATGTGTTTATACAGTATGGATACCAAATGAAAGCTGTTGATGAGTACTATAGTACAGGATAAATTTCATACAACTGGGAGGCTAGGGTCTCGAGATATAGCCCAAAACGTGGACCCGGGTACCCCTAGAATGTGTTTATACAATATGGATATCAAATGAAAGCTGTTGATGAGTGCTATAGTACAGGATAATTTCCATACAACTGGCAGGCTAGGGTCTCGAGATATAGCCCAAAACGTGGACCCGGATACACCTAGAATGTGTTTTTACATTATGGGTATCAAATTCAAACTGTTGATGTATGCTTTAGTACAGAGTAAGTTTTACACCGCTGGGTGACTACGGTCTCGAGATATAGGCCAAAACATGGACCCGGATACTAGAATGTGTTTTTATATTATGGGTACCAAATTGAAGCTGCTGATGTGTGCTATAATACAGAGTAAGTTTTACACCGCAGAGTGACTAGGGTCTCGAGATATAGGCCAAGACATGGACCCGGATACCCCTAGAATGTGTGTGTATTATGAATATCAAATGAAAGCTGTTGCTGAGAGCTCTAAAGTTCATTGTGATATTCGATTTAGTCGCATCATCCTGGCAAAACTGATAAATATGCATGCGAAGCCGAAATAAAGACAATAATTAATAATACCCACATACCTATTTACATACGTCCTATTCGATTTGCCTGAAATTTCGTTTATAAATTTGCCTATATTAGTATTTACGATGCTTTTTTCCGGGAAGTATACCAGAGACGGACTGGGGCTGGGATTAAGACCAGGACTGGGACTGAGACTCGCTGTGACACTGGAACAAAATACATACCACCCTTTGGGACTGGCAATAAGAGATGAAGAAGATAGAGAAAAACTTGAGAGAAGAGAAAAGAGATAAGGAGACTGAGAAAGAGATAGAATGAGACGAAGATGGAGATGAAGCGAAAAAGACGGAGGGAAGAGTGAATAAAAATATTAGGAAAAAGTGTAGAGGGGTAGGGCACAGCTAGACGGAAAAAGCTTATTAAAATATATGCATATAGGCCAAATTTAGGGCAGAACAACGTCTTCCGGGTCTGCTAGTATACTGTAAAGATATTGCATTTTTTCTTAAAATTTGACTTTTAAAACAATCTTTCTTAAAAGTGGGCGTGTTTGTCCGATTTTGCTAATTTTTATTAAGCACACATGTAGTAATAGGAGTAATGTTCCTGCCAAATTTCATCACGATATCTTCAAGGACTTCCAAATTACAGCTTGCAAAACTTTGAAATTAACTTTATTTTAAAAGTGGGCGGTGCCACTCCCATTGTCCAAAATTTTACTAGTTTTCGATTCTGCGTCATAAGTTCAACCCACCTACCGAGTTTCATCGCTTTATCCGACTTTGGTAATGAATTATCGCGCCTTTTCGATTTTTCGAAATTTTCGATATCGAAAAAGTGGGCGTGGTTATAGTCCGATATCGTTCATTTTAAATAGCGATCTGAGTTGAGTGCCCAGGAACCTACATGCCAAATTTCATCAAGATACCTCAAAATTTACTCAAGTTATCGTGTTAACGGACAGACGGACGGGCGGACGGACATGGCCCAATCAAATTTTTTTTCGATACTGATGATTTTGATATATGGAAGTCTATATGTATCTCGATTCCTTTATACCTGTACAACCAACCGTTATCCAATCAAAGTTAATATACTCTGTGTGCAAAGCACGCTGAGTATAAAAACAAAGTGAAAAGTATGCAAATCACAAATACGCTAAGAGCCACTTTACGTCAAAACTATTTTCAATTCAACAATAAAATATATAGACAAACAAACGGTCTTGGAATGGGAAGCCCCACATCAGCCATTCTTATGGAAGTGTTCATGCAAAATCTGGAAGAAAAGTACATACAGGAGTTGAAGTCCAAATTAGGCGTGTCACTTTATGCTAGATACGTGGATGACATAATATGCGTTTTATCTACAAATAACCAAGAGCTTGTACTGGAGTACCTCAACAAGCAGCACGGATATAAAATTTACAATGGAAACCGAAAAAGACGACGGAGTCAACTATCTAGACCTCACGATAAATAGTGATAAAGAAGCCAAAATATTTAACTATGTCATATATAGAAAGCCAAGGCCACCGACACAATAATACATAATACCTTAAATCATCCCCAACAGCATTAAGGCTTTTGGTACATAGACTTGAAAGAATGCCTCTTACACAAGAGGCATATAAGAGGGAACTTTAGGTCATATGTATATAACATCGCTGCAAACAACGGATATAAAAAAGCACTAGTAGATAAGCTCAGAAGAACAAATGGAGAACCAAAAAGAAATAATGAAAAGGAAAATAAAAGCTGGACGACTATGACATATACTGGAAAAGCAACATGTAAATTGGCAAACTTCAAAACATCGAACAATCTAAGGCGAAAACTAAGAACTAGCACTAATTCAGAGGATCCGTTTAGCAGCAACGGCGTATACAAGCTTACCTGCGGATGCCAACATAGTTACATAGGACAAACAGGTCGGCAAATAAGAACGAGGTTCAGAGAACATATTAGAGATTATAAAAAAAAAAATACGGAATCCAAATATTATACCAGTCTAACTTCGCGAATCACATGGTCGAGAATGAATGTTCCCCAGCAAAAATCAATAAAACAGTTAGGGTTCTTCACATACAAGCAAAAGGCCGACGTCTCAACGTACTCGAAAATATGGAAATCTACAAACAGAAAACATACGACGGTAGAATAATAAACGAACAGATAAACACAATTTCTGGCACAATATTCGAGCCTTTAAAACTTGTTTACAAGAAACAAAGTAATGACACAGGTACAACAGACTAACACACAAAAACAAATAAACACAAAACAATTAACGCACCAAAACAACAAACCCACAAAGAAGGACAAACGACTAAAATTACGGATTTTTACCTGCCTCAGTCAGCCTCACAAATCGATCAGTAAAAACCTACATCGGTTCTGAATGAACACACATACACATAACTAAATATACACAAGCATCAATTTTGACAAAATCATGAACTATAAATACAAGACAAACGACAACAACAGATCAGAACGAAAATCGACACTGATGATGGCACAACGCCGAAAACGGTTTGTCTCAAAACCAAATTTGACAAGCGATGACGGAAAATCGTTCCAATATACATAATTTTTCGATCACTTTTTGGAATCATTTTGGGTCGTGTATAAAAAATAAGCAAAAACGTTTCCTTCTAAATTTCAGCAATTTGAACAATAGTTTAAGTTAAATCAATTTATACAAAGGAAATTTTTTTCACTCGACCTATTTTAGCTTGAGTAAACTTTTGGTTTGAAGTGTCTAATTAAAATTTCAATGGCCTTAATGATGAAAAATACAAAATATTTATACAGCTTTTTGAAATGACATTTCTATAGAAATTTCTTACTATATTAGCTCTATATTTTTATGAAAAGAACAAAGCGTAAACTTAATTAGTTTTATTTGTTTCCAAACTGCTTTTATGTGCGCACGCTTTTAAACCTTACACAAGAGGAAACATGAGCAACAGACTGAGCGAATATTAGCAGCGTTCCATTGAGCCATCGAGCTCTGAATCACGATCAAACCTCATGAGAAAGATCAGGATCAGTACTTTGAGTGTTGGCAGCACTCAACCGATGTGTACACATGTTAGGGTGCCTGTTATTTTCAAACTTTTTTCCCCAATCGCTCCATAAACTTTTACTATAAATGGATCACAGCCATTTCCTCCTTAATAGTTAAGTCAATAAAAATGAAATGAAACTATTCAGAGAATTATATGCTGATATTTGTAAAATGTATTGCCAGTTCTGGATGGCACCGAAAGACAGACCATGTCAACTAATTGTATGGAGAGATGAGCCACATCTTCCTCTACAGTTCTATGAACTAAATACTATAACATACAGAACGGCTCAGCACCGTTCATAGCCATCCGCAGTTTAATTTTTATTGCGGAAACGTATGGAAATCGTTATACTCTTGGCGCACACGTTTTGAAATCCGATCTATATGTAGACGATGTCCTTACAGGCGCTGATACTCTAGAGGAGTTAAAGCAACGCAAATTCGAATTAACCCAATTATTAGCGATGACCAAACTCGAACTCACTAAATGGAACAGCAACTGCATTGAACTTTTCACAAACACAGATGAGAGAGCCATTCAGCATTCAGAGCCAGAGCGTTACTAGTACACTGGGATTGTTATGGAAACCAAGGTCAAATCAATTTTGCTTCCAATTTAATGACGAACCCCAAAGGAATACTACAAAGCGTTTGATTCTTTCAAAGACAGCAAAGAAATATGACTTACTAGGGCTTTTGAGTCCAGTTGTAATTCGATGCAAGATGCTTCTCCAAGCACTTTGGTTACACGGTGCCTCATGGGATGAGGAAGTGCCCAAGCCACTTTCCGGCCAGCATAGAAGATGATCTACCTACGCATTTACTTCACCGTCACAGAGAGACGAGCTGCACGGGTTTGCAGATGCCTCTGAGCGAGCTTATGGATGCTGGATTTATACCAGAATTTGGCACAATGGTACGTATAGAATTAATTTGCTTATTGCCGAGTCCAAGGTAGCTCCAGTAAAGGCTCAGTCTGTACCAAGGTTGGAGCTGTGCGCTGCATTGCTGTTAATACGAACATGGAAAAGGTTTGAAGTGACCCTCAAGCCGAATACGAACACAGTATATTTTTGGACCGATTCAACCACGGTCCTTCAGTGGTTAAAAACTCATTCCTCGACTTTTACTTCATTTGTCGCCAACCGGGTTTCGGAAATTCAGGAACTTTCGCAGCGCATCATATGGCGACATGTACCATCGAAGGATAATCAGGCCGATTTAATTTCACGCGGCTGCAGTGCTGCTGATCTATGTAGCACAATATGGTTCTCTGGCCCATTATTCCTTAGTAAGGAGTCAAAACATTGGCCGGAGCTGGTAGTCATCACCGACGCACCAGTGGAAGAGCAGCGTAAGCCCAAACCACATTGTAAATGATATCGTCAATCGAAACTCCTCATATATCCGCATCCTTCGCATAATAGCATTTATTCATCGCCTATGTAACACAATTCCACCTCAAAGAAATATGCAAATACAAGATGAAGAACCCATTTCTGCTGCGGAACTCAATGATGCATTCAATTTGTTGCCGTAACCTTACAATGCGATTTATAGTCTTCGAAAATTAATGCAATAGAGAACAATAAAGATATAACTCCATCGTTTGAGAAACTGTCGCCACTCTTGTGACAACTGCAAATATTTAAGAAGATGCACACCGCTGTTAGATTAGGCGGACGATTGTTGCAAGCACCTATTCCAATAGAAGCAAGATGCCCGCTAATACTGCCTCACGACCATCCTTTCATAATCCTCTGTATAGAGTACTTACATCGCACAAATCTTCACACTGGACCGAAGGTTCTATTAGGTCTGCTCCGACAGCACACTTGGATTGTGAGGGTTAGGGAAACTGTACGCAAGGTTGTGCGACAACGTGTTCATTGCTTCAAATATCGACCAATATTGCAACAACAAATCATGGGACTCTTACCAGCGGATCCATTTCATACAAAGCAGCCATCTTATATTTGCGAAGTGGATTTTTGTGGACCTTTCCTTAACAGTTGCCATATTAGGAGTAAAGTTCCGTACAAAACCTATGTGGCGATCTTTGTATCCTTTTCGACTAAAGCAATACATATGGAATTAGTTTCCGATTTAAGTGCCCATACTTTCATATACTGTCTCAAACGATATATAAACTGGCAGGCGTTCCACATCGAATTTACTGTGACAACGCAACAAATTTCGTGGGGGCTCACAAGAAATTGCAAGATTTTTACCAGCTCTACTTGAGCGATCAAGGGTGAAAGGAAATTTCACAGGTTTCGAATTTCATTTTATCCCACAGCGATCGCCGCATTTCGGTGGGCTCTGGGAAGCTGCTGTTAAGTCAGCAAAGCAACTTTTTACCAAACACTTATCCCAAGGTGGTCTCAAGTATGAGGAACTCTTGACAGTCATAGTTGAAGCAGAAGGCATTCTTAACTCTCGTCCATTGGTAACAATGTCAAACAATCCTAATGATGGAAGCGTATTGACGCCATCTCACTTTCTTATTGGTGAAGCGATTAGGAGCATACCCGAACCCAATTGTGACACCAACAAGCTATCACATTTATGACGATGGCAATGCATTACCCATATCAAAAAACTGTTTTGGCAATAATGACGACGTGACTACCTTCATGAGCTACAGCAGCGATCCAAATTGCTAACTGACCAAGCTAATGTAGAACTTGATTAGCTTGTACTTTTATATGAAGATATTATACCATCTAACCAGTGGCCATAAGGCCGAATTACCAACATTATCCCAGGTCCAGACAAAAAGGTCCGAGTAGTGGAAATTAAAATAACAAGGGGAATTCTCCGCCGACCAGTTCATAAACCAGCCCCATTTCCATCAGGCTATTGAAAGGATCCTTTCAACGGGGACAGGATGTTCAATCGGAATTGACTGGTCACAAATGTTAACTGTATAGTATGGTAGCGCCATGGCTTGGGATAATTCCCAGTCACACGGAGCATTGGTTAAAATATTGTGCTTTAAGGTCTTCGTTATTCTTCTTTATCATTATAATTTGCTTACAGTCGTTTTCGTACACTTCTTCAATAAAGTTCGTTTATTCTTCAATCGTATGTTCTTTTTTTTTACAAGAAACACCCATCAATATCACTATCGGAGACTTTGGATATAGTTAGCTCAACAATAGTTCATAATACAACCAAGTAAGGAAGGCTAAGTTCGGGTGTAACCGAACATTACATACTTAGCTGAGAGCTTTGGAGACAAAATAAGGGAAAATCACCATATAGGAAAATGAACCTAGGGTAACCCTGGAATGTGTTTGTATGACATGGGTATCAAATAAAAGGAGTTTATGAGTATATTTATGAGATATCGCCATAAAGGAGGACCAGGGGTGACTACAATTTGTTTGTACGAAATGGATATCAAATGAAAGGTGTTAAGGAGTATTTTAAAAGGGGGTGGGCCTTAGTTCTATAGGTGGACGCCTTTTCGAGATATCGCCATAAAGGTGGACCAGGGGTGACTCTACAATTTGTTTGTACGATATGGATATCAAATTAAAGGTATTAAGGAGTATTTTAAAAGGGAATGGGCCTTAGTTCTATAGGTGGACGCCTTTTCGAGATATCGCCATAAAGGTGGACCAGGGGTGACTCTACAATTTGTTTGTACGATATGGATATCAAATGAAAGGTGTTAAGGAGTATTTTAAAAGGGAGTGGACCTTAGTTCTATAGGTGGACGCCTTTTCGAGATATCGCCATAAAGGTGTACCAGGGGGGTGACTCTATAATGTGTTTGTACGATATGGGTATCAAATTAAAGGTATTAATGAAGATTTTGAAAGGGAGTGGCCCTTAGTTGTATATGTGAAGGCGTCAATAAACCAATCCAATCACCATGTCTCATCCCTTTTTTCGTATTTGGTATAGAATTATGGAATTTTTTTCATTTTTCGAAATTTTCGATATCGAAAAAATGGGCGTGGTCATAGTCGGATTTCACCCATTTTTAACACCAAGATAAAGTGAGTTCAGATAAGTACGTGAACTAACTTTAGTAAAGATATATCAGTCTTTGCTCAAGTTATCTTGTTAACGGCCGAGCGGAAGGTCAGACGGTCGACTGTATATAAAAACTGGGCGTGGCTTCAAACCAATTTCGCCCTTTTCACAGAAAACTGTTATCGTCATAGAAGCTTTGCCATTACCAAATTTCATAAGGATTGGTAAATTTTTGTTCGACTTATGGCATTAAAAGTATTCTACACAAATTAAATGAACAAGGGCGGAGCCACGCCCATTTTGAAAATTCTTTTATTTTTGTATTTTGTTGCACCATAACATAACTGGAGTTGAATGTTCACATAATTTGCTTATATACTGTAAAGATATTGAATTTTTTCTTAAAATTTTACTTAAAATTTTTTTTTTTTTTAAGTGGGCGTGTTCTTCCGATTTTGCTAATTTTTATTAAGCACACATGTAGTAATGGGAGTAATGTTCCTGCCAAATTTCATCATGATATCTTCAGCGACTGCCAAATTACAGCTTGCAAAACTTTGAAATTACCTTCTTCTAAAAGTGGGCGGTGCCACCCCCATTGTCCAAAATTTTACTCATTTTTGATTCTGCGTCATAAGTTCAACCCACCTACCAGGTTTCTTTGCTTTATCCGACTTTGGTAATTTAACTATGACATATACAGAAAGCCAACGGCCACCGACACAATAATACATAATACCTTAAATCATCCCCAACAGCATAAAAATGCAGCATTAAGGCATTTGGTACATAGACTTGAAAGAACATCTCTTACACAAGAGGCATATAAGAGGGAGCTTTAGGTCATATATAACATCGCTTCAAACAACGGATATAAAAAGGCACTAGTAGATAAGCTCGGAAGGACAAATGGAGAACCAAAAAGAAATAATGAAAAGGAAAATAAAAGCTGGACGACTATGACACATACTGGAAAAGCAACATGTAAATTGGCAAACTTCTTTAAAAAATACAACATTAACGCAGCATTCAAAACATCGAACAATCTAGGGCGAAAACTAAGAACTAGCACTAATTCAGAGGATCCGTTTAGCAGCAACGGCGTATACAAGCTTACCTGCGGATGCCAACATAGTTACATAGGACAAACAGGTCGGCAAATAAGAACGAGGTTCAGAGAACATATTAGAGATTACAAAAAAAAAATACGGAATCCAAACATTATACCAGGGTCTAACTTCGCGAATCACATGTTCGAGAATGAATGTTCCCCAGCAAACATCAATAAAACAGTTAGGGTTCTTCACATACAAGCAAAAGGTCGACGTCTCAACGTACTCGAAAATATAGAAATCTACAAACAGAAAACATACGACGGTAGAATAATAAACGAACAGATTAACGCACCAAAACAACAAACCCACAAAGAAGGACTAACGACTAAAATTACGGATTTTTACCTGCCTCAGTCAGCCTCACAAATCGATCAGTAAAAACCTACATCGGTTCTGAATGAACACACATACACATAACTAAATATACACAAGCATCAATTTTTGGCAATACCTGCTCATGAACTATAAATACAAGACAAACGACAACAACAGATCAGAACGAAAATCGACACTGATGATGGCACAACGCCGAAAACGGTTTGTCTCAAAACCAAATTTGACAAGCGATGACGGAAAATCGTTCCAATATACATAATTTTTCGATCACTTTTTGGAATCATTTTGGGTCGTGTATAAAAAATAAGCAAACACGTTTCCTTCTAAATTTCAGGAATTTGAACAATAGTTTAAGTTAAAGCAATTTATACAAAGGAATTTTTTTTTACTCGACCTTTTTTAGCTTGAGTAAATTTTTTGTTTGAAGTGCCTAATTAAAATTTCAATGGCCTTAATGATGAAAAATACAAAATATTTATACAGCTTTTTGAAATGACATTTCTATAGAAATTTCTTACTATATTAGCTTTATATTTTTTATGAAAAGAACAAAGCGTAAACTTAATTAGTTTTATTTGTTTCTAAACTGCTATTATGTGCGCACGCTTTTAAACCTTACATAAGAGGAAACATGAGCAACAGACTGAGCGAATATTAGCAGCGTTCCATTGAGCCATCGAGCTCTGAATCACGATCAAATCTCATTAGAAGGGTAAGGATCAGTACTTTGAGTGTTGGCAGCACTCAACCGATGTGTACACATGTTAGGGTGCCTGTTATTTTCAACCTTTTTTCCCCAATCGATCCATAAACTTTTACTATAGATGGATCACAGCCATTTCTTCCTTAACTATCAAGGCAATCAAAATTAAATGCATGCAAAACTACCCAGAGCTGATGCACCTAACCAAATATGGTTATGTGGGAAGGTGGATCTTGCACTCCTACTTAGAGGTTCGTTTAGGACCACTAGGAAGTAATCTGTTTGGACGAATGTGCCGCCATCCGGTATTTCTGACAGCACTCACACTGGACAAAAATGTCGCCGAGTTATAGATTAAAGAACGCCCCGTTTCAGAAGTTTTTCCGAAAAACGCCCTAGCTCAACTGAAAATTTATCGAATTTGTGCTGATATAGGAATTTTTTTGAAACAAAGTGTGAGATAGATAGAGTAGTTTAATCATAAATAATACGCCTAGCATTTCTCTACGACTAGCGAGAGTTGGAAGATTGATAAGCTTTAACCGACTAGTATAAGGTGGAAGATTATATGCAGAGTTCCAATGAAAACTCCTTGAAGAAAAAAGTAAAAATTGCTTCTGTATTGACTCAAGCCTATCTGCATGAACTTGATATCGCGGATTCCAGACTATTGATCCGTATTCTAACTAATGTGGTAAAAAGGGCTTTGGTTACATAATGGTCACTAAATTCTTTAGACCATCTCTTCACTAATGATAGAAGACCTCTAGCCTTATTGGCAGTAGTCATAATATGAAGGTTGAAACTAAGTTTAGCATCCATCGTGACTCCCAAGTCAACAAAATAATTTACTGATGCAAGACAAAAATTATCAACTACGTAAGAGGTTGTTGGCAAAGTTCTCCGAGAGAGGCACATGAACTTACATTTATTGATGTTCAGCGGCATTGAATTCGCGTTGCACCATGCAACGAAGCATAGGACCTAAAAAGTTTTACATCATCAGCATACATTAAAATTTTGGAATATTTTATTATGGTACAGATATCACTAATAAATAGCAAGAACAAAATTGGACCGAGGTGACTGCCCTGTGGGACGCCAGAGGGAACATTAATGACATCTGAAAGAGTATTTTTAAAAATTACTTGTTGCGTTCTACCGCAGAGATACGAATATATCCACTGAGTGAGACCATGTTGGAAGCCAAGTCGATCCAGCTTGTAGATAAGTAAGGAGTGGGATACTTTGTCAAATGCTTTACTGAAATCAATGTAAAAAACATCGGTGTGAAGATTTTCTCTAAATCCATTAGAAAAATGAGTTGTGAATTCAAGTAGGTTGGTAATGGTAGATTTGCCTTTACAGAATCCATATTGAGAGTCTGCAATCAATGCAGAAATGGAAAATGTTAGCTGATTGGTAACAATGGCTTCAAATACCTTTGGGATGACAGACAGTTTTGCAATTCCTCGATAATTTTCTACACATGACCTACTGCCGTTTTTGTGGAGGGGTATTAGAAAAGATTCCTTCCAAGCAGCAGGAAAAACTCCTTGTTTTAGGGAAATGTTGAATAAATCAGTCAGCTTTTTTTTGAGAAAACATGTGGAAATTATAAATATGTAAGAACCTCTTCTGGAGATATTGATGGAATATTAATTGCGTTATGTGAGTTAAGTTGATACGGGTTTTCACTAGACAAAGAAATTAAGTCAGCGGAATAGTTAGATTTGAAAAATTGTGCAAATAAGTTAGCAATATCTTGATCGTCGCTAGAGAAATCATCACGGTACTTCATACTATTTTTTGAAGTTTTTAATTTAAAATTTTTATAACCAAATCTGAGTAAAATAATAAAATGTACCAAGACGGAATATTTAGATATGTTTTTGCTATGTAAATGTATCCCACTCAGCACTAAATAATGACTAAATAATGAGTTATCATACAATTGAAAAAGAAATAATCAATAATGAATACTTTTGATGATGAAAAACTGAAAAACATTTTTCAATCACTTTTTGGAATCATTTTTGAAGTCCTTTGATGATTAAATTTTAATATTTCATAAAAATAAACAAAAAGAATAATCAAATATGCTTACCTTTTGATGAACAAAAACTGAATATAACTTTCATTATAGTGATCAAAAATTTATAATCATTTTTAATTCAGCTTTTTGAATCTTTTATGAATATTGTTGACTGAATAATGAAATTTATACTTGTTAAAATTTTACTTTGCATTAAAAATCTTATTTTTTTCACATACACATAGTTTTTCAATCATAAAGCTAAGAAAAATATATAAAAATTTTATTATTAACACAAAAGATATTATTCAAGACAAAAAATTATGTAAAAGCTGCTCGTGACCGAACATTTCCCAAACCATTTCTCCACCTTCGGCTTCCCAGAAAATACATAATGGTTGGAAAATACAAAGGTTGTGAGCTATTTGAACCCCAGGTAAGTGAAACTATCTTGACATACATCCCGTATGATATCCGTATTTTAAGAGGTATACGATAATATCTAATGTTGGATGTTGTAGTCGCAGGTGTATATCGGTCAAGTTTGTTTGCGAGTTACCTGTGGTTCGAATATTTCACTGCCGCATGCTTTCTTCCCCTGATGAAATACGATTATTATGTAGTATCTTATTTTGAATGAGATATAAAGAATACATAAATGCATGAAAATCGCATTCACAAATGATTAAAAAATCTCTAATTCCAAACTGTAACATTTTTTTTTTTTTGTGGCTGAAAAACTTCACAAAAGTTGAAGCTGTGAACGTGACCCCACTTTCTAAATTTTTAATACGAAAAAATAAAACGTCAAATAAAACTACAGTGGAGACAATACCTCTATATCCTTTTTTGATTCTTTTGAACGAAACTTAGTTCAGGGGCCGAATCGTAAAATACGATCCGTGATCGAATGCGGTTTTTTTAACACAATGGCTCCGAAATGGTGTATTGGATTATTGAAATACGAGCCGGACCCGTGCGCATCTTGCACTACAAATATAAAAGTCTGATATCAGATATCAATAGAAATCAGCTGTTCTATCTAACTTGCATGCGCTTGTAGTGTTCGTTCTAATCAAATATTCACAATAGTGCCATAGTACAGATAGATTTCTTTGTGTGCTCATAATCTTTTATTTTTAACAAATTATTTTAATAAAGTATAGCTAAACAAAACGACTACGACTAATAATGCCCAAAGCTCGCTAATAACACGAATCGCCATCTTTACAAACAAAACTTTATTTATAGATTTGGATTCCAAATAAGAGCGAAAAAGGGACCCGTACATAAAAACAGCAATTAGAAATAATATATATGACAGCTATGAACTAGGGACAACGTGCACTCACTAGATCCATAACATATTGTTACGAATATTAGCAACACTAAGGGGTACTGTCATCTCTAAGCCGAAGCTAAACAGTGATATCATGCACATCCATAAATCAATCATTATGTATCTACATCAGGCATCGGCATTTAGTGGCACAATTGTGCACTCTCAATTCACACGTATTCTTATTCTCTTTAGTTTAGTAGTCACTGAGCATTTTGCGCAGCAACATCGTTTGTACGCGTCGCTCGCTGTTGACGAATGTTATTAGCAAGCAACAATCAAAGATCGTTTGTTAATTTTTTCAATGCGCACAAGCGAAAAATATTTAATGTTGACCAACCCTTTGCGCAAATACAATGTATTTAATTGTATAAGCCTTTTCCTTCCTATTGCGCACATTAAAAATATAATAAACAAGTAAGGAAGGCTAAGTTCGGGTGTAACCGAACGTTACATACTCAGTTGAGAGCTGTGGAGACAAAGTAAGGGAAAATCACCATGTTGTAAACAGAACCTGGGGTAACCCTGGAATATGTTTGTATGACATGTGTATCAAATGGAAGGTATTAAAGAGTATTTTAAGAGGAAGTGGGCCATAGTTCTATAGATGGACGCCATTAAGGGATATCGCCATAAACGTGGACCAAGGGTGACTCTAGAATTTATTTTGTACGATATGGGTATCAAATGAAACGTATTAATGAGTATTTTAAAAGGGCGTGGGCCTAAGTTCTATAGATGGACGCCTTTTCGAGATATCGCCATAAAGATGGACCACGGGTGACTCTAGAATTGGTTTGTACGATATGAGTATCAAGTGAAAGGTGTTAATGAGTATTTTAAGAGAGCGTGGGCCTTAGTTCTATATGTGGACGCCTCTTCGAGATATCGCCATAAAGGTGGACCAGAGGTGACTCTAGAATTTGTTTGTACTATATGGGTATCAAATGAAAGGTGTTAATGAGTATTTTAAAAGGGAGTGGGCCTTAGTTCTATAGGTGGACGCCTTTTCGGAATATCGTTATAAAAGTGGACCAGGGTTGACTCTAGAATGCGCTTGTACAATATGGGTATCAAATGAAAGGTGTTAATGAGTATTTTAAAAGGGAGTGGGCCTTAGTTCTATAGGTGGACGCCTTTTCGGGATATCGCCATAAACGTGGACCAGGGGCGACTCTAGAATGTGTTTGTACGATATGGGTATCAAATTAAAGGTATTAATGAGGGTTTTAAAACGGAGTGGCCCTTAGTTGCATATGTGAAGGCGTTTTCGAGATATCGACCAAAATGTGGACCAGGGTGATCCAGACCGTCATCGGTCTGGTACCGCTAATTTATTTATATATGTAATACCACGAACAGTATTCCTTCCAAGATTCCAAGGGCTTTTGATTTCGCTCTGCAAAACTTTTTCATTTTCTTCTACTTCTTCTTCTACTACTTCTTTTTTTTCTAAAGTTATATTTTGCGTCAATAGACCAATACAATTACCATGTTTCATCCCTTTTTTCGTAGTTGGTATATAATTATGGCATTTGTTTCATTTTTCGTAATTTTCGATATCGAAAAAGTGGGAGTGGTCATAGTCGGATTTCGGCCATTTTTTACACCAATACAAAGTGAGTTCAGATAAGTACGTGAACTGAGTTTAGTAAAGATATATCGATTTTTGCTCAAGTTTTCGTGTTAACGGCCCGGCGGAAGGACAGACGGTCGACTGTGTATAAAAACTGGGCGTGGCTTCAACCGATTTCGCCCTTTTTCACAGAAAACAGTTATCGTCCTAGAATCTAAGCCTCTACCAAATTTCACAAGGATTGGTAAATTTTTGTTCGACTTATGGCATTAAAAGTATCCTAGACAAATTAAATGAAAAAGGGCAGAGCCACGCCCATTTTGAAATTTTCTTTTATTTTTGTATTTTGTTGCACCATATCATTACTGGAGATGAATGTTGACATAATTTACTTATATACGGTAAAGATATTAACTTTTCTTTTACAATTTTAATTTAAAAAAATTTTTTTTAAAAAGTGGGCGTGGTCGTTATCCGATTTTGCTAATTTTCACTAGGCATACATATAGTAATAAGAGTAACGTTCCTGCCAAATTTCATCATGATATCTTCAACGACTGCCAAATTACAGCTTGCAAAACTTCTAAATTACCTTCTTTTAAGTGGGCGGTGCCACGCCCATTGTCCAAAATTTTACTAGTTTTCTATTCTGCGTCATAAGTTCAACTCACCTACCAAGTTTCATCGCTTAATCCGTATTTGGTAATGAATTATCGCACTTTTTCGAATTTTCGAAATTTTCGATATCGAAAAAGTGGGCGTGGTTATTGTCCGATATCGTTCATTTTAAATAGCGATCTGAGATGAGTGCCCAGGAATCTACATACCAAATTTCATCAAGATACCTCAAAATTTACTCAAGTTATCGTGTTAACGGACAGACGGACGGACATGGCTCAATCGAATTTTTTTTCGATACTGATGATTTTGATGATGGGTATATCTATCTCGATTCCTTTATACCTTCACAACCAACCGTTATCCAATCAAAGTTAATATACTCTGTGAGCTCTGCTCAACTGAGTATAAAAACGATCTTGTCTTGTTGCTTGCTAATAAGCGAATGAACTAAGCAAACCGATGCATCAAGTGATGTGCGCGATTATCGCGCTCGCACTAACACATCTGCATTTCCAATTTGCCGATGCCTGATCTACATAAACGAATCAATAGTTGCGTCTACACATATGTACGTACAAGCAGCGGAGAAGCAACACACAAACACATGCATATATCTTATCTAAGGTGCTCGCAAGAGAGGGCAATAATTTGTGAAAGTATTACTCACGCGCATATGAGAAGCTATAAACATAGTTGTGGCTGGTGATTTTGTAGCTGATAACTAACTAGTAATTTCTGGAATGGAAAAGCCTAGAAGTATGCAACGAGAAATCAAAAAGTATAAAAGGCCGCGACAATAGAGGCGCGAGAGTTTAGTTTCATTTAAGCTATCAATCAGTAAGCGAAATATAAGTGTTATTGTGAAGTACTTTAATAAAGGCCATTTTGCATTATTGAAGAGTGGAGTTATTTATTCAATAGTTTAGTGATTCGAACTTAGCAGTAGGTTACAATATTATGACTTTTTTGAATAATTGGCTAGCCTAATTTTTATCGCTTGAGTGAAAATAGTTTTTGATCCGTGATCGTATAATACGATTCCATATCAGAATGGTATGTACTGTACCGAATTTAGTACAATTCCTCTTATTTTACACCTTCTACTAACGATCGTATCACTAAATTGTTGTTGATTGGTCGTGCCTCAGCTGGTGCCGCTTTTATACTCTCGTTGGCATATTTCTAGGCGTTTCTATTTCTAGAATTTTCCTCTTGTTTACCATCTATACATTTATCAGCTATAACTACAAATGCACGATTATAGTTTCTCGCATAGCCATATGCGCGTGTATATGTGAGTGATACTTCCACCGATGATTGCCTACTTTTGGCAGTATCTCAGATATATGCATGAGTTTGTGCGTTTCTCTCCGCTGCTTGTATGGACACATGTGTAGACATAATGATTAATTTGTTTACATACATACAAGTGTGGCAGCTTGCTTTATTGTTGTTGTGTCTTTATTTACTTAGTATCGGATTAGTGATGTGAGTATCACTTAGTGTCACTAATATTCGTCACAGTATTATTGCGCAGCCTTATAAAACTATTAAGCACTCAAAGCCAACAACAGCGTTTCAAGTGCACAGCTGGGTATGTAAAGTTCGGTTTCACCCGAACTTAAACTTTCTTATTTGTTATATTTTATTAAATTTTCGTTATATCCACCGCCATTTTGGCATACAAGTCACTTCAATTTCCTATTGAAAATGTTTGGTTTTTAAGCTTTCAACAAATCGCGACGCCGACGGAAATACCAAAGAAAATCGTATAGCCAAGCACGAAAATGCTTTAAAATATAGTTGGCAACATTCAAGTGGGGCCCACACATGCAAAAAAAGGAAAACGAACGATAAATATAAAATAAATGAAAGAAAATTATTGACAAAGATGGCAGAGAGAGCAAAGGCGAAAGCATGATGAAAATGTGAGCAAAGAGAAAAACTACATAATGGATGAAGTAGTGAAGGGTGGTAAAACCAGAATCAACCCCCGGGCGGTGTTGGCTCATCAGATGTGTGTTGGGATGACCAAGTTTCTGGGTATTCAACAGGAACTGTTCGGTTAGCATTTCATTTCTATCCCTGATGGGGAGTATTCTCGCCTCATTATGTAGATGGTGTACTGGGGACATAAAAAGACAAACCGTAGCGGTTCTGAGGGCAGTGTTTTGGCAGGCCTGTAGCTTCGTCCAGTGAGTAGTCTTTAGGCTTGGCGACCATATCGTCGGTCCAATGCCAATGTCACGAATGTGCATATTTGATGTTTTGAGAAAAACGCGTAAGACATTGTTAAAAATAGAGATTTCATTTTGTATTTTTCAACCACCATTGTATTTTTCACCACGCTTTTTACTGTGAATTAAATTATTCTGTTAATAACTTAAATTTTATTATAGTTTTATTTTGGGGTGATTAACTATAAATGATTGTTTGACCTTCTACTACTGTTATATAAGCTCTTTTTTATTGCAAAGCATTTTCTATTTTTTAGTTCGGTTAGCTATAAAATCGTGTTTTTTTAGTTTTTTAAACTATTATTTATTTTTAATTTTTTAGTTCAAGTAACTTTAAAAGTTTTAGTCGAGAGTGATGAAACCTCGAAACGCCAGCGGCCCATGGATGAATCCAACCCCACGGCACCGAAAGGGGCCAAGACGCAGGGAGGCTGGACGCGGTCTTTCGCCGCGGCATTATAGACGAGAGCAGTGAAGATGGCAGGATCCCGAAACAACAGTGGAAGTGGATCGAGGCCGCGCTCGCTACGGTGGCCGTTACGGTTAAAAAAGACAACCCTGGTCCACCGCCATCGTACACCGATGCAGGGTGGTTCCAGGGCAATGTCAAGCTAATTGCCTGTGACGACGCCAGGTCGGTAAACCTCTATAGGGCCGCCGTCACGCTGATAGGAGTGGTATATCCGGGCGCGCGCCTCAAGGTAGTGGAGGCGCGTGATATCCCCTCACGACCAAGGGCTAGAACCTGGGTTCCAGTGACGCCAACGGACCCAGCTGACATCCTGGAGCTGCTCCAGGAGTACAACCCGCCAACCCGGGTAAAACCGGGCTTGTCCTCTTCACGAGGAGGTACAAAGTACCAAATCCTACACCGCCAAGAATTGGGGATACGTTCTTAGCGTTTAGCGATCAAGTCAAGCATTTGGGAGTCATTCTGGATAGGAAGCTATTATGGAGTGACCATATAGTGGAGCGATCCAAGAAGGCAGCAGCATAGCTGTTCACCTGCAAGAGGGCAATTGGCACCTCCTGGGGATTCCCCCCTAAGGTGACCCACTGGATTTACACAGCCATTGTGCGCCCGGTTCTTCTTTATGGTGCCTTGGTCTGGTGGCCTGCACTACCTAAAAGTACCTATCTTAAAATGCTTCAAAATGTGCAACGGAGTTCGGAGCTCTGCATTACAGGGGCTCTCGGCTCCACTCCATATTCCGTTACATACATACATTGATACATAGATAAATACAGGCCAAGCTAATAAAAGCGTGTTAAAAAGGGCTCCAGTATGCTCTTTCGTAGATGTGCCATGCATCCACTTCTATCATTAATAAAGGAATGCGTTTTTCGCATTATGTGCAAGGTTTCAAATCTATGGTCATTTGGGGTGGTCATAAGTTCAAATGACCTTATGTCCGTTAACCTTATGTCACCCCACCATCACATTGTCATCGAGCCTTGATACGTGTGCAAATTTTCAATCAAACTTGTGGCCATTCAAAGTGGAAATAAGGCCAATTGACCTTATGGCCGTTGACCTTATGTCACCACACCATCACATTAATGCATTGTCATCAATCCTTGATACGTGTGCAAAGTTTCAATCAAACTTATGGCCATTCAAAGTGGTAATAACGCCAATTGACCATACGGCCGTTGACCTTATGTCACCACACCATCAGGTTAATGCATTGTCATCGAGCCTTGATACGTGTGCAAAGTTTCAATCAAACTTATGGCCATTCAAAGTGGTAATAACGCCAATTGACCTTATGGCCGTTGACCTTATCTCACCACACCATAACGTTAATGCATTGTCATCGAGCCTTGATACGTGTGAAAAGTTGCAATCAAACTTGTGGCCATTGAAAGTGGTAATAAGGCCAATTGACCTTATGGCCATTGACCTTATCTCACCGCACCATCACATTAATGCATTGTCATCGAGCCTTGATACGTGTGCAAAGTTTCAATCAAACTTATGGCCATTCATAGTGGTAATAACCTTATGTCACCACACCACCACATTAATGCATTGTCATCGGTCCTTGATACGTATGCAAAGTCTCAAATTAATCAGACTTCTAGAAACCGGTGAGAATTAAGCTCAAAGATTCCGTTACATACATAGATACAGGCCAAGCTAATAAAAGCGTGTTAAAAATGGCACATTCGTGACTTTGGCATTGTACCGACGATATCGGGGACGTGTAGCATGCAATCGGCAAGCCAATTGCTTTGTAAATGGTAATGAGCGTTTCTTTATCTTTTTCCCAAGTACTGCCAGCAAGAGATTTAAGGATTTTATTACGGCTCTGGATTTTCGGTACAATTGCGGCTGCATGCTCACCAAAATATAGATCCTGATCAAACGGCACACCCAAGATTTTGGTGTAAGTGCTAGTAAGTACAGAGGGTACGCTGTTACAAATGTTCCACAAAAATCCAAATCAGCATAGCCACCCTGTTGTTTCGACATTGATCCAGATAGATATCAAGATCACAGCGTTGTTGTTGCATTTGCATGTTAAAATTTTATCAATATCTGTGTCATATTTCATTGAAACTCAACTATATTTTATCAGGAGGATAGCGATTCTTTCGATAGCTTCATTTGATATTTTCGCTCTCATCAACACAGGGTGATCCACGACCACTTATATCTATAAATAAGAGTATTTCCTAGATCAAATTACGAAACACTATAGGTAAATAACGTAAATAAAACTTTTAATTTTTTTGCAAATTATTGAAAATAAGTTATTTTTGATGGTCATTTGCAATATTGACAATAAAATCCGGACCATCAAGCAACACGTCCTTGATTTTTGACTTCATTAGGCTTTCAATAAATCAATAATGAGAAAATTAGGAATTTATATTTTGTGTGGAAGATTGAGTTTAATAAGGGCTTAAGGCGGGGTTTTTCAGTGCGAGTTTAAACTCCAGTTAAAGTTGACTAGCTTAAGCGGCCGAAGTGACAGGGTTAAACTCTAGTCAACTTTAACTAGAGTTTAAACTCGCACTGAGAAACCCGGCCTTAATGTAGAAAACTTGACAAATTATTTCATTAGCTCTATGGCCGAAATAAGTATTGGAAATATAAACTTTTTTCTTTAGCCAATTAAGGAACTCTTTTTTTTTTTAACCGAAATTAGATACATTTAATTAATCATACAAACTTGGGAAGGTGTCTTAACGCTTCGAGTAGGTAGACGGCATAAAACTACATTTTATAAACGAAAAAATCGCTATTTTATTGCACAAGTCAATTAAGGCAGCACTTTTGAACCGTTAGGTTATTTTAAGTATTTGCACATCCATTTGTATTGAGTATTTGCCGCCAAAAGCTAACCAAGAAAGTAAAGAAGGGCGCGTTTTAGTCGAAACTTTCTTGAGTGCGAAAAGCTTGGCGCTTATTTAAATAATGAAAACGTGTATAGAGATGTGCCTACTATGTACATTGATAAGTATGTGATTTCTAACTGACTATTTAAGCATTTGCTAACATTGGTTACGTTAATTGGTAAGCGTTAACGACGTTGACTTTTGTTTTGGCCTTAGCAATTATTAGAAATGTCTATTATTATACTCAGTTGAGCAGAGCTCACAGAGTATATTAACTTTGATTGGATAACGGTTGGTTGTACAGGTATAAAGGAATCGAGATAGATATAAACTTCCATGTATCAAAATCAGCAGTATCGAAAAAAATTTGATTGAGCCAGGTCCGTCCGTCCGTCCGTTAACACGATAACTTGAGTAAATTTTGAGGTATCTTGACAAAATTTGGTATATAGGTTCCTGGGCACTCATCTCAGATCGCTATTTAAAATGAACGATATCGGACTATAACCACGCCCACTTTTTCGATATCGAAAATTTCTAAAAATCGAAAAAGTGCTACAATTCATTACCAAAGACGGATAAAGCGATGAAACTTGGTAGGTGATTTTAATTTAGGACGCAGAATAGAAAATTAGTAAAATTTTGGACAATGGGCGTGGCACCGCCCACTTTTAAAAGAGGGTAATTTAAAACTTTTGCAAGCTGTAATTTGGCAGTCGTTGAAGATATCATGATGAAATTTGGCAGGAACGTTACTCCTATTACGATATGTATGCTTAATAAAAATTAGCAAAATCGGAGAACGACCACGCCCACTTTAAAAAAAAAATTTTTTTTAATTGAAATTTTCACAAAAAATTGAATATGTTTACAGTATATAAGTAAATTATGTCAACATTCAACTCCAGTAGTGATATGGTGCATCAAAATACAAAAAAAAAAGGAAAATTTCAAAATGGGTGGCTCCGCCCTTTTTCATTTGATTTGTCTAGGATACATTTAATGCCATAAGTCGAACAAAAATTTACCAATCCTTGTGAAATTTGGAGGGGCTTAGATTCTAGGACGATAACTGTTTTCTGTGAAACAGGCGAATCGGTTGAAGCCACGCACAGTTTTTATACACAGTCGACCGTCTGTCCTTCCGCTCGGCCGTTAACACGATAACTTGAGCAAAAATCGATATATCTTTACTAAACTCAGTTCACATAATTATCTGAACTCACTTTGTATTGTTATAAAAAATGGCCGAAATCCGACTATGACCACGCCCAATTTTTCGATATCGAAAATTACGAAAAATGAAAAAAATGCCATAATTCTATACCAAATACGAAAAAAGGGATGAAACATTGTAATTGGATTGGCTTATTGCCGCAAAATATAACTTTAGAAAAATCTTTCTAAAATGGGTGTGACACCTACCATATTAAGTAGAAGAAAATGAAAAAGTTCTGCAGGGCGAAATCAAAAGCCCTTAGAATCATGGCAGGAATACTGTTCGTGGTATTACATATATAAATAAATTAGCGGTACCCGACAGATGATGGTCTGGGTCACCCTGGTCCACATTTTGGTCGATATCTCGAAAACGCCTTCACATATACAACTACCACCACTCCCTTTTAAAATTCTTATTAATACCTTTAGTTTTACACCTATATTGTACAAACACATTATAGAGTCACCCCTGGTCCACCTTTAAATCGATATCTCGAAAAGGCGTCCACCTATAGAACTAAGGCCCACTCCCTTTTAAAATACTCACTAACACCTTTCATTTGATACGCAAATCGTAAACAAATTCTAAAGTCACCCCTGGTCCACCTTTATGGCGATATCTCGAAAAGGCGTCCACCCATAGAACTAAGGCCCACTCCCTTTTAAAATACTCATTAACACCTTTCATTTGATACCCATATCGTATGTGCAAACGCATTCTAGAGACATCCCTGGTCCACCTTTATGGCGATATCTCGAAAAGGCGTCCACCTATAAAACTAAGGCCCACTCCCTTTTAAAATACTCATTAACACCTTTCATTTGATACCCATATCGTACAAACAAATTCTAGAGTCACCCCTGGTCCACCTTTATGGCGATATCTCGAAAAGGCGTCCACCCATAGAACTAAGGCCCACTCCCTTTTAAAATACTCATTAACACCTTTCATTTGATACCCGTATCGTACAAACAAATTCTAGAGTCACCCCTGGTCCACCTTTATGGCAATATCTCGAAAAGGCGTCCACCCATAGAACTAAGGCCCACTCCCTTTTAAAACACTCTCTAACACCTTTCATTTGATACGCAAATCGTAAACAAATTCTAAAGTCACCCCTGGTCCACCCTTATGGCGATATCTCGAAAAGGCGTCCACCCATAGAACTAAGGCCCACTCCCTTTTAAAATACTCCCTTTAAAAAACGCATTCTAGAGTCATCCCTGGTCCACCTTTACGGCGATATCTCTAAAAGGCGTCCACCCATAGAACTGAGGCCCACTCCCTTTTAAAATACTCATTAACACCTTTCATTTGATACCCATATTGTACAAACGCATTCTAGAGTCATCCCTGGTCCACCTTTATGGCGATATCTCGAAAAGGCGTCCACCTATAAAACTAAGGCCCACTCCCTTTTAAAATACTCATTAACACCTTTCATTTGATACCCATATTGTACAAACGCATTCTAGAGTCATCCCTGGTCCACCTTTACGGCGATATCTCGAAAAGGCGTCCACCCATAGAACTAAGGCCCACTCCCATTTAAAATACTCATTAACACCTTTCATTTGATACCCATATTGTACAAACGCATTCTAGAGTCATCCCTGGTCCACCTTTACGGCGATATCTCGAAAAGGCGTCCACCCATAGAACTAAGGCCCACCCCCTTTTAAAACACTCATTAACACCTTTCATTTGATACGCAAATCGTAAACAAATTCTAAAGTCGCCCCTGGTCCACCTTTATGACGATATCTCGAAAAGGCGTCCACCCATAGAACTAAGGCCCACTCCCTTTTAAAATACTCATTAACACCTTTCATTTGATACGCGTATTGTACAAACAAATTCTAGAGTCACCCCTGGTCCACCTTTATGGCAATATCTCGAAAAGGCGTCCACCCATAGAACTAAGGCCCACTCCCTTTTAAAACACTCATTAACACCGTTCGTTTGATACCCATATTGTACAAACGCATTCTAGAGTCATCCCTGGTCCACCTTTACGGCGATATCTCGAAAAGGCGTCCACCCATAGAACTGAGGCCCACTCCCTTTTAAAATACTCATTAACACCTTTCATTTGATACCCATATTGTACAAACGCATTCTAGAGTCATCCCTGGTCCACCTTTATGGCGATATCTCGAAAAGGCGTCCACCTATAAAACTAAGGCCCACTCCCTTTTAAAATACTCATTAACACCTTTCATTTGATACCCATATTGTACAAACGCATTCTAGAGTCATCCCTGGTCCACCTTTACGGCGATATCTCGAAAAGGCGTCCACCCATAGAACTAAGGCCCACTCCCATTTAAAATACTCATTAACACCTTTCATTTGATACCCATATTGTACAAACGCATTCTAGAGTCACTCCTGGTCCACCTTTATAACGATATCCCCAAAAGGCGTCCACCTATAGAACTAAGGCCCACTCCCTTTTAAAATACTCATTAACACCTTTCTGGCGGCCACCGTGGTGTGATGGTAGCATGCTCCGCCTACCACACCGTATGCCCTGGGTTCACACCCCGGGCAAAGCAACATCAAAATTTTAGAAATAAGGTTTTTCAATTAGAAGAAAATTTTTCTAACGGGGTCGCCCCTCGGCAGTGTTTGGCAAGCGCTCCGGGTGTATTTCTGCCATGAAAAGCTCTCAGTGAAAACTCATCTGCCTTGCAGATGCCGTTCGGAGTCGGCATAAAACATGTAGGTCCCGTACGGCCAATTTGTAGTGAAAAGCAAGAGGAGCACGACGCAAATTGGAAGAGAAGCTCGGCCTTAGATCTCTTCGGAGGTTATCGCGCCTTACATTTATTTTTTTTTTTTTAACACCTTTCATTTGATACCCATATCGTACAAACAAATTCTAGAGTCACCCCTGGTCCACCTTTATATCGATATCTCGAAAAGGCGTCCACCTATAGAACTAAGGCCCACTCCCTTTTAAAATACTCACTAACACCTTTCATTTGATACGCAAATCGTAAACAAATTCTAAAGTCACCCCTGGTCCACCTTTATGGCGATATCTCGAAAAGGCGTCCACCCATAGAACTAAGGCCCACTCCCTTTTAAAATACTCATTAACACCTTTCATTTGATACCCATATTGTACAAACGCATTCTAGAGTCATCCCAGGTCCACCTTTATGGCGATATCTCGAAAAGGCGTCCACCTATAAAACTAAGGCCCACTCCCTTTTAAAATACTCATTAACACCTTTCATTTGATACCCATATCGTACAAACAAAGTCTAGAGTCACCCCTGGTCCACCTTTATGGCGATATCTCGAAAAGGCGTCCACCCATAGAACTAAGGCCCACTCCATTTTAAAATACTCATAAACACCTTTCATTTGATACCCGTATCGTACAAACAAATTCTAGAGTCACCCCTGGTCCACCTTTATGGCAATATCTCGAAAAGGCGTCCACCCATAGAACTAAGGCCCACTCCCTTTTAAAACACTCATTAACACCTTTCGTTTGATACCCATATTGTACAAACGCATTCTAGAGTCACTCCTGGTCCACCTTTATAACGATATCCCGAAAAGGCGTCCACCTATAGAACTAAGGCCCACTCTCTTTTAAAATACTCATTAACACCTTTCATTTGATACCCATATCGTACAAACAAATTCTAGAGTCACCCCTCGTCCACCTTTATGGCGATATCTCGAAAAGGCGTCCACCTATAGAACTGAGGCCAACGCATTTTTAAAATACTCATTAACGCCTTTCATTTGATACCCATATCGTACAAACAAATTCCAGAGTGACCCGTGGTCCACCTTTATGGCGATATCTCGAAAAGGCGTCCACCTATAGAACTAAGGCCCACTCCACTTTAAAATACTCATTAACACCTTTCATTTGATACCCATATCGTACAAACAAATTCCAGAGTGACCCCTGGTCCACCTTTATGGCGATATATCGAAAAGGCGTCCACCTATAGAACTAAGGCCCACTCCATTTTAAACTACTCATTAACACCTTTCATTTGATACCCATATCGTACAAACAAATTTTAGAGTCACCCCTGGTCCACCTTTATGGTGATATCCCGAAAAGGCGTCCACCTATAGACCTAAGGCCCACTCCCTTTTAAAATACTCATTAACACCTTTCATTTGATACCCATATCGTACAAACAAATTCCAGAGTGACCCCTGGTCCACTTTTATGGCGATATCTCGAAAAGGCGTCCACCTATAGAACTAAGGCCCACTCCACTTTAAAATACTCATTAACACCTTTCATTTGATACCCATATCGTACAAACAAATTCCAGAGTGACCCCTGGTCCACCTTTATGGCGATATATCGAAAAGGCGTCCACCTATAGAACTAAGGCCCACTCCATTTTAAACTACTCATTAACACCTTTCATTTGATACCCATATCGTACAAACAAATTCTAGAGTCACCCCTGGCCCACCTTTATGGCGATATCTCGAAAAGCCGTCCACCTATAGAACTAAGCCCAATCCCTTTTAAAATACTCATTAACACCTTTCATTTGATACCCATATCGTACAAACAAATTCTAGAGTCACCCCTGGCCCACCTTTATGGCGATATCTCGAAAAGCCGTCCACCTATAGAACTAAGCCCAATCCCTTTTAAAATACTCATTAACACCTTTCATTTGATACCCATATCGTACAAACAAATTCCAGAGTGACCCCTGGTCCACCTTTATGGCGATATATCGAAAAGGCGTCCACCTATAGAACTAAGGCCCACTCCATTTTAAACTACTCATTAACACCTTTCATTTGATACCCATATCGTACAAACAAATTCTAGAGTCACCCCTGGCCCACCTTTATGGCGATATCTCGAAAAGCCGTCCACCTATAGAACTAAGCCCAATCCCTTTTAAAATACTCATTAACACCTTTCATTTGATACCCGTATCGTACAAACAAATTCTAGAGTCACCCCTGGTCCACCTTTATGGCAATATCTCGAAAAGGCGTCCACCCATAGAACTAAGGCCCACTCCCTTTTGAAACACTCTCTAACACCTTTCATTTGATACGCAAATCGTAAACAAATTCTAAAGTCACCCCTGGTCCACCCTTATGGCGATATCTCGAAAAGGCGTCCACCCATAGAACTAAGGCCCACTCCCTTTTAAAATACTCCCTTTAAAAAACGCATTCTAGAGTCATCCCTGGTCCACCTTTACGGCGATATCTCTAAAAGGCGTCCACCCATAGAACTGAGGCCCACTCCCTTTTAAAATACTCATTAACACCTTTCATTTGATACCCATATTGTACAAACGCATTCTAGAGTCATCCCTGGTCCACCTTTATGGCGATATCTCGAAAAGGCGTCCACCTATAAAACTAAGGCCCACTCCCTTTTAAAATACTCATTAACACCTTTCATTTGATACCCATATTGTACAAACGCATTCTAGAGTCATCCCTGGTCCACCTTTACGGCGATATCTCGAAAAGGCGTCCACCCATAGAACTAAGGCCCACTCCCATTTAAAATACTCATTAACACCTTTCATTTGATACCCATATTGTACAAACGCATTCTAGAGTCATCCCTGGTCCACCTTTACGGCGATATCTCGAAAAGGCGTCCACCCATAGAACTAAGGCCCACCCCCTTTTAAAACACTCATTAACACCTTTCATTTGATACGCAAATCGTAAACAAATTCTAAAGTCGCCCCTGGTCCACCTTTATGACGATATCTCGAAAAGGCGTCCACCCATAGAACTAAGGCCCACTCCCTTTTAAAATACTCATTAACACCTTTCATTTGATACGCGTATTGTACAAACAAATTCTAGAGTCACCCCTGGTCCACCTTTATGGCAATATCTCGAAAAGGCGTCCACCCATAGAACTAAGGCCCACTCCCTTTTAAAACACTCATTAACACCGTTCGTTTGATACCCATATTGTACAAACGCATTCTAGAGTCACTCCTGGTCCACCTTTATAACGATATCCCCAAAAGGCGTCCACCTATAGAACTAAGGCCCACTCCCTTTTAAAATACTCATTAACACCTTTCTGGCGGCCACCGTGGTGTGATGGTAGCATGCTCCGCCTACCACACCGTATGCCCTGGGTTCACACCCCGGGCAAAGCAACATCAAAATTTTAGAAATAAGGTTTTTCAATTAGAAGAAAATTTTTCTAACGGGGTCGCCCCTCGGCAGTGTTTGGCAAGCGCTCCGGGTGTATTTCTGCCATGAAAAGCTCTCAGTGAAAACTCATCTGCCTTGCAGATGCCGTTCGGAGTCGGCATAAAACATGTAGGTCCCGTACGGCCAATTTGTAGTGAAAAGCAAGAGGAGCACGACGCAAATTGGAAGAGAAGCTCGGCCTTAGATCTCTTCGGAGGTTATCGCGCCTTACATTTATTTTTTTTTTTTTAACACCTTTCATTTGATACCCATATCGTACAAACAAATTCTAGAGTCACCCCTGGTCCACCTTTATATCGATATCTCGAAAAGGCGTCCACCTATAGAACTAAGGCCCACTCCCTTTTAAAATACTCACTAACACCTTTCATTTGATACGCAAATCGTAAACAAATTCTAAAGTCACCCCTGGTCCACCTTTATGGCGATATCTCGAAAAGGCGTCCACCCATAGAACTAAGGCCCACTCCCTTTTAAAATACTCATTAACACCTTTCATTTGATACCCATATTGTACAAACGCATTCTAGAGTCATCCCAGGTCCACCTTTATGGCGATATCTCGAAAAGGCGTCCACCTATAAAACTAAGGCCCACTCCCTTTTAAAATACTCATTAACACCTTTCATTTGATACCCATATCGTACAAACAAAGTCTAGAGTCACCCCTGGTCCACCTTTATGGCGATATCTCGAAAAGGCGTCCACCCATAGAACTAAGGCCCACTCCATTTTAAAATACTCATAAACACCTTTCATTTGATACCCGTATCGTACAAACAAATTCTAGAGTCACCCCTGGTCCACCTTTATGGCAATATCTCGAAAAGGCGTCCACCCATAGAACTAAGGCCCACTCCCTTTTAAAACACTCATTAACACCTTTCGTTTGATACCCATATTGTACAAACGCATTCTAGAGTCACTCCTGGTCCACCTTTATAACGATATCCCGAAAAGGCGTCCACCTATAGAACTAAGGCCCACTCTCTTTTAAAATACTCATTAACACCTTTCATTTGATACCCATATCGTACAAACAAATTCTAGAGTCACCCCTCGTCCACCTTTATGGCGATATCTCGAAAAGGCGTCCACCTATAGAACTGAGGCCAACGCATTTTTAAAATACTCATTAACACCTTTCATTTGATACCCATATCGTACAAACAAATTCCAGAGTGACCCGTGGTCCACCTTTATGGCGATATCTCGAAAAGGCGTCCACCTATAGAACTAAGGCCCACTCCACTTTAAAATACTCATTAACACCTTTCATTTGATACCCATATCGTACAAACAAATTCCAGAGTGACCCCTGGTCCACCTTTATGGCGATATATCGAAAAGGCGTCCACCTATAGAACTAAGGCCCACTCCATTTTAAACTACTCATTAACACCTTTCATTTGATACCCATATCGTACAAACAAATTTTAGAGTCCCCCCTGGTCCACCTTTATGGTGATATCCCGAAAAGGCGTCCACCTATAGACCTAAGGCCCACTCCCTTTTAAAATACTCATTAACACCTTTCATTTGATACCCATATCGTACAAACAAATTCCAGAGTGACCCCTGGTCCACTTTTATGGCGATATCTCGAAAAGGCGTCCACCTATAGAACTAAGGCCCACTCCACTTTAAAATACTCATTAACACCTTTCATTTGATACCCATATCGTACAAACAAATTCCAGAGTGACCCCTGGTCCACCTTTATGGCGATATATCGAAAAGGCGTCCACCTATAGAACTAAGGCCCACTCCATTTTAAACTACTCATTAACACCTTTCATTTGATACCCATATCGTACAAACAAATTCTAGAGTCACCCCTGGCCCACCTTTATGGCGATATCTCGAAAAGCCGTCCACCTATAGAACTAAGCCCAATCCCTTTTAAAATACTCATTAACACCTTTCATTTGATACCCATATCGTACAAACAAATTCGAGAGTCACCCCTGGTCCACCTTTATGGCGATATCTCGAAAAGGCGTCCACCTATGGAACTAAGGATTACTCGCTTTTAAAATACTCATTAACACATTTCATTTGATACCCATATCATACAAACGCATTCTAGAGTCACCCCTGGTCCACCTTTATGGCGATATCTCGAAAAGGCGTCCACCTATAGAACTAAGGCCCACTCCACTTTAAAATACTCATTAACACCTTTCATTTGATACCCATATCGTACAAACAAATTCCAGAGTGACCCCTGGTCCACCTTTATGGCGATATCTCGAAGAGGCGACCACCTATACAACAACCACCACTCCTTTTTAAAAATACTCATTAACACCTTTCATTTGATACCCATATCGTACAAACAAAGTCTAGAGTCACCCCTGGTCCACCTTTATGGCGATATTTCGAAACGGCGTCCACCTATAGAACTAAGGCCCACTGCCTTTTAAAATACTCATTAACACCATTCGTTTGATGCCCATATTGTACAAACAAATTCTAGGGTCACCCCTGGTCCACCTTTGTGGCGATATCTCGAAACGGCGCCCACCTATGGAACTAAGGATTACTCCCTTTTAAAATACTCATTAACACCTTTCTTTTGATACCCATATTGTACAAACAAATTCTAGGGTGACACCTGGTCCACCTTTATGGCGATATCTCGAAACGGCGTCCACCTGTGGAACTAAGCACCACTCCCTTTTAAAATACTCATTAACACCTTTCTTTTGATACCCATATTGTACAAACAAATTCTAGGGTCGCCCCTGGTCCACCTTTATGGCGATATCTCGAAACGGCGTCCACCTATGGAACTAAGGATTACTCCCTTTTAAAATACTCATTAACACCTTTCATTTGATACCCATATCGTACAAACGCATTCTAGAGTCACCCCTGGTCCACTTTTATGGCGATATCTCGAAAAGGCGACCACCTATACAACTACCACCACTCCCTTTTAAAACCCTTATTAATACCTTTAATTTGATACCAATATCGTACAAACAAATTCTAGGGTGACACCTGGTCCACCTTTATGGCGATATCTCGAAACGGCGTCCACCTGTGGAACTAAGCACCACTCCCTTTTAAAATACTCATTAACACCTTTCTTTTGATACCCATATTGTACAAACAAATTATAGGGTCACCCCTGGTCCACCTTTATGGCAATATCTCGAAACGGCGTCCACCTATGGAACTAAGGATTACTCCCTTTTAAAATACTCATTAACACCTTTCATTTGATACCCATATCGTACAAACGCATTCTAGAGTCAACCCTGATCCACCTTCATGGCTATATCCCTAAATGGCGTCCACCTATAGAACTATGGCCCACTCCCTCATAAAATACTCTTTAATGCCTTTCATTTGATACACATGTCATACAAACCCATTCCAGGGTTTCCCTCGGTTCATTTTCCTACATGGTTATTTTCCCTTATGTTGTCACCATAGCTCTCAACTGAGTATGTAATGTTCGGTTACACCCGAACTTAACCTTCCTTACTTGTTTTAATAGAATTTTGCCATACTTTAGAATATGCTGATTTGATGTAGAAAAGAAGAGGTTAGAAAAGTTTAAACGTTATATATTATAGGAATGAGGAATCGAGGTATGAAGGATAGGTGCGTGTTGTTTGATTTCCCATCGCTTATAAAACTATCAATCGCAGCGGATGTTGTTTTATTTGAACTTTGTTTTGGCTGTTCACTCAACGTCTGATTTTCAGACACGTAAATGCCGAAGCGCCTGATTTATCTAATTTGTGGCAGGCGTTTGTCACTTCTGATGCCTGAAACATCATATGACCATGCCGTGTGTTTGAATGGTTCCTTGGCGAAACGACTAAGCATTTGGTTGATGACCAGCGTCAAAAACAGTGGTTATAACAACAAACTGTATCAGATGTATGCTAAGATGTTATAGAATAGGTCGGTAGCTGGCTTTCTTTCCGGAACTGCGTGATAAAAATATGCCTATAATCTTCTTCGAGTAAAAATATCCGGCAAAGGACCATCAACATCGATAACACTCCCTAAAACCTTCGGCGAGTGTCATGGTCGCTGCAACAACAACAGTAAAAATATGTCTTACAAATTTGTTCGTTATTTCATGTTGCCCATTCGAAGTTAGAAACGGACAACTTACAGAGAATCTCATTTATATTTATAGATAGAAAATAGATGACACCAATTGGTAACATCAAGGCAGTGAGAGTTCATTCCTTATATCAGAGCTACTCAATTCAAAGGAGGAAACTGTTAGAAAGTGTTTCCCGGTACTTTTCTAAGCTGTTGTTAATGTTGTAGCGATAAGGACACTCCCCTAATGTGGGATATATCTGTGGCAGGTAGGCCTGTCGTAAAAGGCGACTAAAATACCACATTAATTCTAGGGGTTGTGTTGCGCAACCCTTTCAAGGGATTGCTAGCGCAATATATGTATAGTTTCTCCAACCCAATTGTCAACCTTACCTACCCGTGACGAATCCTGTTTCTTTAGCAGCCGAGGCTCTGGCGACTCCAAAGTTCACATGAATCTAGGGGGTGGGAGGGCGGTATGGCCTAGAAGGTTTCATGTGGTCATACCAAATCGTTCTCGAGATGGTCGGGCTAGTACATTAATGGTGCTTGTTACCGGAGCGTACAGGATCTGCATCCGGCACAGCACCATCAACATCGAAAACACTCCGCAAGGCCTTTGGGGAGTGTCCTTACCGCTACCAAAACAACAACATAGCTAAAATAACACTGCCTAAACAGAATCATCGTTTTTTTTTTTTTTGATTTTTTTTTCATATTTTTGTGTTAAATTACACTGTTTGCTTCAAAATGTGCTGATAAAGTGAACGTACCTACACTCAAACATAAAAACAAAAGCAAACAAAAAACTTTATTAAATTACAAGTTAATTTCGAAAGACCTTGCACCAGTTTTACTGCAATATTTAGAGCATTAAATTAATAGAGCATTAGCGCCAACTCAGATCACGTGGATTACGATGAGCTGGCGAAAACATGTGAAGCATGGATTGACATTTGCTCTTGGCTCTAGTTATCGGTAAGGAAGGATAAAACCCGTTGCTCATAATATGCAAAATATGCACCGAATATCCCTCGGACAGTTTTGAAATATGAAACTCGGTTATAACTAGGAGTACGATATGTACGTACCAAGTACTTCATTAATGCCTTGAAATGATTCTTTAACATAAAAGATATGGCTTAAAAGAACTTAAAGAGAATAGCAAAAGCCAAACGTAAGAAAGTAAATTCGATTCAAAAATAAAACCAAGCTCCATACGTGTCTCATGCACGCGTGTATGTATGTATTCCTCAATCACTCAGTATAAGTGTCGTTCGAAAGTAACTGCATATACAAAAAGGTAAACCATAAAGCTGAATAAGCACTAAAACGTTTTAGTAAGTGAAAATGTTGAAAAAGCAGCCAACAATCGCTAAACGAATGTGGCACACAAAAAATTAGTAATGAACATTGGTATTGAAAATTGGTAATGGCTAAGGTACGTACATTTTATGTATTGCAAGTAGGAACAAGTAAGGAAGGCTAACTTCGGGTTGAGCTGAGAGCTTTGGAGACAAAATAGGGGAAAATGAACCTAGGGTAAGCCTGGAATGTGTTTGTATGACATGGGTATCGAATAGAAGGTATTAAAAAGTATTTTAAAAGGGAGTGGGCCATAGTTCTATAGGTGGATGCCATTTCCGGATATCGCCATAAAAGTGAACCAGGGGTGACTCTAGAATGTGTTTGTACGATATGGATATCAAATTAAAGGTGTTAATAAGTATTTTAAAAGGGAGTAGCCCTAAGTTGTATATGTGAAGGCCTTTTCGAGATATCGCCCAAAATGTGAACCAGGGTGACCCAGAACATCATCTGTCGGGTACCGCTAATTTGTGTTATATGTAATACCACGAACAGTATTCCTGCCATAATTCCAAGGGCTTTTAATTTCGCCCCGCAGAACTTTTTCATTTTCTCCTACTTAATATGGTAGGTGTCACACCCATTTTAGAAAGATTTTTCTAAAGTAATATTTTGCGTCAAAAAACCAATTCAATCACCATTTTTCATCCCTTTTTCGTATTTGGTATAGAATTATGGCATTTTTTTCTTTTTTCGAAATTTTCGATAACGAAAAAGTAGGCGTGGTCATAGTCGGATTTTGCCCACTTTTATTAGCAAGATAAAGTGATTTTAGATCAGTACGTGAACTAAGTTTAGTAAAGATAATTCGATTTTTGCTCAAGTTATCTTGTTAACGGCCGGGCTGAAGGACAGACGGTCGACTGTGTATAAAAACTGGGCGTGGTTTCAAACGATTTCGACCATTTTCACAGAAAACAGTTATCCTCATAGAAGCTATGCCCTTGCCAAATTTCACAAGAATTGGTAAATTTTTGTTCGACTTATGGCATTAAAATTATTCTAGACAAATTAAATGAAAAAGGGTGGAGCCACGCCCATTTTGAAATTTTCTTTTATTTTTGTATTTTGTTGCAGCATATTATTACTGGAGTTGAATGTTGATATAATTTACTTATATCCTGTAAAGATATAAAATTTTGTGTTAAAATTAGACTTAAAAAAATTTTTTTTTAATGTGGGCGTGTTCGTCATCCGATTTTGGTAATTTTTATTTAGCACACATATATTAAAAGGAGCAGCGTTCCTGCCAAATTTCATCATGATACCTTCAACGACTGCTAAATTAAAGCTTGCAAAACTTTTGTATTACCTTATTCTAAAAGTGGGCGGTGCCACCCCCATCGTCCAAATTTTACTATTTTTCTATTCTGTATCATAAGGTCAACCCACCTACCAAGTTTCATCGCTTTATCCGTCTTTGGTAAGGAATTATCGCACTTTTTCTGGTTTTCGAAATTTTCGATATCGAAAAGGTGGGCGACCTTATAGTCAGATTTCGTTTATTTTAAATAGCGGTCTGAGATGAGTGCCCAGGAACGTACATACCAAATTACATTAAGATACCTCAAAACTTACTCAAGTTATCGTGTTTACAGGCGGACATGGCTAAATGAATTTCTTTTTTCACCCAGATCATTTTGATATATAGAAGTCTATATCTATCTCGATTGGTTTATGCCGTTACGGGGTACCGTTATGCGAACGAAGCTAATATACTCTGTGAGCTCTGCTCAGCTGAGTATAAAAATTTGGTAGCATGTGAAAATTGAAAAGGTGAAGTGAAAAAAATATTTAGAGTTCATTGGCAACAGTAGAAGTAAGAATGTAGTATTGGACTAAGAAAGTCAACTAATATAGTGCTAATAAAAATATGAAATAGAATGTATCGAAGGAATGAAAATGAATATCTGTCTATAAGTACTTTAATAACGGTCAAATCAATTATAGCTTCTACAGCGATTAAACTTGTATATAGAACAAATCGTTAAGAAGAAAATGATCAGTTATAAAAATAAAAATTAATAGAAATTAGAAAATGATTCGCCAAGTGCATGATTTCAAACAGCTATTGTTGTTGTTGTGGCGATAAGGAGACTCCCCGAAAGTTTTGGGGGGTATTATCGATGTTGAAGGCCATTTACCGGATATACATATATCCAATACGTTTCGGTCACAAGCACCATTCGGTTACTAGCCCGACCAGGACGGGAAGAATTTATTATAACCAAATTTACCATGATCAATATGACCACATTGTTCTTAATTAGTCTATGTATATATATATATATATATATATACATATATATACATATATATTTTAGACTTGATCTGGCCCGATACCAAATAAACAAATTACAAAAGCCTTAGTTACTTGGCATTCGATTTTTGAAATTATAGCTGCTTCCCCTTCCTCTTATGTCTTTCCGATCTGCAGTCGTTTTTTCGTCGCTTGGTGAAACGAGCAGCATACTTAAATGGACTTAGTGAAAAGGCCCAAAGGCCCTTATAAGGATATATGGAGCTTAAAAAGATCAAAATAATGGTATTTCAATTTTAGAAATGGATGTCAAATAACCAAGTCACAATAAAAATATAATTTGGACTATATAGGTCAGGTAATAATAAAAAATCCCGAGTCTCTTTCTCAAATTTCAAAGTTAAATTACACTATAAGTTGGTATAAGCCGCACTGGATTGGTGTATGTGCTTCAGTACATGTGAAAGGTTTTATTGTTGTTGTTGTTGCGATAAGGACACTCCTCCGAAAGCCGATGATGATGGTCCCTCGCCGGACGCAGATCCGGTACGTTCCGGCACCAAGCCCGACCATCTCGGGAACGATTTGTTATGACCACATGCGACCTTCTAGGCCATCCCGCCCTCCTACCCCCTATATCCATGAGGAGTTTGGGGTCGCCAGAGGCTCGGCTCTTAATGAAACAGGATTCGCCACTTATAGGTGAGGTTGACAATTGGGTTGGAGAAGCTATATATTGCGCTGGCAACCCCTTGAAAGGGTTGCGCTACACAACCTCTTGAATCTATTTGGTATTTTAGTCGCTTCTTACGACAGGCATACCTACCGCGGGTATATTATAACCCCCTAGTCCGCTGGGGACAATGTTTTATTGTGAACAGTATCTAACTCAAAATTCAAATTTTTATTGGAAAAATTCAAACAAAGTTTTAATTCTTCTTAGAGTATTATATTATAAGATACTCAAAAGCGGCTATGCTGACCATTCTCGTTTTACGGAGTATTCTTTATCTTAAAGCATAATCTAGTCAGACGATTACTTTGAGGTATCAGAAAATCTCAAAAGTTGAATTTTTTGAATTACATAGGTTGTTTACAATAAAACGTGCAACATACATACCTACAGAAATTGATATAAGCCGAACTTATTGGTATTGATAATTGAAAAAAGCTCGCAGGTATATACATATGTACAAATTTTAATAATGTAGGTATGTGTTTATATTCACGGCACGAACGCAAAGCAGAAACATGGTCAAAAATAACTTTCTATTCTTCGACTATTGAACGGTCAGACACAACATAAATACCGAAATTGCTTTTTAGAAACTACTTTTCGCCCGCTAACGTAAATATTTGCCATTCAGAAGTTGACTTAAATCCTTATGTATTCATATCTTTACTTTGTTAGTAACTTCTAACTAGTTCGCCAAATGCGTTAATACTATTCATACATGTATGTACATATATCTATCTAAACATCGGTGGGCATAGTAATAACAACCTAAAACTATATAAACATAATAGTAGACCTATTTTGCATAATTGTTTAGAACTTCCGAATTAGAACCTGTTGAATCACATCAATGTCACTTCTTACGAGCTGCTCAGGGTAGGTTCTTAATGGCTTCAAGCTTAAACCTGCTAAGTAGCATTTTTGTCAATATTGTCTTTTGAACATCAGCCAGGCGTTAGAGTAACGTCATACTCTGGTGATAAACAATGGAAACGCATTTTTCAAGCTTACGAATTGTATGCATATTTCCGCATTGCATATATAGGGACCTTTAGAACTCAGTTTACCTGGCACAAAACAATTTATAGTTTCGTTTTGTTGAGGCAATGAAGATATTTAGAATTATAGTTAGTTAACACACGTCGTTACGACTACATCAATTATCTATCATAAAATTTTCGTTAATTATTGTTGCTTCTTATGGCCGTGGGCCTCTGTTGAGTCACAGCAATTAACTTAAGGAGTTGTGTAATTGATTCTTCCCTCACAAATTATCAATTACGACGTTTACACAATGTTATACTAATATATATGGGCGCGCTTGCGTTCACAAAATCAATATTTTAAGGTATTAACAATTAATACTCGAAAATGAAAAGCATTACATTTAAATGATGACCGCTCGCGGAGAAACTTGCCAAGTGACTATTCTTACAAAATTTGCCGGCACATCTTCACCGCCTGTGAGCCATCACATCGCAATATATTCAATGTCAGTGTGTTCTATTTCCCAACTATGTAAAATTATAAATGAATAATACTCTTTTGCTCACCTGTTGGTTTCTGGTCTGGCATGTAGAGGTGAAGAAGCAGCCGAAGAAACAAAACATTCTTCCATCTACAGCTTTAATGCATTCAAATTCTCTTTGGATAATGTACACTTAATCACTTATAACTTAAAATTACTTTGCTTATACGAAATGCTTTTAAAAAAGTGCAATAATAATTTTGTAGAAATGTAAACAAATGCTCTTAAAGCATACATATGAAATCACTTTAACTATTCACCACCCGTCAAACACAGCTGAGCAGCTGATAACAAAAAAATGCTGAAAGGCAGGGCGATTCTACAATAAAGTGGGGAATTTGGATGTGGTGAATTCGAACTGAGGAATTAAAGAGTTATGCGAAATCGGCTGTTGAAAAAATTGAGGAGAATTAGGCTGCTCCCAATATTGCTAACTTGGTGTGCTTATTTTTGAAAGCATTGACTTTTGAAAACCGAACGCACTGAAAGTATAAAACAACGTGAAAATCAAGCAAAAACTGGAAAAATACTTACGTAGTTTCAGATTGTTATTAATAAAATGCTGACATATAAAGGGGTACCCACAGTTACGATTTGACTATATGGTAAATTCTTAACATTAGATGTGTTTTTTTTTCACATCTATATACGTTTACGCTTAAACTTTATATGGATTGCTAAGCGACAAACTTTAAATACACCTCTGAAATTGCTACGCATAAAATTAGTACTACTAAATTTCAATACGCATTATCCTCAAATGTAACTGAAATATGTGTCTATGCTTCACCCTCTTTACTAATTCTGTGTATTCTATCCGCGTCCACTATTTATCACAACTGATTCAGCTATATGTTATCCACATAAATACAACAGAGGGTTGTGTCTCCACTTTTCGGTACACCCTGTGCTGTTTAACAATTTCCGCTATATGGGTCTCCTAAGCATTATCTAAGCGAGGATAGTCGTTTTTTTGCAAGCGCAAACGAAACGTATACGCGTGTAAAAAAACACGGTAATTAGCTGTGATTTTTTTTACATTTATAGACTACACTAACTCTATGTATTCTATGTGTGTCCACAATTCTCCGCACCTCATTCAGCTATATGGTGTACGCTATGGCCATCAGAGGGTTGTGTCTCCGCTTTTCGGTACACCCTGTGCTGTAGCTAGTTTTTTAATACAGCCGTTAGATGGGTCTCCTAAGCATTGTCTAAGCGAAGATAAGCGTTTTTTTACGCGCAAACGTAAACGTATACGCGTGTGAAAAATAAAACACGGCTATTAGCTGTGTTTATTTTTTTTTATCGATAGACGTTTACGCTTAAACTTTATATGGACTGCCACAAATCAAACACAGAAGATTGCGCATTCACGAGTTCAAAATTGCTTCGTTCTGCGCATCTACGTCACACTTGACTGCTTGACCGAATGAAAGAAAGAGAGAAAAAAACAAGAGCTAAAGGAAAATGATGTAAAAATTGCCCATAAAAAACAAGTGATCTTTTGTTTTGTATACATGCGCAATGTTGTGCGTTGGATTTGTGGTGGACTGCTAAGCGTAAAACTTTAAATACACCTCTGAAATTGCTGCGCATAAAATTGGTCCTACTAAATTTCAATACGCATTATACTCAGATGTAACTGAAATATGTGTCTTAGTTTCACCCTCTACACTAATTCTATGTATTATATGCGTGTCCACAATTCATCGCAACTGATTCAGCTATATGTTATACCCTATGGCAATCAGAGGGTTGTCTCTCCGCTTTTCGGTACACCCTGTGCTGTAGCTAGTTATTTAACCACTGCCGCTAGATGGGTCTCCTAAGCATTATCTAAGCAAGGATAAGCGTTTTTTACGCTCAAACGTAAAAATATACGCGTGAAATTAAACACGGCTATTTTAATATCAAAAGCTGACTTTGAGTACCTTCAATAACTATAACTATGGCGATATCTCGAAAAGGCGTCCTCCTATAGAACTAAGACCCACTCCCTTTTAAAATACTCATTAACACCTTTCATTTGATACCCATATCTTACAAACAAATTCTAGAGTCACCCCTGGTCCACCTTTATGGCGGTATCTCGAAAAGGCGTCCACCTATAGAACTAAGGCCCACGCCCTTTTAAAATACTCATTAACACCTTTCATTTGATACCCATATCGTACAAACAAATTCTAGAGTCACCCCTGGTCCATCTTTATGGCGATATCTCGAAAAGGCGTACTCCTATAGAACTAAGACCCACTCCCTTTTAAAATACTCATTAACACCTTTCATTTGATACCCATATCTTACAAACAAATTCTAGAGTCACCCCTGGCCCACCTTTATGGCGGTATCTCGAAAAGGCGTCCACCTATATAACTAAGGCCCAGTCCCTTTTAAAATACTCATTAACACCTTTCGTTTGATTCTCATATTGTACAAACGCATTCTGGAGTCACCCCTGGTCCACCTTTATGGCGATATCTCGAAAAGGCGTCCACCTATAGAACTAAGGCCCACTCCCTTTTAAAATACTTATTAACACTTTTTATTCGATACCCATATCGTACAAACAAATTCTAGAGTCACCCCTGGTCCACCTTTATGGCGATATCTCAAAAAGGCGTCCACCTATAGAACTAAGGCCCAGTCCCTTTTAAAATACTCATTAACACCTTTCGTTTGATGCTCATATAGTACAAACGCATTCTAGAGTCACGCCTGAAAGTCCCTATCGAATCCGACTAAGCACAAAGACAAAGTTTCCATCGCCTTTGGCGACAAAGTGCTGTCGGACGCGAAAAAATGCGCGAGCGCTTTCTGCCGACAATATATAATGCATCATACGGTCGACAAAGATAGACGGAGAGCCAATAGACACGCACATAAACACAAATTCAGCGCGTCACCAATCACCATCACCGCTAAAGAGGTTGAGGACGCCATTGGTCGTGCTAAACCATCCAAAGTAGTGGGCCCAGACGGCATAGCCATGCCGATGCTTAAAAGCCTAGGGAAAGAGGGTTTCAAATATTTAGCGCATGTCTTCAATTTGTCTCTTTCCACCTTTGTCATACCTGAGAAATGGAAAATGGCCAAGGTGGTCCCGCTACTAAAGCCTGGGAAACCAGCTAACATAGGTGAGACGTATCGTCCGATATATCTCCTATCGCCAGTGGCAAAGACGCTTGAAGCCATTTTGCTCCCTTATTTCCAAGCAAATTTGCAGCTAGCCCCTCATCAGCATGGCTTCAGAAAACTCCATAGCACCACCACCGCGCTAAATGCCATTAGCACCCAGATAAATTGCGGTTTAAATCAATACCCCTACCATAGAACAGTTCTCGTAGCGCTAGACCAATCAAAAGCTTTCGATACGGTCAACCATGGCTCGTTACTGCAGGACCTGGAAGGGTCTACCCTTCCCCCATGTCTTAAAAGGTGGACCGAAAATTATCTGGGTGGTCGGCAGGCATCGGTGCAATTTAGAAACGAAACATCAAAACCAAGGAGAATTAAACAAGGGGTGCCACGGGGTGGTGTCCTATTACCCACTTTTGTTTAATTTCTACATATCTAAGCTACCTTCACCACCGGAAGGAGTCACAATCGTTTCCTACGCTGATGACTGCACAATAATGGCCACAGGCCCAGGCCCAAAGATCGATGCGCTATGCAATAAAATAAACGGCTACCTCCCTGATCTCTCCAGTTTTTTCGCCTCGCGAAACCTGGCATTATCGCCGACTAAATCTTCCGCGACCTTATTTACAACATAGACGCCCCAAATGTCGACCATTTTGAACATCCACGTCGATGGTACTACGCTACCGACTGTCCTACACCCCAAAACCTTGGGTGTGACGTTTGATCAGGATCTACATTTTGGTGAGCACGCAGCCGCAATTGTTCCGAGAATTCAGAGCCGTAACAAAATCCTCAAATCCCTCGCTGGCAGTACTTGGGGAAAAGATAAAGAAACGCTCATGACTACATACAAAGCAATTAGCCAGCCGATTACGTGCTACGCGTCACCCATATGGTCGCCAAGCCTAAAAATCACCCACTGGAAGAAACTACAGGCCTGCCAAAATACTGCTCTCAGAATCGCCACGGACTGTCTTCTTATGTCCCCAGAACACCATCTTTATAATGAGGCGAGAATACTCCCCATCAGGGAGAGAAATGAGATGCTGACCAAACAGTTCCTGTTGAATACCCAGAAACCTGGGCATCCCAACAGACATCTGATTGATGAACCAGCACCGCCTAGGGGCTTAAGGAGTCATCTCCGTAAGCATTTTGAGGAAATACGACACCTGAGAACCCAGCCGTATGAAGTGAAAAAACACAAGCAGGTCCTTGGTGAACTCCATAAACAGGCGTCGGACATTTATTCCGGGAATTGCCCGGTGAATCCAGTGCTTAACGAAAATTATCCAAAACTTGCGGAAGAGGAACGCATACTCCCCAGGGAAACGCGTGTCACTCTTGCTCAACTTCGTTCTGGATACTGTAAAAGGTTAAACTCTTACCTATCCAGAATCAACCCCGACATACAAAATGTATGCCCCGCTTGCAACGTGTCCCCACATGACACTAACCATCTCTTCAATTGTAATGTGGAACCAACGCCTCTAACACCCCTCTCCTTATGGTCCACCCCTGTTGAAACGGCAAGTTTCCTTGGACTCCCGTTAGAGGATATTGATGACAATTTGTGATCGGTCGCGACTATTAGGTGGGGCGAGCATTGCTACAACAACAACAACAGAGTCACCCCTGGTTCACCTTTATGGCGATATCTCGAAAAGGCGTCCACCTATAGAACTAAGGCCCACGCCCTTTTAAAATACTCATTAACACTTTTCATTCGATACCCATATCGTACAAACAAATTCTAGAGTCACCCCTGGTCCACCTTTATGGCGATATCTCAAAAAGGCGTCCACCTATAGAACTAAGGCCCACGCCCTTTTAAAATACTCATTAACACCTTTCATTTGATACCCATATCGTACAAACAAATTCTAGAGTCGCCCCTGGTCCATCTTTATGGCGATATCTCGAAAAGGCGTCCACCTATAGAACTAAGGCCCACTCCCTTTTAAAATACTCATTAACACCTTTCATTTGATACCCATATCGTACAAACAAATTCTAGAGTCACCCCTGGTCCACCTTTGTGGCGATATCTCGAAAAGGCGCCCACCTATAGAACTAAGGATCACTCCCTTTTAAAATACTCATTACAATCTTTCATTTGATACCCATATCGTACAAACTCATTCTAGAGTCACCCGTGGTCCACCTTTATGGCGATATCTCGAAAAGACGCCCACCTATAGAACTAAGGATCACTCCCTTTAAAAATACTCATTACTACCTTTCATTTGATACCCATATCGTACAAACTCATTCTAGAGTCACCCCTGGTCCACCTTTATGGCGATATCCCGAAATGGCGTCCATCTATAGAACTATGGCCCACTCCTTTTTAAAATACTGTCACGGATATTAGCATCACTAAATTATCCCATCACTAAGGCGATGCTAAGGCCATGCCAAGCAGTATTTACGTTAATAATTAAATCAAGTATACACATATATAAGGCAGCCCAGAGAGATGTCACACACAGATGCATTTACTTATATGCCTATGTGCGCAAACTACAAACATTCACATCAATAATTCAATCTTTATGTATCTACTTAAACGAATAAATAATTGCGTCTACACATATGTACACATTCCGACGACCAACATTTACATACAAGGCAGCAAGAGATGAGATGTCACACACCGATGAATTTACTTATACGCTTATGTGTGTGCGGGAGACTGTAAACTACAAACACATGCATATACCTTATCTGAGTTGTCACAAGAGTGAGCAATAATTTGTGCACGTAGTTGTGGCTGGCGATTTTGTAGCCGAAACAACTAGTAAGTTCTGGAAATCGAAGAGCCTAGAAGTATGCAGCGTAAACTATAAAAGCGGCGCCAGCGAGTAAGAAGTAATTCAGTTTGATTTGAGTTGTCAAGCAGTTCCGATTAAGACGATATCTAGCGAGCAATAGCAGTATTATTTTGAATAGCAGAGTTTCATTGAGCTATCAATCAGTGTGGTTATTAAGCAAGCTATTCGCTGCACAGTTGAGTGTTATTGTGAAGCACTTTAATAAAGGCCATTTTGCATTACTACAAATTGGAGTTATTTATTCAACAGTTTAGTGATTCGAACTTAGCAGAGGATTGCAAATAAGAGGATTTGCAGAAAATTCGTTACAATTGGTGTCAGAAGAGGAATTGTTGAATAAATTCCGAAGATTGGGAATACAACTTGGACATGGCAAAGTTCAGTGAATTGAAGATCCAGCAACTGAAAAAGGAGTTGGAGAACCGTGGATTAAATACAACCGGCAATAAGATCGAACTTCAAGCACGGCTGCGAGAGGTAATGGAGTCGCAAGGAATTGATGTGGACGAGTTTGTCTTTTATCCTGATGGGGACGAAACAACAACAAAAATTGAAGAGAAAAACGAAACATCGCAGACGGTTACCAACACAGACTTGAACATGATATTGGCTGCAATATCTGCACAAACATCGACAGTAGCATCAATGTCGTCGCAACTGGCATCCCAACTGGAAGCGCAAGAGGCACGTATAACAGAAATGTCATCGCAAATATCCACCAACATGTCATCACAATTGGAATCGCAGGAGACACGCATAACATCGAAGATGGAATCGCAGGAAACCCGTATAACATCACAATTGGAAGAACAGAAGACATATATGGCATCCCAACTGGAATCGCAGGAGACACGCATAACATCAAAGATGGAAGAACAAGAGGAGCGCTTATCATTGCAGGTGGCACAAATGTCTTCACAGTTAGAAGCACAGGAAGCAAGGGTAACATCAAAGCTGGAAGCGCAGGATGCAAAAATCGCTCAATTTCAGGCAGAAGTCGATGATTTGAAGGGTCGTATGGAGCAGTTACAATTAAATCGTCCAGCAGTTTCAGCGAGTAATTCAAAGGTAAAAACACCATCCTTTGACGGTTCTGTTCCTTTCCAGGTCTTTAAGCTACAGTTTGAGAAGACCGCAGCAGTGAACAACTGGAATGTGGAAGATAAAGTTGCCGCACTCTTCGTAGCATTGAAAGGACCAGCTGCCGAAATCTTACAGACTATTCCAGAATACGAACGGAACAGTTATGACGCATTGATGGCTGCTGTAGAACGGCGATACGGAAGCGAACACAGGAAACAGATATTTCAAATAGAATTGCAAAACCGCTACCAAAAAGCTAACGAGACCTTGCAGGAGTTTGCTTCTGACATTGAAAGATTGGCTCATCTTGCAAATGCGGATGCACCCGTGGAATACACGGAAAGAGTGAAGATTCAGAGCTTTATAAATGGCATACGAGATGTGGAAACGAAGCGAGCTACATACGCGAACCCAAAACTGACATTTGCTGAAACGGTATCACATGCATTGACTCAGGAAACTGCCTCCCTATTAAGTAAACCAGCATATAAGGCTCATCGTGTAGAAGTAGAAAGGCCAGAATGGGTAGACACAATTTTGGAAGCACTGAAGGGATCACAACAGAAAAATGCCGGAGTTATTAAATGTTTCAAGTGCGGCAACCCAGGTCATATTGCACGACATTGCAGCACCGGTCCCAATAGCTCCAACAATGTGGGTGGCCGTAAACGCAGAGCTGAAGGAGATGAGCAAATCTCCAAGTCCACTCAATCGTTAAACTAAAGCGAGTCAGCCGCAAGGGGCGACAGCTGGCTCCCTCAATTGAATGCCCCATAATCTCTATCTCACAAATTGGAAGAAGGTCAAACAATCTTACTGTCGGAGGACATGTGGATGGAAAGGAACGTTTACTGACTGTAGATACGGGTGCATCTCATTCCATCATTCGAGCGGATTTAGTCAACAAGAAGATAACACCATTGCATGGAGCAAGATTGCGTACAGCCACTGGAGAAGACAGCACGGTTCTAGGAAAAGTATCATGTGAAGTCGCAATTGGGAACGTCACGGTAGTACACAATTTTATAGTGGCAGAGATTGTTGATGAAATCATAATTGGAGTGGACTTCTTAATCGACCAGGGCATCAAGATCGACATGCAAAGCAAGACGATGCGATATAAGAACATGGATGTACCACTTAATTTCGGCTACGAGAGAGGCTACAGCAGTAAACGAGTGCTGGTGGAAGAGAGTCAGCGAATACCACCAAAATCCGAAGCAGTCATCTGGGCAAAGGTTGATGGAGATTGTGGGACAAACAAATTGTGGGTTGTCGAAGCAGCAAACAAATCAGCACTGAACATACTTGTAGGAAAAACCCTGGCTATGACAAAACAAGATGGACGTGTTCCAGTAAGAGTACTCAATGAGTTCAATTCACCACTCAAACTAACTAAAGGAGCTATTTTGGGAAGATGCCAAGAGGCTGAAGTAGTTATTAACTGTGAACAGCTCCAGGAACACGTTTCAGCTAGTAATACTAATCTTTCAAATGACATCACGGCATGGACGCAGGGGCTAGAGGAAGCATATCAGAGTAAGGCAAAAAAACTGCTCCTAAAGTACGCGAACATATTTGACCAGGATGGTTCTAAACCAGGCCGCACCAACGTTGTGAAACATCAAATTGACACTGGAGATGCGAGGCCGATCCGTCAAGCTCCACGTAGTGTTCCACTGGCGAAGCGGCAAGTTGTGAGTCAAATTATACAAGAAATGAGCGACAGCGGCGTCATCGAACCATCAGCTAGTCCCTGGAGCTCACCGGTAGTACTTGTAAAGAAGAAGGATGGAAAAATGAGGTTTTGCGTGGACTACCGGAAGTTGAATGACGTTACGAAAAAGGATAGCTACCCATTGCCAAGAATTGACGACACTCTGGACTCGCTCTCTGGTACGAAATGGTTTTCCACACTGGACTTGAAAAGCGGCTACTGGCAAGTGGAGGTAAATGAGGAAGACAAAGAGAAAACAGCCTTCAGCGTCGGAGATGGTCTTTGGCAATTTACAGTAATGCCCTTTGGACTATGTAATGCACCAGCTACTTTCGAGAGACTCATGGATCAGGTATTGAAAGGACTACATTGGAAAACATGCTTGGTGTACCTGGACGACATCATCGTATTGGGCAAGAATTTCGATGAACATCTTAAGAACTTGGAGGAAGTTTTCCAAAGAATAGCTGGCGCTGGTCTGAAGTTAAGTCCCAAAAAGTGTGCGCTGTTTAAAAAGGAAGTAAATTATTTGGGTCACAAGGTAACGACAGAGGGCATCTGCACTGCGAACGAAAAGATAGAGGCTGTAAAGGATTGGCCAAGACCACAGAACCTACATGAATTAAGAAGTTTCCTTGGGCTGTGCACATATTACCGCCGATTTGTACAAAATTTTTCCAGCGTAGCCCATAGCCTCCATGAGCTTACAAGAAAAAATAAAGCTTTTGAATGGAAGAAGGAGCAAGAAGTGGCTTTCCAAACATTGAAGGAGCGTTTGTGCACTGCCCCAATGTTAGCATATCCGATTCCAGGAGCAACATTTATTCTAGATACAGATGCGAGTGGATATGCTATAGGAGGCGTTTTATCACAACTGGTCGATGGACAGGAGAAGGTAGTTGCATATTACAGCCGTTCGATTGGAAAACCAGAGAGGAACTACTGCGTTACGCGGAGAGAGCTGTTGGCATTGGTAGAGTGCGTTAAACATTTTCACAAATACCTCTACGGCCAGCGATTCCGTGTCAGGACAGATCACGCAGCTTTAAAATGGCTACTGCAGTTCCGTAATCCAGAAGGACAATTGGCACGGTGGATCGAGCGACTACAAAGCTATGACTTTTCCATTGAGCATCGAAAAGGTAGTACCCATGGAAATGCCGATGCAATGTCACGAAGACCATGTAGTTTGGAATGCAAGCACTGTTCAAAAGCCGAGGCTAAAGAAGACATTATAGATGTCCGGCTAATGACTATAACATGTACAGATGAATGGGACAAGGAACAGCTAAGAAAGTGCCAGCTAGAAGATGCAGATCTGTCACGTGTTATGCAAGGGCTCGAACGAAATGAAAGACCAAACAGAGAAGAGATGTCAGCAGAGAGTCCCATTGCGAAGTCATTTTGGGCACAGTGGAACAGTTTGGAATTGATATCCGGTTGCCTTCATCGAGTATGGGAGAGTGAGGATGGTAAATACAAGAATAAACTGATAGTTGTTCCCAGAAAGAGGATTCCTGATGTGCTCAGCGAGCTGCATAATGGTCCAAGCGGAGGTCATCTTGGAATCACGAAGACGCTCGAGAAGATTAAACAGAGATTCTATTGGGTTGGTTGCCGTCAGTCGGTCACTGATTGGATTGCGAACTGCGAGGTTTGCAGCAGAGCGAAAGGGCCCAGAACACGAAGTCATGGCCAGATGAAGCAATATAACTCAGGTGCGCCATTTGAAAGGATCGCTATGGATGTCGCCGGTCCATTTCCTACTAGCAACGGCGGAAACAAATATGTACTGGTAGTTATGGATTATTTCAGCAAATGGCCAGAGGTATACCCAATCCCAAATCAAGAAGCGGAAACGGTAGCAGAAGTTTTTATAAACAATTGGGTTGCAAGGTATGGTGTACCAATGGAGTTACATTCTGACCAAGGCAGGAATTTCGAATCAGCTGTGTTCCAGGAAATGTGTAAGTCATTGGGCATTCGAAAAACACGGACAACTGCATTGCATCCTCAATCCGATGGTATGGTAGAACGATTCAATAGAACATTGGAGGAGCACTTAAGGAAAGTAGTGGACAAGTACCATAAAGAATGGGATACCCGCATACAATTATTCTTGATGGCTTACCGATCAGCAGTGCATGAGACAACGGGCCAAACCCCTGCAAAAGTAATTTTTGGCAATGACCTTAGACTGCCAGCTGATTTGAAGTTTGGGATAGATGCCAATGCGGAGAGAAATGTCAGGAAATCCACTAGTGATTTGGAAGAAGAGCTAAGAGAAATACATGATCTGATAAGGCAACGAACAAAGATTATGAGTGACAAGATGAAAGCCAGATATGATAAAGCAATTAATTCAGAAGGTTTTCAGGAAGGAGATTTGGTGCTGTTATACAACCCACAACGTAAAAAAGGTTTGTCCCCGAAATTGCGGTGTAATTAGGAAGGCCCATACAAAGTTGTAAAACGGATCAACGATGTAGTGTACCGCATACAAACCATCGGTAAACCACGAACCAAAATGAAGGTGGTCCATTTGGAAAGGCTAGCAACGTTTAGATCGAGAGATTTGTCTGATCGGGACGATCAGACTTAGGTGGAGGGCAGTGTCACGGATATTAGCATCACTAAATTATCCCATCACTAAGGCGATGCTAAGGCCATGCCAAGCAGTATTTACGTTAATAATTAAATCAAGTATACACATATATAAGGCAGCCCAGAGAGATGTCACACACAGATGCATTTACTTATATGCCTATGTGCGCAAACTACAAACATTCACATCAATAATTCAATCTTTATGTATCTACTTAAACGAATAAATAATTGCGTCTACACATATGTACACATTCCGACGAGCAACATTTACATACAAGGCAGCAAGAGATGAGATGTCACACACCGATGAATTTACTTATACGCTTATGTGTGTGCGGGAGACTGTAAACTACAAACACATGCATATACCTTATCTGAGTTGTCACAAGAGTGAGCAATAATTTGTGCACGTAGTTGTGGCTGGCGATTTTGTAGCCGAAACAACTAGTAAGTTCTGGAAATCGAAGAGCCTAGAAGTATGCAGCGTAAACTATAAAAGCGGCGCCAGCGAGTAAGAAGTAATTCAGTTTGATTTGAGTTGTCAAGCAGTTCCGATTAAGACGATATCTAGCGAGCAATAGCAGTATTATTTTGAATAGCAGAGTTTCATTGAGCTATCAATCAGTGTGGTTATTAAGCAAGCTATTCGCTGCACAGTTGAGTGTTATTGTGAAGCACTTTAATAAAGGCCATTTTGCATTACTACAAATTGGAGTTATTTATTCAACAGTTTAGTGATTCGAACTTAGCAGAGGATTGCAAATAAGAGGATTTGCAGAAAATTCGTTACAATACTCTTTAATACCTTCCATTTGATACCCATGTCTTACAAACACATTCTAGAGTCACCCCTGGTCCATCTTTATGGCGACATCCCGAAATGGCGTCCACCTAAACACATTCCAGGTTTACCCTAGGTTCATTTTCCTATATGGTGATTTTCCCTAATTTTGTCTCCAAAGCTCTCAGCTGAGTATGTAATGTTCCGTTACACCCGAACTAAGCCTTCCTTACTTGTTTTTTTTTGTAATTTATTTATGTCAACCAAAAAATTATAAAAAAAAACTTTTCCATCGAAAAATCTTTACACAATTCAGAAAAATTCACCTGAATCAAAAATCTGAGATTTCAAGTTATGAGTACCTTCGGACTTCCCAATTCAATATCTACCGAACTTTATATTCGATTTACTAAAACCTCCAATTATCAGAGAGAAAAGACTTTAAAAAAGATATATATATATAGAAAAATCAGTCAGTCTTCCCGTATTCCGTTTTGATTTCTTAAAAACACACGTCCATGAGTGTAAAACTCGTCACACATTTTGTTACTAAATGAAATAATTAAAAACAATTGTTTAGGTTAAACGGTTTTATTGTAAAGAATACTTACTTTAAGTAATAATAATACTTAAAGCTAGAAAATAATTAGGTAAGTCCTAGGTACTAGTCATAACACTCCTCATAAATCTAGGGCGTTGATGAGACAAATAGTAAAGTAAGTATTCTTTTCAATAAAACCGTTTAATTTAAAAAAAAAATTTTTTATTATTTCATTTTCAAGTTTTTAGTCTTTATTTAATTGCCTATTATTTCTTATTCTATTTAGTTCATTTAGTGACTCATTATTACAAGCACTTTCCTGACAATTTGTTACAATCTAACTCCTCAATACATAATCATTCCAAAGACTTTACTCGAGTCTGTGCCACGTATGCTTGCCCCTCCTCGAACTCCAAGGTATTTTGATGTCACTTCCACCGGACTGTATGTCTAATATTTGTTCCAAATATGACCCCGATCGGACCACAATACGATTTTTTGAAATATTTCGATGCTTGCGCCACCTAGCGGAATTTTTTTTTGCATAGAGCCATTTTTATTTCTGTATGTAATATGTGTTCCGAATTGGACCAAAAATACGATTTTTTAAAATATATCGGTCCATGCGCCACCTAGCTGATTTTTTTCTTCTTTTTTATTGCATTGTCATCGGGTTCTGACCTATATTTCAAGTTTCAAGCTTGTAGCTTATCGGGAAGTTACTTAAATTTCAATTCGTAAACAACGCTCGCTACACAGAGTCAAGCTAAATAAAACCATTTAAAAATACCGTCCTTTGCTTTAAAATAGATCCGCCTATCGGGTGTTTACTGCCGGCTGCATTCATACAATTCCGATATTGATATTCCTTGTTTGTTGTTGTTTATAGTGCTCTGTATGAATTTTTATCACAATCTTAAAACAAAAAATGAGCTCCTGATTATTCTAAAGAACTAATTTTCTGCAGTTGCTCTCGGAAACTCGCGTTGATACGTTGATTTGAATTAACTAAATAAAGGCCTAATTTTTCGCAAAAAAAAAGTTTTACAAAAAAAGAAATAAAAAAAAGAACAATGAATTTACCCAGTTTATATAATTCTAGTGCCTTAGTACTATTTTTAACTGTGATTTTTACGGTTCAAACAGTTGCAAAAAAATACAATGTAACGCTGGCTCAAATGGATAATTGCAAGGAATTGTATTTACATAGCAATAGCGGATATGCTTACAGGCAATTCTTTCATATACATAAAATGGCCAACAACAAATTTGATGCAAATGAACGTTTACATTTGAAGTTTTATGTGTTGGCAGATATGGATGCACACATTTTATTGGCGACCAACGATAAACCACGGAGTAAAGATCGCGTTTATGAAGTTGGTGTGTTAAAAATTCTAATTTAATAAAACTTGAATTAAAATAATAAAATTAAGCGTCAAATGAAAAATAAATAAAATATATTTCCGAATTTCTGTCTTTATCAGTAATTGGCGCCGGGCAAAATTCCTTTTCAACAATACGTATGCACATGGGTTCGCAACGCATTTCTACTAATCAAGACCCGAACATTTTATCATTCTTGGATCCGACACCCATAGAAATTATACAAACAAAGGGTATGTATGCATATTTATGGATGTATGTGTATATGGATGTATGTTTGTGTGGGTACTAGCGTGTAGAAGTGCATTGAGCAAATGCCTGCAGGAAAATTAATAACAATGTACAACTGTATTATTAGCTGTGTTTTTTTTTCACATCTATATATGTTTACGCTTAAACTTTGTATGGACTCGCTTAGCTTAAATACACCTCTGAAATTCTACGCATAAAATTATTATATACTAAATTTCAATACGCATTATACTCAGATGTAACTGAAATATGTGTCTATGTTTCACCCTCTGCACTAATTCTATGTATTCTATTCACTAGTTATCACAACGCGTTCACTAGTTATCACAACTGATTCAGCTATATGTTATACCCTATGGCCATCAGAGGGTTGTGTCTCCGCTTTTCTGTTCACCCTGTGCTGTAGCTAGTTATTTAACCACTGCCGCTCGATGGGTCTCCTAAGCATTATCTAAGCGAGGATAGGCGTTTTTTTTACGCGCAATCGAAACGTATACACGTGTAAAAAACAAAACACGGCTATTAGCTGTGTTTTTTTTTACTTCTATATACGCTTACGCTTAAACTTTATATGGACTGCTAAGCGACAAACTTTAAATACACCTCTGAAATTGCTGCGCATAAAATTTGTACTACTAAATTTCAATACGCATTATACTCAGATGTAACTAAAATATGTGTCTATGTTATACCCTCTACACTAATTCTATGTATTCTATGTGTGTCCACAATTCATCGCAACTGATTCAGCTATATGTTATACCCTATGGCCATCAGAGGGTTGTGTCTCCGCTTTTCTGTTCACCCTGTGCTGTAGCTAGTTATTTAAGCTGCAGATATTGGTGCTTTATCGGTAACCGTATCGGTAACCTTATAACAGCTGATTCGACCAACCTTATGTGAATCAATGCAATCGATTATTGGTGCCGCTAAGGTCGTAACGGTATCGTAGCCAACCAATTGGTTTTTGGTTTACCGTCGTAACGTTAAACAGCTGATTACGTTAGGGATACGACTACAGCGATATGGCAAATGGCACCAATGACTCCGATTTTAACCACTGCCGCTAGATTGGTCTCCTAAGCATTATCTAAGCGAGTATACCCTGCAAAAGTTGTTGGGTTACGTGTTCCATTTTCTTCAATGCGTTTGCCGACTACCATCAGCCGATCAATGCCCTTCAAAAAACGCGAGTACTCTATAAATAATATAAGGAATACTCCTTTGGGAGTATTGGATTGCTCCAAATCTAATCTGTATTCATACAAAAAATGTGCTCCACTTAACATTGCGATGTCCTAGGAGAGGAGTAGGTGATCCCACTCTCGCTTTGTTTGTGAGTATTCCATAGAGTACATACGTGAGAGTACTTTCCAAAGTACTTTCACTGTAGTACTCCATGGAGCACCCACAGAGGATCATATGCCAAAGTACTAAAGACTAATTGTGTCGGAAAGAATTATAGAAGTGAATTTAATTTAAAATGAAAGTAAATGAAGAGGGGCAATACAACTTTTATTGTTTATACTACGAATATTCTTATGTTATTTAGCATTTGCGTGAATAAAGAAACTAATATAATATGTATACATAAAACCAGTGCGCTGTTGCATTTTATCAGAGTTGCCAAAGTAAAACTTTATTATTAGTTATTTGCATGCAATATTTTACTTTTTGCAACTCTGTTCGATCGTCATCGTGTCGTGATCACTGTCTTTAAAAAACGAGCAATGATCGGCTGATGGTGGTCCGCAAACGCATTGCAAAGGAGTATTGTTAGAGTACTCCAACATGAAGAAAATGGAACACGTAATCCAACAATTTTTGCAGGGTGCTCGTTTTCTAACGACCGTGATCACGACATGATGGCGACGAACAGAGTTGCCAAAAGTAAAATATTGCATACAAATAACTAACAATAAAATTTTACTATGGCAACTCTGATAAAATACAACCGCGCACTGGTTTTATGTACATATACATACCTACTATAGTATGGAGAAATATTAGTTTCTTTATTCACGCAAATGCTAAATAACATACGAATATTCGTAGTATAAAATATAAAAGTTGTATTGCCCCTCTTCATTTACTTACATTTTAAATTAAATTCACTCCGATAATTCTTTCCGACACAATTCCTCTTTAGTACTTTGGCATATGATCCTCTGTGGGTGCTCCATGGAGCACTACAGTGAAAGTACTCTCACGTATGTACTCTATGGAATACTCACAAGTAAAGCGAGAGTGGGATCACCTACTCCTCTCGTAGGACATTGCAATGTTAATTTGAGCACATTTTTTGTATGAATACAGATTAGTTTTGGAACACTCCTATACTCCCAAAGGGTATTCCTTACACTATTTATGGAGTACTCGCTTTTTTTGAAGGGTAAGCGTTTTTTTTACGCGCAAACGTAAACGTATACGCATGTGAAAGAAAACACGGCTATTGCAAGAGATTAGCGATGTTACTTTTCCTAAAGGGGAAATGCGCAGATAATTCGAACAAACTAATAAGCCAGTCGCTCTATCAGTTTTTAAATCGGGTTTTCCCTGTAATGAAAGTAGAATATAAACAAGTAAGAAAGTCTTAGTTCGGGTGAAATCGAACATTACATACCCAGTTGTGCGCTTGAAACGCTGTTTTTGTTTGTTTTGTGTGGTCAATAGTGTTATAAGGCTGCGTTATAGCACCTTTAGGAAAAGTGGGCGTGGTCTTTAACCGATTTTGATTATAATTTGGCAAGGATAGTGTTTCTGCCAAATTTCGGCTTTTAATTTACGGCTTGTTTAACTTTCAAAATTTCTTCTTCTAAATGTAGGTGGTGCCCCATATTCAAAAAATTTTTGGAATTTATGTTTTGCGTCATAAAAACAATCCACCAACCAAATTTCATTAGCTTAGCGATATTCGTTTTTGAATTATCTTATTTTTTTCATTTTTCTAAATTTTCGATATCGAATATCGTGGTATTGTCGATTTCGTTTTCAATATCAACCTATTCAGGGGCCAGATAACCCCGTTTACCGAATTTGGTGAAGATATCCCAATATTTGCTCAAGTTATTTAACAGACGGACAGACGGACATGGCTAAATCAAATTATAACAAAAAAATGTTTAAGTCAAATTTTAACAAAAAATTTAATATCTTTACAGTATATAAGTAAATTATGTCAAAATTCAACTCCAGTAATGATATGGTGCAACAAAATACAAAAATAAAAGAAAATTTCAAAATGGGCGTGGCTCCGTCCTTTTTCATTTAATTTGTCTAGAATACTTTTAATGCCATAAGTAGAACACAAATTTACCAATATTTGTGAAATTTGGTAGGGGTATAGATTCTATGACGATAACTGTTTTCTGTGAAAATGGGCGAAATCGATTGAAACCACGCCCAGGTTTTATACACAGTCGACCGTCTGTCCTTCCGCTCGGCCGTTAAAATGATAACTTGAGCAAAAATCGATATATCTTTACTAAACTTATTTCACGTACTTATCTGAACTCACCTTATCTTGGTAAAAAAATGGCCGAAATCCGACTATGACCACGCCCACTTTTTCGATATCGAAAATTAGGAAAAATGAAAAAAATTCCATAATTCTATACCAAATATGAAAAAAGAGATGAAACATGGTAATTGGATTGGTTTATTGACGCAAAATATAACTTTAGAAAAAACTTTGTAAAATGGGTGTGACACACCTACCATATCAAGTAGAAGAAAATGAAAAAGTTCTGCAGGGCGAAATCAAAAGCCCTTGGAATCTTGGCAGGAGTACTGTTCGTGGTATTACATATATAAATAAATTAGATGTACCCAACAGATGATGTTTTGGGTCACCCTGGTCCACATTTTGTTCGATATCTCGAAAACTCTTTCGGATATACAACTAATGGCCACTCCCTTTTAAAACCCTCATTAATACCTTTAATTTGATACCCATATCGTACAAACACATTCTAGGGTCACCTCTGGTCCACCTTTATGGCGATATCTCAAAAAGGCGTCCGCCTATAGAACTAAGGCATACTCCCTTTTAAAATTCTCATTAACACCTTTCATTTGATACCCATATCGTACAAACACATTCTAGAGTCACCCCTGGTCCACCTGTATGGCTATATCTCGAAAAGGCGTCCACCTATAGAACTAAGGCCCCCTCCCTTCTAAACTACTCATTAACACCTTTCATTTGATACCCATATCGTACAACACACATTCTAGAGTCACCCCTGGTCCACCTTTTTGGCGATATCCCGAAATGGCGTCCACCTATAGAACTATGGCCTACTCCCTTTTAAAATACTCTTTAATATCTTCCATTCGAAACACATGTCATACAAACACATTCCAGGGTTACCCTAGGTTCATTTTGCTAAATGGTGATTTTCCCTTATTTTGTCTCCAAAGATCTCAGCTGAGTAGGTAATGTTCGTTACATCCGAACTTAGCCTTCCTTACTTGTTCGATACTGATGATTTCGATATTTGGAAGTGTAAATCTATCTCGATTCATTTATACCTGTACAACCAACCGTTATTCAATCAAAGTTATAATACCCTGTGTACAAGTACAGCTGTGTATAAAAAAGCAGAAGCTTATTTATGTATTCGAATTCTCAAAATTTCATATTACTAAATATGGTAATTGGGGCGCTGATGGTTTGCCATAGGTGCATGCATCAGCTTATGGTAGGTCGAGTGCTGACATCACGTTTGGAGTCTAATTGTAATTTGCCCAGTCCACAAGAAGGGATCTTGCGAACTGCCTATATGACACAATGTCTGAATTTTGTTTCCCCGAAAAACTATTACGGCTGTGCAAAATGACGCTGAACGAAACCAAGAGATCAGTTATAATTGGAAGGGAACTCTCTGAGCCGTTCAAAACTAAACGAGTTTTTAGACAGAGTGACCCTCTATCATGCGATTATAATTTGATGCCTGAGGCGGCTAGGTGAGTATTCGAGAGAAAAGTTCTTCGCAAGGTCTACAGGCCTATACGTGTCGATGACGGCGAGTACCGAAAAACATGTATTGAATTAAAGCACAGCGTCTACGATGCCTAGGCCATGTTATGCGAATGATTGATGATATTGCTGACAAGAAGGTATTCTTATCGGAACGCCCCTATAGAAGCAAAGAAAGGATGCGGCACCCACTTTGCCACAAGGACCAGACGGAAAGCGATTTTAAGCATGAAAACGGCCAAGCGCCATCTAAGGAAACGCTGGCTAAGTCATGTTATGCGAATAAAAGGTGATGCTAAGCCAAAGAAGGTATCGAATATATCGAGACCCGCCTATGGAAGCAGAGGAAGAGGGCGGCCCCCACTACGCTGGAAATACCAGATGTAAATTGGTTTTAATGCCCATGGTTTTACTAATTGGCACCTGACAGCTCAACGAAGAAGCTACTAGTGCGACTTGGTGAACGACCAAAACCGATCAAAGCCATTTAAGAAAGTAAGCGGAGGCAACTGCACTTATTCTTTTTTTACTTGACCAGTTATTAAAATATTGATCCGTGGAAGTGTGAAAAAAAAAAAATATACCTTATGGCTACTGCAAAAAATATGACTAGACTTATGGCCATTTATATAAAATCGTGAAGTAGGACATTATTTGAAAACAATCTGATAAAGGGGATTTGAGATTGGGCGATTTCGAAACGGCAGCTGATATGGTGCTATATTCCACTCAGAATTCGGTACGGTTATAACCACATATGTAATTGAGGCCATTTGAAGTGGTCATAGTGTCAATTGACGTTATGGATGCTGACCTTATGTTACCCATCTTACTAAAATTACCAACTGGTTAAAAGCAAAATATTCGCACAGCAGTCGCCTAGTATGCGAATGTGCTAGACTCATTTTTAACCAATGACACGTCCACTGCACTCTTTAATCCTTAAATTATTCTGCTAAACTCGCCAGTTGTGTAAACGTCAAACATTTTTTTGTTGAGAACTAAAGATTTACCTACAGGGTACGTAACCGCATATACATACGTTTTTATACCTTTCGTGAATGAGAATTGGTATATTAATTTTGTCACGAATCTCAAAATTGTAAGTCCTTAAAGGAAAAGAGAAAGACCCACCAATATACCGAAATGATCAGGATGAGGAGCTGGGTTGATTTAGCCATGTCCGTCTGTCTGTTTGTATGCAAACTAGTCCCTCAATTTTTGAGATATATTTATAAAATTTGGTGAGCGGGTATATTTATGTGCCCGACTAGACATTTGTCGAAATCGGCAGGATCGGACCACTATATCATGTATCCCCCATACAACCGCTTTTTCAGACAAGAGGATTTTTGCCATATCTTCCTCAATTAATCAAACTTCACCAATTGCTAAAGGAATATAGCATATATTGTTTTCTGAAAAAATCATAGAGATCGGTGGTATATATATTATATATCCCATATAAACTGTAATTTCTGCTCCCTTTTTAACGGCTAGAAGCTTCAAATTTCATCGAGTATTTACGTTTATGTCATATATTTTTGGGATACGTGCTTCATGGTCATAGCTATTACATGCAGACCACAAAAAACGTGAAACTTTGCATCCGCACACAAAGTACCTCCCTATTTTTAAACGGTTTTATTTAGCTTGACTTGACAGGGTGGACGGCCGGCCGGCACGAATTTTGTAATTGAAATTTAAGTAACTTCCCGATAAGCTACAAGTTTGAAACTTGGAATATAGTTCAGAACCCGATGACAATGCAATAATAAGAAAAAAAATCGCATTGAAAAAACACATAATACATACAAGAATAGAAAGCGACTTATGAAAAAAATCGCCGCTAGGTGGCGCAAGGATCGAGATATTCACAAAAATCGTATTTGTGGTCCGATTTGGCTCATATTTGGAACACATAATACATACAAGAATAGAAAGCGACCTATGATTTGGCTCATACTACATAGAGTCCGGTAGAAGTGACATCAAAATATTTTGGAGCTGGAGGAGGGACAAGCATACGTGGCGCAGAGTCGAGTAAAGTCTTTGGAAGGATTATGTATTGTATTGATTATGTAATACTAAAAAAAAAATTATTTGGATATTACGAATGGGATAAGATTATTGTTCAGCCCCATTCATGAAAGGTATGAAGTCTTCGGCACCGCCAAAAACAGTCCCGTCCTTACTTGTTTTTTATTGTCTTTAACAAAAAAAAAAAAATTAATTAATATTTACATGTACATATATGCATAAACAGCTGATAAGTGAAATTAAGTTACATTCTTACCCTCACATTCATACTAACAAACTTTCATGTTTATATTGATATTTTTTAATACCTCAGATGGCATAATATCGGTTTATATAACGGGCTATAAAAAGGAACCACTTTTGAGTTACAATGACTCCGAACCTTTGGATATTAATTACCTAAGTTTTAGCTCTTTTGGCATGGCTAAAGCAAAATGGTTCTACGATTGCCAATTCGATGATGGCTTTGGTAAGCGAGTTCGCTCACGAATATGTAGAACACCATGTTTATATACTAAATTACTTTATAAATTATTTTCATAGAAGAAGAAATGGAGGAAGAACTGCATACGCTCGATCCCCTACATTCTTTAATGGCAAATATATCGAAGAATGCTGAGAATGAGTCAATTCCTTTGAATCTGGAATCGGTTAATTTTGCATTTCAATTAAAATCGGTAGCCTACAATCACGAGAAGTCTATTTTATACACACGCTTGCAGTTATCGTTGGTGAGTATTTATTCGCTGATCATGAAAAAATGTCAGGAAGTGATATTGAATAATGAACTTGGTTTTGGGGGTGTAAGAGGGGGGGGGGGGGGTGTATGCAAATTGCATGTGCAAAATAGCTCGAAGAGTATATGAGTTTAAATAAATTATACATAAACCTTTGTGTGCATGGGGGGGGGGGGGGGGGGGGGGGGGATATCCAATATTTCAATAAGTTTTAATCATATAGACAACAAACGTCAGGATCTCCTGAAAAGGTATCCCGTCCTATTTTCTGAGCTCCCAGTTCGTTCTGATTGCCTTTTCTGACCCAGTTCGAAACTCGTTTACTAAACTCGCTATTATCTAGGACCGTCTACTTATCGTAAGGTTTCAATGCCCAGGAGTTTAGAAATTTACCATCACCTTCTTCTTCTTCATGTTACGATGAAGACACTCATTCCTTGCCAGACATTGGTCCGATACGTCCCGAAAATTAGCACTATCAAGGTTGTAGCCTTCTCATATCGGGAACGATTTGATATGACCGTGTCGAAACTTCTAGATCTGTGGATTTTAGTCGCCTCTTTCGGCAGACATGCATACCGCGGGAATAAGCCTCTTCACTTGCTGGAGGAAATTCACTATCGTTTGCTACAGTAAATTTATTAACCAGCGCGTGGACGTCATAAAGAATAAAGGTTTTTTATAAAATCTCTCCATAGCGAATATGACTTATTCCGACTCCAAATAGATTCCGAAAATCCAGATGGTAGGTGGATGAAATGGCTGCGACCCTGGTCACCCAAGTAGCTATGTAAAGCCGTTTTGATGCTATGTAAATCGTCTAAAAACCTTCGGAATTTTATGGTCAATGTATTACAACCAGCCAGAGTTGTTGATAAAATTAAGAATATTCGGGATTGCTATCACAGATAACCCTCTGAGGGCTTCTAGAAACAAGGTTCCAAGGAACCTTACCCGGGCTCTAGCTAGAGCCGGGCATTTACACACAAAGTGTTCTACTTTCTCCCTGGCATTTGGACCTTTGCAGTTTCTGCAGTATTCGTTATACGGAATGCCCATCTTTTCCACATGCGTACCTACTGCCCAATGACCGGTGCAGGCTGCTATCAGTTTGCGTGTGTTAGACCTGGATTTGTTTAGAGGACCTCTCGTCCTCTTTCCATTATAGTTTGGTCAAATGGATTTTGATATTGCACGGGTGGTGATGTTATTCCACTTTTTTTGTGCTTTCTTCAAGTAGAAGCTTTGGATATTCCCCTTGGCTACTGCTAAGGGTATGCCTACTTCGACACTGGTTATTTCCTCGTTCATCTCCGATTAGCCCCTGCGTGCTAGCTCGTCGGCCTCCTCGTTACTCTCTATCCCCCTATGACCCGGCACCCAGATAACTGGGACATGAGTCGCTTACAAGCCCACACTAATTTTGAGTTAATGTGTGGCGAGGAAAGCGCTTTTGTCGCTGCTTGGCTATCCTACAGGATACAAACTTTACCAGATACATTCAAGCCCTCCAGTGATTTGGAGACTTGCCAAATCGTGAGGATTTCTGCTTGAAATACGCTGCAGTGCGATGGGAGTCTGAATTATGCTGACAAATCTAGGGACTCAGAGAAGACTCCGGCCTCCACTCCCGATTCCATCTTGGAGCCATCAGTGTAGATTTGGATGTCGTCGACCCTTATGCCCGGGTTTCTCTTCCACTCGTTCCTGCTTGTAATGGCGGTATTACAACCGTACTCAAACTTCAATTTGCGAGGGTAGTAATCTGTCCCGGTACTACATGTACCATCCGGAAATTTATTTAGGATACTACTATGCCCTTGCTGAGTCCCCTCCCAACACCCAGACTCCTTGAGTCTCAGTGCGGTTCGTGACGATGTCCAAAGTATATGCAAGTCGATCGGAAACAGGTGCAGAATGGGGTCTAAAGCAGCTGTGGGGCAAGTGCGTCCGGCCCCTATGGCACCAACACACGCAGTGCGCTGGACTTTTTGCAGGCTGGTGAGATTGGAGCTGTTACTTAGAGCTTCCCACCAGAATATGGAACCATAGGTAAGCACCGGTCGCGTCACCGCCTCGTGCATCCAAAGTACCATGCTTGGCTTGAGTCCCCGTTTCTTACCAAACATTGATTTGCGGGCATAGAAGGCGATGCGGGCCTTCCGTACCCGCTCCTCGATGCATACTTTCAAATTCAAAACATCCAGATGAATCTTTGCCAAAATGCAATCTAGAATAAATGACTCTTAGACCCATTAATTTCGACAGACCATCTGCCATCCACTTCCGGCCAGTTGCACCTCGCTTCTTTGCAAGAGGAAGTTCCTGTTAAAGTTTGCTTAGCTGTCAATCAGCGCATGCAATATGAAGCGGCAGAGGTCTGATTCTTCTAGTTCAATTGTGCTGATTTGTGCTAAGATATCCACATTACAGTTCCCCGGGATATTTCTATGTCCCTGAACGCAGATCATCCTCATTTGAAAATATGTTGAGGCAATCGCAAGTAAGGTTAGTCCATCTCAGACCACCCTCGATTGCACAATATTTGAGCACCAAACCCTAATGACATCTTACTTGTATGATAAGATGTTAAATTGTAAATCGCACCATCCTTCTTAGATGCAATGACCGGATTTTCCAGGTCATCTGAATCCAGCAGAAGCTCATTTACAACAGCAGAGTAAAGGAGACAGGACACAAGCTAACGGCATTTCTCTGCACACCCATCGTTGAATTGTGGTTGCGCCCCATTCGGCTGCGACAATTCTTTTATATTGTAACGAATTTACTTGCAAATCCTCTTATTTGCCCCTTTTCTAAGTTCGTATCACTAAACTGTTGAATAAATAACTCCAATATTGAATAATGGAAAATTGGCCTTATTAAAGTACTTCACATTAACACTTATACTTTGCAACTAGCTGGCTTAATAACCAAACTGAGAGCTTAAAAGAAACTGACTTTCAAAATAATACTGCTATTGCTCGCTAGATAGCGTCTTAATCGAAACTGATCATAGCCCTCTACCGCAGGTGCTTTTATACTCTTTGATTTACTCGTGGCATCTTCTAGGCGCTTCCAGAATTTACTTAGTTGCCGCCATATAATTATAACTACAGATGCACGTATATAGCTTCTCATATGCGTGGTTTTGTGAGCGAAACTTCAACAATTACAATTGCATACTTTTGGGAGCATCTCTTCTCTGCTGCATGTACGTACATATGTGTAGACATAATGTTTTATTCGTTTATGTAGATACAAGTGACTGTCTGCTTTATTGTTGTTGAGACTTCATTTACTTAGCATCAGACTAGGGATGTGAGTATCACCTGGTGTCACTCATATTCGTCACAATATAGAAAATTGTTAATTAATTCAACCAGAGCACCCTCGACTTATAAACTAGACTGTGCTTTTTGGATAGATCCAGGCTAGACTTTCTTAAACGCCCCAGTCTAGGAACACATCCAGAGGAAAACCTTTGTGCTCTAGGAGCTCATCTAACATACATAAAAATGTGTTCTTATCCCTGAAATAAGACCCTACTTTGATATCCTAGCTCTTTCAGATAAATTGAAGCTAATCAGCTTCAGCGGTGATCTTGCCGATAATAGCTGTTGACGACACCTGTTATTTTTCGAGTGCCAAATTAGCCATTTTTTATCGCTCATTTCCTCAGACTGTTGCCATAACTTATCATCGTTTTAAAAGTACCCAGCATCTTGGTCTACCAATGTTGTACGTTCTTAATTAAAAGGCCTTTTCATCCGGCTGCTTTGCCGTTGGAAAGGAAAAGAAGTGTTCCAGTATATTATGATGCACAGCATGAACTTCCAAGAACAGTGCACTGTTAAAACACAAATCACAAAAAGGACAATGAGCCTGAAAACTGGGTTCACCGCGACAAATGACTAAGCGCCCGCTATCCACATTTACCCGGAAGGATTTCGAAACATTGCTAGAGTCTGTTTCGCATTTGCTCAACTCGAAGCCCATTTGTAATTAATATGTGTCCAGCAGAACTCTTAATTCCACAAAGACTGCCGTTTCCGGTTCACAAATACATGTCCGGACCAAAACATTTACATTCTTGATGGCGTTTATCTTAAAATAATTCAAGTCAATGGAAAGCGGAGCGCTCGACACACCACTTTGTAAATCATAACTGTGAGATTTGCGAAAGATACTATCGTATTCCGGCAATTTGAATCTGTGGCGCACCTCAATCTTCCTTCGTTTTTGCGTAGCATGACCTATTCAAAGCAGCCAAAGAGTTTTAATGCAAATTATTAAACAAACTTTTCTTTATTTTAGTTTTGGCAAGATCCCCGACTAGAGTGGAACCCATATGAGAACGGCATAGGCGCTATATCTTTCACAGCTAATGATGCGCCAACAGGCATTTGGAAACCAGATATAATTGTGCTCAAGTAAATTTACTGAATTTTCCAAACACTTACTCTTAATATTTTTAAAAATTATTTGGCCTCTCTTGCTCCACAGTGCCGCCCATCGCAGTCACCTCCTGCATGAACCTGAAGTCAGTTTAGTGATCTATGCCAATGGCAGTATTTCTTTGCTTAATACAAACGCCGAGTTCGCCACGTGGTGCGTTGACACGAAACGAAATTGGCCGCATGAACGTTTGAATTGCGGATTGATTTTGGGTTTAGAGTCATTTTCACCAATTACACACGAGCCCATCACTTTGGAATATGACAACGCGCGTCCTTTGCCCGTGGAACCATTCAATATGCTAAGCGAATGGCATTTCAGGCAGATAAGCATTTCGGTCATAGCTAATGATAATAATGATACGGAACGTAATAGTAGGCGTGATGCCATAGCGCGGTCCATGAATGGTGATTTATCGTTAGAATTTACAATCGAACGAAATGGTGTATTCTATAAGAATGTCTTTACAATGCCACTTTTGGGTAATAATGATGCGAAATTCTATTTCGGAAAATTATTTTTTCATTTTCTTTTGCAGCTTGTGAGACGCTTATTGTCTTGTCATTTCTGCTGCGCGGTTATCGACGCGGTGGTCTCATACTTGTTGTCTTCCTTGTTATATCTCTCGGTGTAATGTTTGTTACAAAACATGCGCCCACGGCTTACATACCAAACACACGTAAGTGTTTTTTGTTCAAAATAACTTTCTATTGTGCCGGTATTATAACATTATTTTTTTCAGTGCATGCCTATCGGTATGTGATGTGTATGGCAACATTTTGTTATTTACTACATGTGTTTCTAATGTGGTTGGAGCTGTACCCGCCAGAAACAGAGCCCCGCGAATGGATGATGACTTTGATAAATGTTTCAACGCTAAGATTGATTCTCTGTATGCGAATAACCGATGTGAGTTTAAACAAATTTTAACTGATTATAAAACTGCACGGTAGGATGTTGTCCCATTGAATGCCAAGGCCGGCATCACTGCTGTACAGGAAATGCGATTCAAGTAATGAAGACAATAAGGCTTTTGAGGTCTCTAATCGGAGATCATGAAAAACCGAGACTGCATGCCAAAAACTATCGTTCACGCCTTTTGATGAGTTTAACGCCATGTTCCATATCACAGCGAGGGTTTTCAACATATCGTTAAATCGCGAAAAAGACCAAGAGGAGTCTGAAAATAGCGTTTGGCAATTTAAGTGCAAGGGTGGAAAAAGAAACATCTGTTTGTCCTACAATTAGATTGATCGCTCAAGGAGATGTCCCAATGACATAGTGGGAAGAGAGTTGGTTAAATTTGCCATAGCTTCAAATATGGTAATATGAAGTTCGATAATCTTAAAAAGTTTAGAATCAGGGCAGTGATTCTGAAACAGAGCGTTCATAAACTCTTTTACAGCTTCTAGCACCGTTTTCATGAAAGTTATCTTCAACCAGCTAAGCAGTGGGATCATATTTTGCAGATGATGCTACATGGGAATGTCTGGCCACTTCGGAAAGAGTGACGCTGTACTAAGATTTGTTGGCGCGCAACCCTCAGTGTTACTGCGACTTAAAGAGGGGAGGAATATATTTACTTAGGAAAAAAGTGAGACCAAGAAACTAGAGTTGATTTTTTGGCAGCTCCGATTGGTGCCTAAAACACAAGCTAAAAAATATAGCGAAAAGGGTTTCACATGACAGATGACCTACTTTTTGTCAATTTCACTGCAATTTTTTGTCAGTTCGAAATGAAGCTGCTTATTCGAATGTGTTCTCCCTTCAAAACTTATACTCACATCTATGCCAAATATAACTCACTAATACTTCTCAATTTCAATCGAATTTGGAAACAGTCATCCGAACCCTTCGACAAGCGATTTTTTTGAGAAATATGCACTCCACCAGTCTAGTCCAAAATTAGTCAACAAAATTTTCACTAAGCTTACTAAGATACAATACGTTCGCTCCTCAACAGTCAGCAAACAGGAAACTAGAGGAATTCTCTGTTCTTAGTTCTCGATTCGGAGTCATATTAACTAACAGTAAAGCCATGGTTCAATTATATGGTTGGCTCATCCCTACAGCAAAAACATACCTTTGTTCAGATTGTCAAAATCGACGTGTTGGTGTTAGGCAAATGTAATGGAATGAAAACATAAAGCTGCAGACATTGGTGATTTATCGGTAACCGTATCGGTAACCTTATAACAGCTGATTCGATCAACCTTATGGTAAACAATGTAATCGATTATTGGTGCCGCTAAGGTCGCAACCGTATCGTAGCCAACCAATTGGTTTTTGGTATACCGTCGTAACGATAAACAGCTGATTACGGTAGGGATACGACTACAGCGATACGACAAACGGCACCAATGACTCCGCTTTAAAACTTAGCAGTTTGTTTGTGTTGTAAGAAAATGTTGTCAATGTGTTGGTTTGAATTTGAGTTTTCCATCTCCTTTTAACAATCCCTTCTTCAGTGAAATGAAAAAAATAAAATCAGCTGATGAGATGAGCTAATCACATGGTTGAGCCATGCAGTAAAGCATAAAATGAAACTAATGTTACCCAACAGTTCTGTTTAAGGCTCCAAAAAGTATTCCACCCTTTTGGTTTGTAAAAGATATGTACCAAAGAATCGTTGAATAGGAATAATGGAAATTAGAGAGGAATCAAATAACGCGCAGCTGGTGCGTCATATTGCCAAGTAGCCTTTACACCTGACTGACTGTAGGTACGCAGGCTCGGATTCTAGAAAGTTAGCTAGCTAATTTAGCAACATGAAATTGTAACCATCGCTGTGTATAGTTCTGCTTTTCCAATAAGCACCTTGTTATATTAAAAACCAACCAATTAAACCCAAACATATTCGTACTAAATGAAAATACGGGTACCAGTGGGTATATGTAACATTTTTCATTATTATTTCGTATAAGAGAGCATTACATACATACATGTGAAGTTAATATAAGCATGTCAAAGAGTTGAAAATTATTCACAAATCTAACTCTTTTTTCTTTCAGTGTGATGAATTTGTAAGCATTCAGACGCATCCTTGGCGTGAGTTGGCTAAAATGATCAACAATATTTGTTTCATCACAGTAACCATTTTAATTGGCGTCATCGATATATTGCTACTACCCAAATTTTAAAAATTGATGCCATGAATAAACTTTAGAGGATATCACTCAAATAAAATATATGTGCGCTCATATGCAATAACAGCTTAAGTCGATATGGGCGAATAACTTGAGGTGGGGTAAATTGTTTGACTACTAGAATGATAGATATTGCAAAAGATTGTAATGTATTAACAATGGAATACAAGCAAAAAATTGTATGCAGTCAGTGCAATTTATAGTATACTAAAACCTATGATAATAAATGAAATTCAACCCTGCTTGCTACAACGGTATTTGTTGAAAATATTGAGTTATTGTTTTTGATATTTCTTCATTGTATTTTCTTATTTTATGTGCAAATTTTTTACGCTTCGTACTGATGCATGCTATAACTCCGAAATGGGGTGCTCTCGTAGTCTTGCATATTTTGTTGTAGCATCTAAACAATCCATGTACCATGCAAGCCAAAGAGAATACCCTTATTATTTTATATGATTTATCGTTTTGTTGTTTTGTATGCCAAAATGCTTGTTACTTATGCATGCAGAGCTTGAAATGGAGTACCTACTCTCGTATTATTGGATAGGATATAAACAATCTCTGCAATTGAACACTTTAATATGAAGCTGTTATTGCTAAAATGCGCAGGTGTACGGTCTTAGTTATAAATAAATGAATATATGTTCCAAGAAAGTAAATAAATAAAATAATTACAAAAATAATTTTTTTTGTGTATAAAGTTCACTTAGAAATTTTATTCCAAGTTGAGTATTAAACACAATTTATAAAAACCATAACCTAACAAAATCAAATTCCTCACATACGCCATTTTTGAGCATATAAAAAAATAAAATTTTCAATAAAAATTGTTAAAGCGCCTGTTAATGGTGACATAACCATAACCAGATAAAAGAGCTGATCGAAGCAGCCTTATGGAAATCAATGTAATCGATTAATGGTGCCACACCATAACGCTAAAGCCACAACCATATCATAGCCAACCAATTGGTTTTTGGTTTTTCGGTATATCGATAACCTAAAAATATTTGATTTGGAGAATTTATTAACTTTTTTTAGATTTTATTTATTGTTTTGGATACGTTTTAACAAAGAAACTTATTTTTTGTGGTATATGATTGTAATTTTTTGCGTTTTCGTCATTTTTATGAAATTTTGCACGATTTTTAGGTTAGTGCACCAATACCTGATGCCAATTTGATATGGATAAGTAAAAATATGGTTATGACTATGGCGTTATGACTAAATCAACTTTAACTCGGGCTTAAAGGGCCAGGGTCACCATTAACATAATCTAAACCAGATAAAACAGTTGATCGAAACAACCTTCCCTGCAAAAATTGTTGGATTACGTGTTCCATTTTCTTCATGTTGGAGTACTCTAACAATACTTCTTTGCAATGCATTTGCGGACTACCATCAGCCGATCATTGCTCGTTTTTTAACGACCGTGATCACGACACGATTACCCTAGCGGGTAAGGGGGTCTGAATATACCCGCGGTAGGTATGCCTGTCGTAAGAGGCGACTAAAATACCAGATTCAAGGGGTGTGTAGCGCAACCCTTCAGGTTGCCAGCGCAATCCTCCAAATCCAATTGTCAACCTCACCTATCCGCGGCGAATCCTGTTTCACTAACAGACGAGGCTCTGGCGACCCCAAGCTCCTCATGGATCTTGGGGGTGTGGAGGGAGGGGATGGCCTGAAGGTTTAATGTGGCCACATAAATCGTTCCCGAGATGGTCGGGCTAGCACCTTAATGGTGCTGTGGTACCGGAGCGTACCGGATCTGCATCCGGAAAAGGACCATCACATCGATAACACTCCCCAAAGCCTTCGGGGAGCAACCTTATCGCTACAACAACAACAACAACAACATCACGACACGATGACGATCGAACAGAGATGCCAAAAGTAAAATATTGCATACAAATAACTGATAATAAAATTTTACTATGGCAACTCTGATAAAATGCAACCGCGCACTGGTTTTATGTATACAATCTATGGTATGGAGAAATATTAGTTTCTTTATTCACGCAAATGCTAAATAACATAGGAATATTCGTAGTAAAAAATATAAAAGTTGTATTGCCCCTCTTCATTTACTTTCATTTTAAATTAAATTCACTCCGATAATTTGTTCCGACACAATTCCTCTTTAGTACTTTGGCATATGATCCTCTGTGGGTGCTCCATGGAGTACTGCAGTGAAATTACTTTGGAAAATACTCTCACGTATTTACTCTATGGAATACTCACAAATAAAGCGAGAGTGGGATCAACTACTCCTCTCCTAGGACATCGCAATGTTAATTGGAGCACATTTTTTGTATGAATACAGACTAGTTTTGGAATACTCCTATACTCCCAAAGGAGTATTCCTTACATTAATTATGGAGTACTCGCGTTTTTTGAAGGGTTATAGAAATCAATGTAATCGATTAATGTTGCCATACCATAACGCTAAAGTCATAACCATATCATAGCCAACCAATTAGTTTTTGGTTTTTTTTGCCATACCATAACCTAAAAATATTTGAGTCGGATGATTTATTAACTTTTTGTAGATTTTATTTATTGTTTTGGATACTTTTTTAACAAAGAAAGTTATTTTTTGTGGTATATGTTTGTAATTTTTTCGCTTTCTTCATTTTTATGAAATTTTCACCCTAATCCAGGGTGTTATGCGGGCCGTGCCTATTGGACGATTTGCAGCCAGAGTATAATTTCGGCTGTATTCGAACGGAGCCTTCCCGGTACCGGGCCACCTCGGGAAGTATTGATGGCCTTGCCACAGTAAGGGGCGCTGCTGTGGCTGACGGTTCTTTCCCGGTATATAATACTGGACCACTGAGCCCGCCTTGTCGGGCAGGTGGTCGTACGACTAAGATGAACGACTCATTACCAAATTGTAATAAGGAGGATGATAAGAGGAGGGCTGAGTTGCAAGCCAAGGACGACGAATACGCATTAAGCGAAGCATCGGACTCGGGACCGAGAGTAGTGCTGATTCAATGAACTCCATGTTGAAAAAGCAAACACAAATGAAAACGGAGTAGAAGAGTGGAGAAGGTAACGGAGCAGAGGAAGTAAAAGAGCTCTCTCGCAGTACCGTGCAGCACTAAGAATTGTCCAACGTCTGGGAGCAGTGGTCGACCCAACAGAAGTGGAGATCGAGAGCTTGAAATGGCGCATGAGGCGGTAGAAGTAGGTCGAAGGAAGTTCAAAAGGTTTGCTGCTAGAAACCCTCGGTTCTGCAACCGATACGAGGAGGAAGAAGCGTCGAATGGCAAACTGAAGACGCAACGTTCGGCGGAAGGTGACAAGCTTGCTTTCAAGAGGCAGAAAGGACCCAGTCCCATAGCCGAGAGGCAGGGCAGTCGCATAGACAAAACAAATAGGCCCAAAGTTGTAAGACAGATGGGTCCCAATAGCGAGGTAGCAACTACCTCGAAATCTGCGAGTCAGAGGGAGTTCCAACTACGGAAGTAGGAGATAAGCCAAAGGGAGATAACGCTAAGACTCCGGCTTTCTCGGAGGTGCTAACGGGAGTTAAAGCTAAGACTTCGGCTTTCTTGGAGGTGCCAAAGGGAGTTAACACCAAGACTCCGGCTTTTCCCGAGAACATGAGTGATGTGGCAATGTAGTCACTGACTGTGGCGCTGGCTGATCGTAGCAGTTCTTTCGGACAGATGACTACTGAAAGGTGCAGATCTGTAGAAAGGGATCTTATTAGCTTAATGCTTAAGATGATGCGGGAACAACCAAGTAAGCCCCTTCCAACCTTTGATTCAGGGGGATGGTATAATGGTGTGAAGATGATAGCGTGCCACAATATCGCGGGCTTGCGGTGGGTGGAGGAAGTGGTTCCAAACCTCCAAAGGCAAGGCATGAACACGTGGTTTGAGGTGGTGGATAAAGCGCAAATCCCAATGGTACCAAAAGTTAAGGTATGTATACCATGCGTGATGAAGTCGGAGGATACACTGCGACTTCTGCAGAATCAGAATCCGAACATACCGACACAGGATTGGAAGGTATTAAGTGTATCTCGGCCTACGGAGGAAGGCCAGTTCTACATCTTCCAAATAAACAAGCAGGCGGAGGATTTATTGTACACGCAGCTTGGGAAAATGTTCTTTGGTACAGGCAAAATTTATATGCGACTCAGAAAAGAAGACCCGAGCTTGCTCCGTAGACGTCCCAATTAGACTGGGCGAAATTTAGCGAAGGAGAGAGGTGCACATGATCGACCAAGCAGGAAAGGCGAGGGTTCAAGCGCGGGTCTGTAAAGTGTCGAAGATTATGCGCAGGTCTTACAACCTTAGAATAACAAAATTGATTCTATCATTAAAAAGAGAGGACTGCAGACTCATGACGGGTATTCTGACTGAACACTGCCTTCTGGCGTCACATGCCTTTAAATTAGGCTTGGTCAGTGATAGCAGATGTAGGAAGTGCGGGCTGGAGGAGAAAACAATCGAGCACGTTCTGTGCTCTTGCCCTGTGCTTGCCAGGCTAGGACTCCAGCTGTCAGATCTAGAAGCAGCAAGTTGCTTAAATCCTTGGAAGCTTCTAGTATTTGCCAAGAGGACGGAGTTATTTTATAACATAGGTCTTGTTTTTTGATAGGGGTTTTCAGTTTGGTCGTTAAAAACAAACTTCTGTTAACACTACGGACTTATTCAGTCTATGTGAGGTCCTCATGAACCGGCCGGTTCTACCTAACCTAACCTTCACTATTTTTAGGTTAAGGCACCAATATCTGATGTGAATTTGATATGGATAAATAAAAATATGTTTATGACTATGGCGTTATGACTATATCAACTTTAACTCGGGCTTAAAGGGCTAGTTAATGGTGACATAATCATAACCAGATAAAACAGCTGATCGAACCAACCTTATAGAAATCAATGTAATCGATTATACTTTAGAGTTCTGTGCATTGTCTATTATATAGTTTAGCAACTTAAATTGAGGTAATGAAACGAATAGAGTGGAAGGCAATAAAATAAGGCGGCGGAATGAAGAACAGCAGGAAGAGCAGAGTTGCATTGCATCGATATACCTTCACTCTTTGTATCTTTATTGAAGATAAATGTTGAAAAAACAACTAAATACCTGAATATAAGCAAATTATTGCTCTTAATTACTGCAAATAATGTGTCCTAAAGGCTATATTTTCCAAAACTATCACAGTTTATGTCTGTTTAAAAATTTAACTTGAACTTCCTTAAAGATTTTCGTAATATGGTCTTTATTGATGTTTGTGCGTGTGTGATAATTTTGGACGATCAGCTGTTAGTTGCGCTACTTGGTAAGATTTACAATGATTTTGTGCATTTGATATTAGCCGTGTTTTTTAACACGCGTATATCCGTTTACGCTTAAACTTTATATTGACTGCTAAGAGACAAACTATAAATACACCTCTGAAATTGCTGCGCATAAATTTTGTCCTACTAAATTTTAATACGCATTATACTCAGATGTAACTGAAATATGTGTCTTTGTTTCACCCTGTACACTAATTCTATGTATTATATGTGTGTCCACAATTCATCGCAACTGATTCAGCTATATGTTATACCCTATGGCCATCAGAGCGTTGCGTCTCCGCTTTTCGGTACACCCTGTTGCTGTAGCTAGTTGTTTTACCACAGCCGCTAGATGGGTCTCCTAAGCATTATCTAAGCGAAGATAGGCGTTTTTTAACACGCGCAAACGAAACGTATACGCGCGTGTTAAAAACCACGGCTATTGTAAACGTTGCTGTAGCGAATTTAAGCTACGGATCGCGAACAACTTTTTTATTTAGAATTTCTTTTTCACATTTTCCTTTATATTGACATTTGTCAATTGCTATTCAGAGTTGAAAAAAAAAAAATACTACGGTTGCAAATGCATAGTTGTAGCTTTTTTAGTGTGTTGTGCAAACATACAACAGCAGTTTGCAAAGGCAATGATGCTAGACCATTTACACAAAATCCTGATTTCTTCTTTTTGTGTTCATTCTATTTACTTGCAATGAGTAAACTAAATTTTTTTTTTGCAATAGTGAATATTTTACAAAAGTTTTATTTGCTTTTATTTTTAGTTAAATACAGAAGAAATAGAGATTAATGCAAAAGCTGAAGAGAACAAATAATTTTTAAGAGCAATCAATAGTGATTTTCCCGCTCTTTACTTCCTCACTCCTCCATATGTTTCCTTCAAACCTTTAACTGTTTTATCGTGCGGCTGCTTGCTGTCATGCTTGTTGTTGTTATTGCTGTTGCTGTTGTTGTTGTAGCATGGTTGTATAACATCTTTTTAATTTTTTTTTTATTATAGACACATTTGTAATAAAATTTTATTAAAAAAAAAATTTAGGTAAAATTAGTATAGTATGTCTTCCCTTAATGTGAGAATATATTATGTAGATGCTTAGATCCTAAGAAAGTTCTAGCAATCCTTTTAATGACTACCAAAATAAGTGAAAATGCATAACGCTTTAGCAACCTGCTGGTAAACTATCGCTTTTAATTATATGTAAATTTTACGTTTTTTACTTGGAAAATGCATTTATTCTCATTTTTTTTCTACTTTACTGCGTTGGTTTTATTGCCTTGCCTGTATTCTTTTTGTTTGGAGCTATATTTTACTGTTTTTTTCCCTTAGTTTACTCAATGCATTTAAGGATGTCCGTAACCGAAACCATGTCCATAACCACCAAATCCGTGTCCGTAACCACCATAACCGTGTCCGTATTCAATAGCTGGGGCAGCGTACGAAATTGCTGGTGCGGCATATTTGACAGCAGGTGCAGCGTACGAGATCGCAGGAGCTTCATACTTAATGGCAGGTGCGTAGGCGGGTGCTGCATAGGAAATTGCGGGCGCTGCGTACTTAATGACTGGAGCTGGCGCAGCAACCTTTACAACAGCTGGAGCGCCATGTACGACCTATGATGTGAGGGGAGATAATATATGTATAATATAAGTAAATATATACATTTTTGAATAAAAGTAGGTTTGATTTTCAAATACTTCAAATACTATCTAACATAAATTCAACTCGATAGAACTGCTAAGAGATTTTTTTTTGATTAAACTTCATGCTTTTTTTAGTATTTTATATTTCGCATTTGAATAATATATTTTGGGGCATGTTGACATCACTAGGCTGTTAGGAAATAATCATGCAACAACAAAAACATGAAGCAGCCACTCTTATATATCCTCATTAAAGCTAGGAACACTTATGTAGAAGGCGACGAAGAGATATATCACACATACACACACATGTAGTCATCAGCCCAAGAAGGTACTCACACATACACACGCATATGGCTATAAACTACAAATATACACGTATATAGCTGGTAACCAAGCATGAGCTTCAAGAGTTCTAGAAGGTGAAATGTCTAGACTTTTGGAGAAATATGCGGGCGAGGCAACAGAGAGTATAAAAGAAGCGCAAGCTGAGTAATAACGAATAAGTTTTGATTTAAACAAGCTATTGGTTATGAAGTACAATTATAGTACAAATCCCAAAGTAATCTAAATAAAGACCAGTTTGCAATACTGAATATTGGAGTGATTTATTCAACAATTTAGCGATTCGAGCGTTAGCAGAAGGTTTCAAATAACCGGAAATTTCCCTAAATTCGTTACAATATCATCGATGCTTTTGCAAAACCCAACTATCGACCAATTGCAATTCCGCCTATCTCCCACACTAAAACTTTAAAGGGACTCACTAAAGCTTATTACCGACCATTTTTTCTTTTGTGGTTTTTGCTATCATAAAATAAGGTAATCATTTTTCTATATACGTAATAACATTAAGGACAGAGAATACCATTGATAGGCGAAGTTGTTAAGAGACGATTCGTTCGTCTGAGCTATCGTTCGCAATACAGGATGATGCCCTAAGTTTATGTGAATTTAAAATATGCATCCGGTTTTTGCCCGACGCTCGCTTATTTTAACAAAAAGAGTTTATATTCAATTTTGAAGTCAAAATTTAATTAAACCGTTATTTAAAAAAAAAAATAGTACTCAAGTATCAAATTTATGAATTTTTGGATCGAGCTCTGGGTTACCTAATATCATTTTTGCCACTTTTGCGATGCTGGCGCGAATCCCAATTCAAGGAGAAAAGGCTTTGGAAAGATTTACAAGGTATAAACGAAACAATTGACTCTTTGGCCGTTCTGAAAATATGTTGTAGAAAACAAATATTTTGGGGAATTTTGTACAAAAAACTAAGCAATCAAAATTTATTACTTTTATAAAACAAGTAAATACTGGAAAATAGAGCTACCGAAAAAGTGAGGTTATGTTGTTGACATCACCTTTATTATTACATCATGGCATCATGGCCAACCGTGTGCATCGCCATATTGAACATCCTGTCAGGTAGTTGACGGATTTATTAAATTTTTTATTTAATGCGAATTTTGCGTGATTTTGTTCGGACTACAAAACTGAGTACACAAAAAGTTTACTAAGGTCCTAGGCTAACATTTGTAAATTGCCATGCTATTTTTAAAACTATTTTAATAAATTTTTCTTCAAAATCCTTTCAAACAGTTCAACGGATTGTTGTACTTGTGAATCCTGAGAAAAACCGGTTATTGTATTTTTAGGTACTTAAGTCTATTTTACTAAACTTTCAAGTATTCGATTTTCGTTAAAGTCAATCATTCACTTATTAGCAGGTGCCATGTATTTTATTCACAAAACACACCCACAAATGTCCTTTAAACATTTAACTGTTCTAACTCACCTGACTGAAACTGGAGTAACTGGTAGCAGCTGGTGCTGCTTTCACTATAGCTGGAGCAGCTACTACAGCGGGTGCAGCATATTTGACTACGGGTGCAGGAGCATAACTGATAGCTGGTGCGGCATAACTGTGACCATAACTGAGCGCTGGAGCATACGATTCATGGCCATAATCCAAATAACCAGGAGCAGCAGTGGCAGCTGCAACCAAGCTCAGCAAAATCTAATGTTTAAACACATTGGAATAGCAAAAAAGGACACAACGTTTAGAAAACGAATTTTATGTACAAGAACAGTTTTAAAATAAAAAAATTTCAACACACAGAAATTGAGTCACATAGCTTATGATAATCGTACTGAACCACTCAATTCAATAGTTTTAGGAATCGAACCTGGCACATTGTATACATTTTTTTTGTTTCAAATTAAGATGGTACTTTGGTCCTAGATTTACTAACGTAACTAGTATCCAAAGCAATAATTGCACCCAAGCCCAAATGATTCTTTTAAAGCACACAAACACATACACACACAAACTTGCGTTATAATCCTCACCAGATATTTCATTTTTGAGTATAACTGCAAATTTTTTCGCAAAATTATTATTTTTATTTAACACGCACACGTTGTGTTTTCGTTGTCGATTGCTTGGTGGAAAAGTCAACTGTGATTTTGATGCTGACAAGCGGTTACTTTTATAGTTCAACGCATTCGATCGTAAATTAGATTAGAAAAAACTAAAAAAAAAAAACGGAATATTTCAAAGAGCGCAAAAACACAATAAAATGTGCATTCTTATACGAAATGCATACAAAAACGCACAATCACCGAAAAGCAAAAATGATTGCAATCGCTTTTTCGTGAGCGCTTGCATTTTGGTGCGGCAAACGAAAGACTTAAGACACAAACTTTTGATATAAGTGTTAGCCTATGTGGCAAGCTTTGGTTAAATGTGGCGTCGGAGACGATTCTTATGTTGTCCAGTACTTTAAGATGCTGATGATAGTTTTTATTTTTCGTGGTTGTTGTTGCTGTTCAGTTAGCAATGCCTGCACACACCAATTGTAGCAAAAATTGTAGCAAATGAGCAATGGTCTGCTTGCCGACTTGCTTGTTTTTGGTGTGGCGTCAAATGTATCATAAAATCGTATACGGCGTTAAGTAGGAAGAGAACATATAAATTGAAGTGACAATTTTTGTTTTGTCTTTTGCAATTTCAAATACGTGCATTGGCTTATTTAGAGAGTTTTTAGGTATTTTTTTTTGTTTGTGTGAAAATAGCATTTACTAAATGTAGGTGTAAATTTTGAAGAGAAACTGCTATGTAAAACATTTTTTTTTGTGCTGTTGAATTCTGAATTCTACTTACTTAATATTTATTTATTTCAAAAGTGTACTTGTTAAAATACAAGCATTCGTTTAAAAATATATGAATACGTAGCTGATACGTTTAATAAAAAGTAGGCCTTAAATATATTCCTATACAGATTTTTTTCATATATTGTATTAACATCTACATAAGTTGACGCCCAGTTTTTTTATTTGTTGCGCTCAATTTGAAATTCCAATTATTATTTGTAATTATATACTGAAATATTTTTTTCCAAATTGTACCTTAACAATATTCGGCATCTTATTGATGCCATTTACGGCTTCGTAGCAAGCTACAAAAACATAGACAACAACAACAATAGGCCACTGTGACTGGTATTAAGTTAATTTATTTTGAAATTAGTAATTCAGTGCAGTTTCCTCAAAATTTTGGCGTAAAAATGTTTGCCCAAAACTTCACAAAGTTAGTACTGAATTTGTGAAAAATTACACTGAAAGAAACGGTGCTAGTAAAATCAACAAATCGTTTCTGTTGTTCTTGACTTAACGGAGATTCGGTGAAATTGATTGAATTATGGTTAATTCGACCGAGTTCTTTGTCAAGCGAACAAATTAGTTTAGTCTTTTCAACAGAAGAGAAATTGTCGCTGTTAAGTTAATAAAATTTTGTAAAATTAACAGACTCCTAATCAATCTAACTGATTTTTCTGTTAACACAACTGATCTTACAGGTCATTTCAACGGCGATCAACTGTCAATACATGAGCAAATTTCAAAGAGAATTTTACGGTCACCGCGCTCTCTACTTTGTACTTATGACGATGGTGCCACTTGTTAAAAAAAAAAAAACACCAAAATAAGAAAACCATCAAATCGAAAAAACACTCAAAATGGGAAAACAATAAAAAAATAGTTGTTCAGTTAACAATATAAAACGAAAAAACCCTTTTTTGATTTTACTGTGCAAAAAATTATGAGATACCGGGTCACCTATCTATCGGGCACAATTTTGCAACTTCTCGGCCAAGCGAAATGCAAAATTGCGCCCTTTTGTTGCACAAGTTTTGCTTGAACGAACAGGATTTTTCCAAACTTAGTAACATTTTGTTCAAGTTTTTATGAATTTTCACTCACCCGAACGAATCTAATAAGACAATAAAAAACATCCTTTTTTAATGTTGATGTTTCCGACAAAATAAAAGTTTGAGTTGTTTTGGAATCGTTTCAACTTAAAGTGTTACGAAAATTAAACTTTCCGAATTACATGTAAAGTTACTTCAGTGGTGAATTACCTTCCTGCGATTTGATTCTTTACTTTTCTATAACTTATAAGTTCTGTTTGTTACGTCAAACATTTAAACAATCAAGTGTGGCAACTACATGCGAGAGAAGAAATTGAGAATGAGCTGAACTGCAACTGAAAGAATTGAGAATCAGTTTTGTGACTACTATTTTAATTTCTATATTCATATGTATGTATATGTAGCAAGCATGCGTATTTAATACTGTTTTCACACAGAAACTTAATGATCTCATTTCACCTTCTAATTAAATCGTAAATTTTTTGCTTTCACACAGAAGTAACTGCTCGATTAGTATGAAGGATGAAATGTCAAGCGAATAAAATGACAATGCTATATGACAGACAATCATGGCGGAACGATACAAGGTGGCAGCATGGTGACATACCTACAAACAAAAAAAATTCCATGTACTTGTAAATTCGATGGACAAATGTCAAAATCGTACTGCGCCGGTAGTTGATGTATCAAATCAAATAAAAAAGGTTATAATCAGCTGTTCGATGCGGCCACCTTGTATCGTTCCGCCATGCAGACAATGACATTTACTTTGACAAATGACATTTTTAAACACTGAACACACCAAAAACTAAGAAGCGGAACGCGGCCAACAGAGTTGCATTGTGCTTTTGACTTCATTAGGCATTCGATTAGCTACTAACGAAATTATTATCGATTCGAATTTTGTAGGGAAGATTGAGCTCAATAAGCGTCTTAATGTAGAAAACTGCCTTTATTATTCAATAAGCGGTCTGTGTGAAAATAGTATAAGTATTCACATATTTACGTATTTATATGGCGGCCGCCGTGGTATGATGGCAGCGTGCTCCGCCTACCACACCGGACACCCTGGGTTCACACCTCGGGCAAAGCAACATCAAAATTTTAGAAGCAAGCTTTTTCAATTAGAAGAAAATTTTCTAACCGGGGTCGCCCCCTCTGCAGTGTTCGGCAAGCACTCCGAGTGTATTTCTACCATGAAATGCTCTCAGTGAAAACTCACCTGCCTTGCAGATGCCGCTCGGAGTCGGCATAAAACAAATAGGTCCCGTTCCGCCAATTTTTAAGAAAAATTAAAAAGGAGCACAACGCAAATTGGAAGAGAAGTTCGCCCTAAAATCTCTTCGGAAGTTATCGCGCCTTACATTTATTTACATATTTATATGGCAATATAGCTACTTTCATACAAAGCTGTGCAACAACTTTTTTTATTCAGTTGACTATTAAAACGGTCAATTACGAATCAACGATATGTGCAGTTGATTCAACATCTTGTTTCGATGGATAAAAATTGACAGAAATTTCGGTTGAATTAACCCATATTTCGGTTGATTTTACCAGTCTTTTTCTTTCAGTGAACAAACTTATAGTTCAGGTCAAACTAGGCGACTTCTCACTTCATGGTTAAACTTGTCACATAGTATCCCTCAAGCATACACACTCACAGCGGTGTTCTCGTGAACTGTGTTGCCGATGAACTGGCGAGGAAGGCTACTGAACAATCGGAGATAAGCCAGCTGAAGGACATTGCTCCCCCTCTTGCTGCATGCAAATACTGACTAACATCATTTTTCACCAAGATGGCAAATTCCAGATGGACGCTAGAACCCACATGCGAGGTGTCCAAACAAACATGGCCTCACATAAATGAGAATCGAACTATATTCCTCATTAACTTCAACCGTCTCTCCTTAGGTCCACTGATCGAGATACTAACGACTTCCACTGCCTAATAGGAATACACGGTGAACGCATAGCAATTCCAACCTTTGATTTTTGTAGGAGCTGCAGTGATCAAGAGGAGATAGAAAGCGTCGATCACTTCCTCTGTAGATGCCCTGCTCTGGCCAGTATACGTATGGTTTGTCTGAATACGTATTTCATCGGCTGCTTAGCAGAACTTGGCTCTGCGGAAATCGAAAATATTCCACGCTATATCAGAAAGACAAATTAGTTTGAACTCTTACACATCTAAAGGAGGAAGGGCTATAGCCCACACAGTGGTACCACAATGGGCCAGCCGGCCTACATAAGTGTGTCGCTCACATTGCTCGGGTGCAGCCACTTTAACCTAACTGAACCTATCCCTCAAGCATATGTGCAGAGTCCTGTGGAGTTTGAACTTTTCGTCATAAGGTGCCTATAAAATAACTAATATTTCATACCAACACTTCGAAATTCACTTTCGCGTTAAAAAACAAAACTATGAAATTTAAGTAAAGACGTTGTAGTCGAGGCTGAGGGGGAGCTGGAGCTAACTTAAACAACTGTTCTTCAAAAATTCCACAAGCTAGTTTTAATTAGGGCTCCATCTGCTTTTACTGGCGGGGGGAGGGCAGGGGGGGGGGAAGTACACAGAATAGGCCAAAGCTATTATACTCGATGTATCAACCAGACTAATGAAGAAGCTTTTGAGTTTGCTCTAGCTTGTTTCCAATAAAAGGAGAAATGTGCATAATGGTTCAGTATTATTACTCCTATACAAAATTTGATACTAATGCTCAAACCAACGGCCGGCGGAATTCCAAGCCAGAGTATCGAAATGATCAGAGCACGGATAGCAGGAGTTTGAGTCAAGACTTTCGATGATTCGTCCTCGTGCATAATCACTAATTGGGGTTGAACCGCAAGAGCAATTTTGGCCGTTTCATAACATGTGACGTCGGCTATTTCTGTTTTGCGACAACTGATGCCAATTGGGAACACCAAGGGAGGTATCCCAACTAGGATGTCATTTGGAAAACTTTCTTGGCCGAAGCGTCTTCGTACATTCGCATTACCTGACCTATCCAGCAAAACTTTGGCGTTTTATTCGATGCACTATCTTCGCGTGAAAGTCACTCTGCTTATCTTCAATTTAGTTTACTTATTACTAAAATAAAATTCATTTTTAAAATCACTTAGTTCTATTGAATATGCTGTCGGAATGCCACGCGATTCCAATCACCATATTTACTAGCATGACAAACGGACAGGTCTGTGAGTCTGGAAGCCAATCTTTTAAGGGAGGATGGAAAGGACGCGTTTCCAATCCTCCAGTGCTCCCAGCATAAGGCAACAAAATTTTGAACATATATTTTCGTTTATGACGCTGTCTGAATGCATGAAGATTCCGATCAGCACAGCTCAACATATAATGGGAGGTTGAAAAGGACGTATTTCCAATCCCCCGTGTTCCAAATTTTTTTGGCCTTATTTTATTTTATTATGAGTGGTATCTAAAAGTAATGAGCAATATTTATTGGAAGGCTGGAAAGAACGTGTTTCCAATCCTGTCCCGAATCACACAGAAAGGGCATTATGTCCCATCAGCGCAGCAACTGTCGGTCTGAGACTGCGATTTCGAGGTTTCGTCCCTAATCCCTCGTTTTTTTGCATGACTTGTGTTCAAATTTTCTGTCGGTTTAGTTGCAGGATACTTTATTTTTACTGAAATTATAACTCCATAACGATCGAAATTTTAAGACGGTCTTCACCTACCTCTAAACCATAGTGGTTTGGTCAATGGTTACTAGCAGGTGTATTGTGAAACATCAGGAAACCTAAACTTTACCAAATACAAATAGTACTTGGGTGTACATAAGTACAATCATGTTGCTCCGCTCTCCTATCAGTGCTTTGAATGAAAACACGAGTAAATTTTGTCTGATGAACAACAACTGCCAAGAGCAGCACATGTCAGCGCTTCAGGTATTCGACACTAGTGATCTACTGGAAGCTACAGCAATACTCGAGACTGCTGCAAGTCAAAGAGAGCCAATTGCGATGTTGGATAACAATTTAATACGAAAATTTAAGTAAGAACAAGAAAGAAGTCCCTGAACCAGTTGTAGTATATATTTTGGAGCTGTGGCAAAAGGTTAACGGCATCAACCACTTGAAGTGGCCACAAGGTCCATTGAATTTATAACCGTATGAAATGGTCAAAGGGAAGGTTTTCCTTGAAATAAGAAGGACTTATTAAACTTATTGTTAGGCAAACAACTTTCGACTGCGACGCTTCCTTTCTTCATTTTTGCTTCAAATGCATGAAAACTCGAACTGCAAACTGATAAACATTAGAAGTGGTTATAAAATTGTTGTTGTTGTTACAGAAATACAAATCTCAAAAATTTTAGGGAGTGCTGCAGTTTGGGTAATACTTTGCTTCTGCTTCTGTAACGATTTCTTAGTCCCCTCAAAACCTTTGCGTCTGTATATTTTAGTTGACTATTATGATAGGCATGCTTACCGCGCGAATTATCTAAGCTCTTTAGCTTGCTGGGGTCATGACCGTATGGCCTTATTGTCACTGATTTTATGTCACACCACCGTTAAGAGCAATCTTTTTGTTGCAATAGAAAAACAACTCTCCAAAGGTTTACAGATTATTGCAGATGTGAGCATGGTATTGATGAATATGAATCCGATACGCTCCCGCACTAGCACCTTCTGCTATCAGCACAACTTCGGGTTTGCGGATTTTAGGTGCCTTTTATGACAGGCATGCCTTGTACGGGAATATTCTAAACCTTTTAACCCGCTGGGGTCACAAGGTCAATTGACCTCATATGCCGTTCACCTTATGTCATCCCATCCTTTAAAAGTACTGTTTCTATTGATATTTATGGTGAAAAATATAAAAATATCAATATTTGTAAGGTTAGTAAGGTCACAATTTTTATTTTAAGTGTTATTTGGGGCTATATATCATGAATTTAGTAAATCAAATTTAAAGCAGCAATATTTTTATACATATTTTACTTTAAGATCGGATCCAAAATGCCAAAAACGGCTATAAATATAAAAATTTGTTCAAAGCAATTCTTTAAAAATGATTGGAACACTTGGACTGCCCTCATTTGATTACCTATAACTTGGTTCGTTGGGCTTTAGGTTTAATTGTCATCATATTGTTTTTATTTTATATAATTTAATTGGATTTCGTCCGGTATAAGTTGCTTTTTAGAGGTTTGAAGCGATTTTACTTGATTTAAATGGCAGTTATGATATTTGACGTGATGTTAGTTAATTTGATTTTATTAGTTATTCATATAACTTAATGTGATTTCATTGATTTGATGTGATTTTACTTTATTTGAAGTGATGTGATGACGTGATATGATTTAATTTGATTTAATGTAATGTGGACTTATTTGATAAGATTTGGCTTGATATGGTGATGTTTGATTTTGATTTGTAATATTTCTATTAATATTTATAATATTGTGACGAATACTAGCAATACTAAGGGGTACTATCATCTCTAAGCCAATACTAAGCAGTGACTCATATTTATATCAACAAATAAATCATTATGTTTACCCATATGTCCATATGAGCAGCGGAGATGAGATGCACAAACACATGCATATATCTTATCTGAGATGCTCCCAAAAGTAGCCAATTATCTGTGGAAGTATCCCTCACATATATACGCGCATATGAGAAGCTATACATGTGCGTCTGTAGTTATAATTTTATAGCAGTCACTAAGTAAATTCTGGAAGCGCCTAGAAGTATGCGAACGAGAAATCACAGAGTATAAAAGGCAGCAACAGTAGAGGCGTGAAAAACAGTTTGATTTAAGCAAGCTATCAGTTGCGAAGTATAAGTGTTATTGTGAAGTACTTTAATAAAGGCAATTTTGCATTATTGAATAGTGGAGTTATTTATTCAACAGTTTAGTGATTCGAACGTTAGCAGAAGATTTGGAATAAGCAGAATTTCAGTAAATTCGCGACAATATCTACGATTTAAACATATTTACTCAAATAAAACATATTTCTCAGTGCACAATTAAAATCAGCAAAATGCGTAACTCAAAAAATTAACTAAATTTCGTTGGAAATTTGTACACACAAATTCAATTCATAGAAATAAAATGAGAAAATAAAAATGTTTGAACAAACATTCTACGGGTGCATATAGCATTTTAAGAATTACAACACGCGTTTAAAATCGAGAGGTTTACATTGTCGTCATGCTATAATCACCAGATTTGGTTGTGAGGCCGTTTAAAGGCAGTAATGTCGTCAAAGTAATCACAAATGCATGCAACATTGTATGCGAAATAGAAATTCGATTGAATTAAATTGCTTGAACTGAATTCACTTGCTATTGCAAGCACCAGCAACATTTGGGAAAACGTTTAAAAAAATGCAAAAGCGTTGTGCTAAATTTGAACAAATATAGATATTCAGCCGAATTAATTACTAATACGAATTTTTCTCAATTGTTTTTGTTTTTTTTAAATAATAATTATTTCACTCCTTTTCTCTGCAAATTGAATGTAGTCTTAGTTCATAGTGCCAAAAAATTTGGCAAGATTTAGCAACGACCTCCGAAAGGAATTTTGTTACATATCTTGTTAAGACACTGCCTAAAGAGCTTACTTAGCTAGACTCTTGAAAAAAGTTTGTTTGGATTAAAATATACTTGACCTACACAGAGTACATACATACATACAATTTATTTAATTGAGTGGAGTAAAAAGTCAATGAGTTTATTTCGCATGCTTTTCAAGACAAATTATTAAAAAAAAAAGGTGATGATAATTTTGTTTAAATATATTCGCACACGACACTCATTTCAATTCATTTCGCTTATTTGCAGTCAATGGAATAAATCCTTACCGACTAAATATATTAAATAGTTCTTAAATTAAATGTAGAGCTAAAACTATGAAACTTAAATACATATATGGAAAGGAGAACTTAAAATGCAGAGTTTAAAATAATTAAAATTAGTAAAAAATTCAAGGAAACCGTAACGCTCAGTAAGTTAAACTCACGTATAGCACGGGTAACAGGAGCATTACAGGCATAATTAGTTCTAAGATTATCACCATAAAAGGGATAGAAATTTCGGAGAGAACATTGAGGAACATTAAATCGAAACCGCTCCAGCAAGTACGGGCAGTCAATAAACCCATTAATAATGTTATAAGCGAAACTTAAGCAGATAATAGATCTACGATCCAACAAGGTCTTAAGGTTTAATAGCAAGAGACGAGAAGAATAAGGAGGCATAGGTTCAGAGAAGTTTAATGGTCGAAGAGCATATTTAAGAAAGATCTTCTGTATACGCTCTATTCTATTTACAGCTGTCTGCTGGCTTGGCCTCTAAATAAAAACTGCATATTCCAAACGCGACCTAACAAAGGTCGTGAATAATAACTTGATCGTATACGGATCTGAGAATTTTATAGTATTACGCCTAACGAAACCAAGCATAGAATATGATCTAGCAGTTATATAGTTTACGTGATTGTATAACGACAACTTACTATCAAAGATAATACCAAGATCTTTAATCTCATTAACACACTGAAGCTCACAATTTGAAATTCTGTAAATCGTATGTAGTGTACTAGTTGTTTTCGCATAAGTTATGTGGAAACATTTGGCGGAGTTCAAGAAAAGATGCGATTCCTCGCACCAGTGATAGAATTTGTTAATGTCATTTTGTAATCTTGAGGCATCACCTGGCCCCTTAATTGCTGAAAATAGCTTCAGGCGATCATCGTAAAGCAAACACTTGGCGAACGGGAAGCAACTGCTAATGTCGTTGATAAAAAGAATAAAAAATAACGGTCCTAATTTTCCTAGTAAAACTCTATGAGAAACTCTATCAAAAGCTTTAGAGAAATCTATGTAGATGCAATCCACTTGAAACCCAGCAGAAAATGACTCTATACAATATTCACTAAAGACAGCAAGATTAGAAACAGTTGACCTGCCAGCGACAAATCCATGTTGATAGGGAGAAATGAGAGATTTAACAGCAAAACTGAGCTTTGCATTGACGGCATGCTCAAAAATCTTGGAAATAGTAGACATCTTGGATATGGGCCTGTAGTTGCGGACATCGTTCTTGTTACCAATCAATGCTTACTCTGCTTATTTAAATGGAAACAAGTTTGAAAATATACTTGACTCGGGTATTTAAATAAGGTGTGTTCGGCGTCCGTCATCATCGCCACGCACTTCGGATTGAACCTTTTTCATTCCATGTAGATTTTTTTTGTTGTACACGTATTCAGAGAGTATAAGTGTAAGTTCTCCATTTCTCCAGCGTGCTTGTGACAACCCCCACGTTTCTCCTCTGCTTTCCTGACTAACGAATTTCATAATCCCTCTGCTATTTTGCTTGTTAGCCTTCTTTTTTCCAGAACTAATATATAGATGGGGATTGTTGCCGTGATAACTCGCCTTTGTCAATGGATAAGCATATCCACATTTAAAGATCGTTGAATTCTCCTCGAACATCGCTCTTATTATTATACTCAGCGTGCTTTGCACACCGAGTATATTAACTTTGATTGGATAACAGTTGGTTGTACAGGTATAAAGGAATCGAGATAGATGTATACTTCCATATATCAAAATCATCAGTATCGAAAAAAAAATTTGATTGAGCCATGTCCGTCCATCCGTCCGTCCATATGTCCGTTAACACGATAACTTGAGTAAATTTTGAGGTACCTTGATGAAATTTGGTATGTAGGTTCCTGGGCATTCATCTCAGATAGCTATTTAAAATGAACGATATCGGACTATAACCACGCCCCCTTTTTCGATATCGAAAGTTTCGAAAAACGGAAAAAGTCCGATAATTCATTACCAAAGACGGACAAAGCGATGAAATTTGGTAGATGGGTTGATCTTATGACGCAGAATAGAAAATTAGTTAAATTTTGGACAATGAGCGCGGCACCGCCCCCTTTTAAACGAAAGTAATTTAAAAGTTTTGCAAGCTGTAATTTGGTAGTCTTTGAAGATATTATGATGAAATTTGGCAGGAACGTTACTCCTATTACTATATGTGTGATAAATAAAAACTAGCAAAATCGCATGAAGAACACGCCCACTTAAAAAAAATTTTTTTTTTTACGTCAAATTTTAACAAAAAATTTAATATCTTTACAGTATATAAGTAAATTATGTTGACATTCAACTCCAGTAATTATATGGTGCGACAAAATACAAAAATAAAAGAAAATTTCGAAATGGGCGTGGCTCCGCCCTTTTTAGTTTAGTTTGTCTAGAATACTTTTAATACCATAAGTCGAACAAAAATTCACCAATCCTTGTGAAATTGATTCTATGACGGTAACTGTTTTGTGTGAAAATGGGCGTAATCGGTTGAAGTCACGCCCAGGTTTTATACACAGTCAACCGTCTGCCCTTCCGCTCGGCCGTGAACAAGATAACTTGAGCAAAAATCGATATATCTTTACTAAATTTAGTTCACGTACTTATATGGACTCACTTTGTATTGGTATTAAAAATGGCCGAAATCCGACTATGACCACGCCCACTTTTGCGATATAGTAAATTTCGAAAAATGAAAAGATGCAATAATTCTATACCAAATACGGAAAAAGGATTGAAACATGGTAATTGGATTGGTTTATTGACGCAAAATATAACTTTAGAAAAAACTTTATAAAATAGGTGTGACACCTACCATATTAATTAGAAGAAAATGAAAAATTTCTGCAGGGCGAAATCAAAAGCCCTTGGAATCTTGGGAGGAATAATGTTCGTGGTTTACATATATAAATAAATTAGCGGTACTCGACAGATGATGTCCTGGGTCACCCTGGTCCACATTGTGGTCGATATCTCGAAAACGCCTTCACATATACAACTAAGGGCACTCCGTTTTAAGACCCTCATTAATACCTTTAATTTGTTACACATATCGTACAAACGCATTCTAAAGTCACCCCTGGTCCATCTTTATGGCGGTATCTCGAAAAGGCGTCCACCTATAGAACTAAGGCCCACTCCCTTTTAAAATACTCATTACCACCTTTCATTTGATACCCATTTCATACAAACACATTCCAGGGTTCATTTTCCTACATGATGATTTTCCCTAATTTTATCTCAAAAGATATCAGCTGAGTATGTAATGTTCGGTTACACCCGAACTTAGCCTTCCTTACTTGTTTTTATCTGCTTTTTTGCTCAACCCCGTTTAGTACTTTAAGGCCTAAGAGCCTTGCATAACCAGCACTCCAAGAATTTTTTAGTACGCATGGGAATGTAGGTGCTTGGGACTTTGGCAGAAAAACAGCAAAAACTTTAATGAATTTGTACGACAGACAATTGTCTGCACTCAGCATCAAAATACATACTAGCATACATGAGCTATTAAAATCAAAATACGCACAGCAACAACAGCACCCATAGATTTATATTTGAGTAGTTTGTCATGAAAAAAAAAAACAAAAAAAACAACAAATCAATTGTATTTAATCACAGCTTGGGTACGCATTTTTTGTGCTTGCAAATATAGGCGTTGGCAATTGCTCATAATTATTGTCCAGCAATTGAGATTTGTAATAAATAAATGAAGTATTTATGCGTTGATAGGTTGATAATTGTGTCGTTTCTTTCAGCTCGTTATAGTTATGTACATTTAAAATGATTAATGGGATATGGATTAAATTTTGTATCGCATAATAGCACCGCACATGAAGAAGGTGTGATGAGAATAAACTAGAAATACATACATACACTTAAACATTTTTGTGATCAAGCAACACATTTTAATAAAAGTTACACAAATAACATAATTACTGTGCGATTTCAATAAGAACTAGTTTTTTATGATAATTTCTAACTATGTATTTATATCCATATATGATTTTATATGCATGACGTACATATATTCAAACACAAAATATGTAACAAGCATATTTTCATGTACCAAAAGCTTGGTAATTAATCTTTGAAGTCGTTTTATGCTTTTGTTTACTTTTGGTCGTATCGAAAAAATTTTTTTTGTAGCTCATGAGATATGCTGAATTTTGGCGAAAAAATAAAAATATCAATATTTGTAAGGTTAGTAAGGTAACGATTTCTGGCTATATTTTCACAACAAAATGAATTTAGTAAATCAAATTTAAAGCAGCAACATTTTTATATTTTACTTTAAGATCGGATGCACAATGGCAAAAATGGCTATAAATGTTAAAATTGGTTCAAAACAATCCTCCAAAAATATTTGGAATGCTTCAACTGCCTTTATTTGATTTCCTATGACTTGGTTCGTTGTGCTTTAAGTTTAATTGTCATCATATTTTTTTAATTTTATATAATTTAATTGGATTTCATTCGGTTTATGTTGCTTTTTTCAGTGGTTTGAAGCAATTTTATTTGATTTAAATGGCAGTGATGATGTTTAACGTGATGTTGTTAGCAGTTATTCATATAAATTAATGTGATTTCATTGATTCGATGTGATTTTACTTTATTTGAAGTGATGTGATGACGTGATATGATTTGATTTAATGTGATATGGCCTTATTTGATTGGATTTGGCTTGATATGATGATGTTTGATTTGATTTGAATATATGTGATGTGATTTTATTTGATTTGATGAGATAAGTTTTTATTTGATTGTATGTGTAGTTATGTGTGCAGGTTTAATTTGATATTTGGTTGAGTTCATTTGAGTTATTTTATTTGATTTAAGGCAGTTTGAATATATCTATGTGATGTGATGTGATTTTAATTGATTTGGCACAATAAGATGTGATTTTACTTGATTTGGTGTGGTGTGAAGTTAGATAATTTGAATAGATCTGATTTTATTTGATCTGTTGTGATTGAGTTTATTTTATGGATATGATATTATTTATTTCATTTGATAAGATAAGTTTTTATTTGATTTAATTGATTGTTTGAGTTCATTTGATGTGATGTTATTTTATTTGATTTGAGGCACTTTGATATAAGTTATGTGATATTTGAGTTGGTGTAATAAGATGTGATTTTACTTGATTTGGTGTATTGTGATTTTATTTGATGTGGTGTGAAGTTAGATAATTTGAATGGATATGATTTCATTTGATCTGTTCTGCTGACTTTGCTTTATGTGATACGATATTATTTTATTTGACTTAATGTGATTTGATTTGATTAGATTTAATGTAATGTGATGTGATTTTATTTTATTTGATGTGATTTGATTTTATTTGAAGAAGTTGGATAATTTGAATGGGTGTGGTTTGCTTATATGCGATGTGATGTTCGGAGATGTCCTTTTACGTGATGTGATGCGATTTTATTTGATTTAATTTTATATGAAGTGATGCGATTTTATCTGATTTGATGTAATGTGATGTGATGTGACTTTATTTTATTTTATGTGATAAGCTTTTATTTGATTGTATGTGTCCTTATGTGTGCAGGTTTAATTTGACGTTTGTTTGAGTTCATTTGAGTTATTTTATTTGATTTGATGCAGTTTGAATATATCTATGTGATGTGATTTTATTTGATTTAGTGTGGTGTGAAGTTAGATACTTTGAATAGATGTGATTTTATTTGATCTGTTGTGATTGAGCTTACTTTATATGATATGCTATTATTTATTTAATTTGCTGAGAAAAGTTTTTATTTGACTTATTTGATTGTTTGAGTTCATTTGATGTGATGTTATTTTATTTGATTTGAGGCAGTTTGATTTTATTTATGTGATGTGATGTAATTTTATTTGAGTTGGTGCAATAAGATGTAATTTTACTTGATCAATTTGGTGTATTGTGATTTTATTTGATTTGGTGTGGTGTGAAGTTAGATAATTTGAATGGATATGATTTCATTTAATCTGTTGTAATTGAGTTTACTTTATGTGATATGATATTATTTTATTTGATTTTATGTCATGCGATTTGGTTTGATGTTATGTGAAATGATGTAATTTTATCTGATTGCATGTAATGTGACGTGAAGAGACTTCATTTTATTTGATGTAATTTGATGTGATGCGATTTTATTTGATTTAATGAGATAAGAAGTTGGGTAATTTAAATGGATGCGAATTGCTTAGATACGATGTGATGATCGGTGATTTGCATTGCAATTAACTTGATGTGATGTGATTTGATTTTTACGTATTTGATGTGATGTGATGCAAAGAGCAAAGCTCTTTGCTGATGTATCATAAAAATAGCATAGGACAAGGAACGAAAAGGCAAGACAAAAATAAAACAGAAATTAAAGCATTCGGTTCGCCTTTTTCTTATTTTTCAATGGGAGGATGGTTCATAAGCGGTGGTGTAAAACCATCATTACAAGACTAAAATGATGTGCATTCTTATATTCATGTATGCCCTTTGTGTGAAGTGATTTTAATATGATACTTTCCTTGATTTGATTTGGTGTTGTATTGTGATTTTATTTGATTTGATGCGATGTGATATGATATAAATACACTTGATTATAATATTATTTGGTTTTAATGAAGATGAAATCTCATTAATTTGGTCAGTTATAATTATGAATTGTGAAGGCGGCCGTCGCTGTGTGGTGGTAGCGTGCTCCGCTCACCACACCAATGATCCTGAGTCCCGGGTAAAGACACATCAAACATTTAGAAACAAGTTTCTTCAATAAGAAACAAGCTTTTCCAACACTTCTAGTGTATTTCTGGCATGAAAAGCTTCTAAGTGAAAACTCATTTAACCTGCAGATACCGTTTGGAGTTGGCGTAAAACATGTGAGATCATCGGTCCCGCCAATTGAGAGAAAAAATGAAAACAAGCACGACGCAAATTGGAAGGGAACCTCTTCGGAGGTATATCATGCCTCGCATATATTTTTTTATTATTTAATTCCGAATTTATTAGATATGATGTGACGTAGTTGAGCTTATAACATCGTTTCAAGCTTTGATGTTTTTTTTACATAATTTTTAGGTTTTTAGGTGTTATGTTTGAGTTTGGCTTTATTTATTTTACAAATGATCAAATTTAGCGTATAAAACGATTGCATTTTTGATACCGTTTAATGCACGCATAGCTACACTTATATATTTCTATAAATATAGAAAATTTCACAGATTTCTTTGCTGATTTTTTACGGCACTGTGACTTTTTATGGCAACATCTGTACAGGATCAGGTTATATTGAATTTTATTGAGTTTGAATATAAAACGAAAATTAGTTTATAAACTAGGTTACAACTTTAATGCATATTACATTGAAGTTCTTAACATTTGTCACATAAAATTGTACAACAAAAAAGTTTCTGATATTTCACCCAAATATCATTATCTGCTGATACATAAAAGCTCATTTTCATTTGCACTGTAAGTTTAAGGCGTCAAATGTGATCTTTGATTCGAACTTACAAAAACGAATCATAGATAACCAAAAGTATGAATTTATCACGTTTATTTTTCCTTACACTCCTCCACCTTCTGCAGCTAAGTTTGATTTATAAAGCAACTCCATCAAGCATGAGTCCACTTCATGCCAATTTCAGATGATTTTTGGACGTATAATTTTTAAGGTTTTACAAATTCCCACACTCATTGTATATAATACATACTAATGCATGTGTGTAAGCATGTACTTAAAATAAATGTAACTATGATATGTGAAAAAGTATGACGAGCATTTATTGCAATTAATTTTCAAAGTATTTAAAACATTTTTGCAACATCGTAAAAATTGCAAAGCTAAATTCACCGTAATACCGACATCATGTCAATGTGATTGTGCTGCCTTCGGCGATGGCAAATTATTATCGGATGATTATGTATGCAGACATATGTACAAATAATCGAAAAATCGTAAATATATTTTTAGTAAAACTTCATATGCACATTAGTATGGCTCCCCAAAAATATTCTGCGCATGGAACGTCAAATGGCTTTTTTTATTCGCTAGGGAAATTTCAAGAGTTCTATAAAAATCACGTCGTTATCAGATCATGTGCAGATAGTAACCCGATCTGTCACAGATTATACGAAATATCACATATTGTAATTTGCAAATAAAATTTTGGCGGCCGCCGTGGTATATTGGTAGCGTGCTCCGCCCACCACACCGAATATTCCGGATTCAAGTCCGGGCAAAGAAACATCAAACACTTTGAAGTATTTAGAAACAAGTTTTTTTCAATTAGAAGAAAGTTTTTCTTAGCGCAGTTGCTTCTTCTCGGAGGTGAGTTGGCAAACACTCCATGTGTATTACTGCCAAAAAAACGTCTCGATGAAAACTCATCTGCCTTGCAGATGCAGTTCGAAATCGGCGTAAAACATGTAGGTCCCGTACCACCAATTTGTATGAATAATTAAAAGGAGCACGACGCAAACTGCAAGAGAAGCTCGACCTAAATTCTCTTCGGAGTTATATCGCGTCTTGAAATTTTTCATTTGTTTTATAGTCATACTTTTTCTAAAATTGAATTAAAACTTGCCATCAATTTGTTGTATGTACTCTGAGCCATCCTTATGCACATTTATGAGTCTATAAGTAGTGAGTTTTAATTACGCGTTGAAAAAAAGTACGAAAATGGAGCGTAAAATAGTCATTAACATTAAGTTTTGCTCTCTTAAATTGCAATTACATAAAATTCTTTTAATTGTCACTTCAAAGTCGACAACTTAATTAGATATAAGTATGTATGTACATTTTTAGGGGTGCATTTGCAATATGCGTTAAATTAAAAAAAAAAAAAAATCCAGGCCCTAAAATGACTGCATACTTTTCTGAGCGTCTTCGGCTCTCTAAATCTGAGTAGGTATCGAGTCAGATTTTCATTTAGTGCCTTTTGAGATGCTATTCCTTAAATTTAACATTCAAAACAAGGGTTATTTGATTGTGCCAATTTTTTTATATATATTATACAAGCTATGCTAAGGTTCCTAAAAAATGCTACCAAGTACTCGTGAATATCGATGTGTTAACTGGAGCTCGCCCAGCGATTGAAGTCAAACCACAACAGATGTAAGTTTACTAGAAACAAATAATTGTGGGCTATTTGAACGTCGTCGATTTCTTATCGGTAACAACTTGTACTGACAAGTTATTATTTTATTATTTCGACTTCTTATTAGTTTTTTTTTCGGTATGCTTTCGACGGGTTACAGATGTGACATTGATTTTATATTGAGCTTTTATCGGTATCTGTATTATAACAAACCAATCAGTCATCGATAACAAATCGATACCTTTTAGATAACTATCAATAATTTTTCGATAAATTATCTATAACATTTCAATTATAAATTGATAACTTTTCGATGAGAAATTGTTAGGATAGGCAAATCGATAACACGCCGATAATAAATTGATAACCTTTCGGCAAGAAATTGATAAATATTCAATAAATTTTCGATATAAAATCGATAACTTTCCTTTAGTTATATCGATATTAAAACGATAACTTTTTGTTAGCACATCGATAAAATATAGACATGTTTTATTTCATAAATCGATTTCGATAACATTTTCTTATCGATAGCAAGAAGTCGACAACAACTCGTTAGTTCGTCTGTACCTCGTCCATAACCTACCGATAACACGTCGATAAGAAATGGATAAAAATCCTATATCCCAGCGCTAAATCATCGATAATAAAAAGTTAACACTTCGATAATAAAAAGAATAAATGATGTGCTTATATAAAATCTATCACGTACATTGCTCCCACTTTAAGTTACAGTGTAGTGACACTAACTTCACTTATTTAGGTTTCCATTCTGTTTTCCCCCATATAGCAAACCACTTACAAACATCACGCATACGCTTACACTTACCTTACCCTTACATTAAAGAAATAAATAAACGCTTTTTGATTAACCCCCGAGGAGATTTAATCCAAGTTTTCTTTCAATTTTCTTTTATTTTCCCACAAATTCGCGGTTCGGGACCAACGTGTTTTATTCCGCTCCCGAGCGACAGCTATTAGGCTGTTCCTCCTGGAACTAGGCAGTGGGGAGCGGAATGGCCTAGAAGGTTTAATGTGGTCAGCTATTAGGCTGTTCCTCCTGGCCTAGAAGATTTAATTGGCGGATCAGGACCAACGTGTTTTATTCCGCTCCCGAACGACAGCTATTAGGCTGTTCCTCCTGGAACTAGGCAGTGGGGAGCGGAATGGCCTAGAAGGTTTAATGTGGTCATATTAATCGTTCCCGAAATGGTCGGGCTAGTACCCTAATGGTGTTTTGTTACCGGAACGTACCGGATCTGTATCCTGCAAAGGACCATCAACATCGATAACACTCCCCAAAACCTTCGGGGAGTGTCTTTATCGTTAATACAACAACAACAACAGTAACAGCTGCTAGGCAGATGAATTTTGACTGAGCTGCTATACATGGCAGAGATGCAGTCGAAGTGTTTGCCAAACTACTGCCGATGGGCAACACAGCTTAGAAAACTTGTTTCTAATTAAAAAAAAATTTTTTTTTTCTATCTTTTTGATGTTGCTCTGCCCGAACTTGAGCTCAGGATCATTGGCATGGTAGACAAAGCACCGTCAAAAATTACTAGCAATATTCCCTCGCATCGAATAGTTTCCATATGTTAAAAGAACATAACTCCCTAATGAGCCTAAAGTACATAAGTATATTGACACGAATCTATATCGCAAATTCTTTGTCGCCGCACAAGATGCTGCGGTAAATAAAATCTAAAAGGCAGCGTTGATGTGCGTTTAGTTGGCGATGCGTATCGGTCTGATTATTGTGCAATGCCATTTTATATGGCTATTACTTAAGTTTTTGTATGTGAGAATGCATTTTATGTGCTTCAATTTTAATTTTTACTTTTTTAGCTTAAGCACAACAGCCATAAATTAGCGAATTCATGAATTCAATGGACAAACGCATAAAATGATCAGCAAGCAGGTACCACCACCACCACCTTATTTAGTGTTATGCACTTATTGCAGCCAATAGCAACAGCATAACCAGCAGCAACAAGAGCAATGATCAGTGTAGGTGAATATTAAACGATGAATGATCGAGTTTTGTTTTGCTGCTGAATCACTTAGCAACAGAGCAACAGGTGTCGTCAAACACCAAGCATCAAATTCGAAACGTCAACGGAAACTTGGGCAGTAAAAAAAGACCGATATGTCTGCAACATTTTCAAATCAAAGTAATACATACATATATAAAAACAAAATCTATGCCAGCTACAACAACATAGCTGCCGTAAAATGTCATAGCAAGTGAATAACAAAAATTGAAGAATTGACATCGCAAAACATTAGCAGAACTGCATAGCATTCAATGGATATGAATGAGTGTTTTCATGCATAAAACGAACAACCAAATACAACACCAACATATAAATTGTCGTATTGTGCGTGCCTGCAACATGCCGATTGTACCTAAATATTCATATGCCACAAGATGCGAGCTGCAGAAACAAAGAACTATAAACTAGTATTAAACAAGTAAGGAAGGGACTGTCTTCGGCTGTGCCGAAGACTTCATACCTTTCATGAATGGGGCTGAACAATAATCTTATCCCGTTCGTAATCTCCAAATAATCGGATGTATAAGATAAGAAATATATAGTGAACAGATGTACATACCTAAACGATTTCAAAGATAAATATAAAATAAAAAATGGCAAAAAACCCCCTTATCTGAACGATCGGTTGTATGGGATATATATTGTATATAGCTCCGATCGAAATGATTTTTACAGCAAATATTTTATGATATATTAGAATATATATCACCAAGTTTCACGTTTTTATATTGGAAACTAAGGGAGAAATGGCCAAAAACTTTCTATCTGAACGATCGGTTGTATGGGATAGGTATATACTATATACATATATGTGAGAGTTTTCTTACCACTGTTCAATTTAGTGTTCTTGCCTTTGCCGAAGGCGTACGTAAGTGGACGATGATCAGTGAGAATGTGACATCTTCTTCCTTCTATCACATACCGAAAATGTGAAACTGCCAGGTACATGGCGGTGAGCTCTCGGTCATAAGTAGAGTATTTGCACTGGGGTGGCGTAAATTTTTTTGAAAAGAAAGCTAGAGGTTGATATTCACCGTTTACAATTTGATGCAACGCAGCACCGACTGTGAAATCCGAGGCGTCGATGTGCAAAAACAATTCGGCATCGTGGGTTGGATGAAACAGCAAAGTTGCATTTGCAAGCTTCTCTTTGTAACGTTGGAAAGCGGATTCAGCCTCTGGTGTCCACGCAAGTAGCGCGTGGTCATTCTTCATATTGCCTGAAATAGGGCTCTGTAAATATTTTTGATAGTCGACGGCATGTGGTAAAAATTTTCTGTAAAAATTTAGCATGGCAATAAAGCGCTTCAGATGTTTGGCCACTGCTGGTTTGGGGAACTCTAACAACGACGATACTTTTTCTGGCAAGGGTTTAATGCCATGAGCATCGACAAGATGGCCCAGAAATTTGATCTCAGCTTTACCAAATTCGCATTTAGAAAAGTTAATAGAGAGGTTGTTTTCGCATAAGCATTGAAAGACTAAACGCAGATGCTGCCGGTGTTGCTCGATTGATTCGGACGCAACACATATGTCGTCAATGTAGGGAAATACGAAGTTGAGACCTCGTGGGACTTCGTCTATAAGGCGCTGAAATGTTTGTGCAGCGTTGCACAAACCGAAAGTCATGAACTGGAATTCGAACAATCCGAATGGAGTCGTGATTGCTGTTTTCGGAATATCATCAGGGTAGATGCCTTTTGCAGGTCTATTTTAGAAAAAATTTGCTTACCTCGCAAAAAATTGGTAAAACCTGTCAGATAGGGCAATGGGTATCGATCCGGGAGTGTATGTGCATTAAGCGCCATCACGCTTTTTCACCATATGTAGCGGACTTGACCAGTTGCTCCTAGATGGACGACAAATACCTGCTTTTAATAAAAATTCAAATTCTGCTTTAACAGCTTCTAGCTTGTCGGGCGAAAGGCGACGTGGTCTCGAAAATGCTGGTTGTCCTGATGTCTCGATGCGATGAAACACTGTCGATGTTGTTTTGGATCCAAGCGGTGCTAACTTTGTGATGGACGGAACTCTGATAAAATATTTGCGAATTCATTTCCTTCTGCGAATGTTTTTACTAATGCTGCGGTGCACTTGTTCGGTCCTCCTAGTGATTTAGAAAGAGATGTTAAATTATCGATAAGTTTGTTTCGTCGCATATCGATAAGCAGAGAACAAAATTTTATGAAATGTGTGACGTCTACGACTAGGAATGACCACACAAAATCGCGGCGGAGGCCTAGGTCTAATTTAATTCGTTTTTCCCCTAGTACTTTTATAGCAGCACCGTTTGCTGCATACAACTTTGTGGCGGTTGGACGAATATCATATGACAATGTTGTTAGTGGGAGAATGGACACCTCTGCTCCCGTATCGATGAGAAAAATTGTACTCGTTGTTTTATCTCTTACCTGGAGGGCGAAAAACTTGGCGTTCGGTGACAGAATTTACGCTACATTTCGTCACCCGCTTTTCAAGTCAATTTTTGCCATCTGTTGTTATTGTTTGAATTGATCGTTGTCGGCGTCGGCAGAGGCTGCGGCACCTGCGAGCATTAGCACCATACTTCTGATGATACCATCATTCAGCATTGGCTGATGATGAACTTCTGTTTCTAGCTTATTGCGGCCGGCTCGTGCTTTTCGTGTTATTGTACTTTGTCGGTGTTGATCGAGATTGTGAGCGAGAACGTGATTTCGAACTGAGTCTCTCAAATCGCATGGATAAGTCTTCTATTGCTGTACGAAGTTGATTTAATTCAGCTGTATCGGTTCGTACCTGCGCTACTTGCTGGGGAGCAACGGCATCAATTATTTAATCGGCTATCTTCGTGAATTCTGCTGCAGTGCCAGACGTTGCGGAGATAACCGGGTGGGCAAAGGCTGGTAAGCGTTTTGTCCAAAGTCCTTTAAGAGCAGCGTCACCCAGGGTAGTGCCTGCCACTCGTTTCATTTCGAAATATAGCTCCGAAGGCTTTCTATCACCTAGTGGCAGTTCCGATAGTAGCCTATTGAGACATCTCTGCTCACTATCGGCGAAATGCTCAATGAATTTTGTCTTGACATATTCAAATTTGTTGCTCTGTGGCATGTCGGCGATGACTTGGGCCAATTGGCTATCCACAGTGGGGTCCAGTGCTGGAAATACGGTTGCTGCCTTTTGCTTGTTTGACGTGATTCCAGAGGCTGTAAACCAAAAATCCATAGACGTAAACCACGCCTCTATGTTGGAACTAGACATTGCCGGGACACGCAGCCGGGCGTAGATAACTGCGGCCTGCCTCTCATTTGGTTGCGCTTCTACCGCATTTTGATTTTGTTGCTGTGGAAAGTTCGTCGGTGGTGAAGATATGCCGCTGTCGGAAGGCATTTTCGGTAATGCTAGACTTCTAGGAAAAACGCGTGTTTCTTACAACGGGACTTGCAGCTGTACTCCGTTAGGGCACACTAGAGTGTACGTGTCTTGTAAATCAGGATCACGTCGTGGTCACCAGTGTGGCAGTTTTCTTACCACTGTTCAATTTAGTGTTCTTGCCTGATGCAACTCTTAGGTAGGTAATTTTCCAGCAAATAAAAAAGTCGGTTTGATATTGATAACCTTAACTTTAATTACTTGAAAGTTTACTTGAAAAGATAATTAGCGCGTGTTCTACAGCTTGAGTACAAAAATCGAATGATCAAAAATGTTCAGTTTAGCTAACTGTAAGCTTATAAAAAGAACATACATTGTAGAAAGAGAATGTCAAAATATTAAATGTAATATGTATACAGAAGTTTTCACAAGGTACCCCACATATAGCTCCGATTAAAGTGATTTTTTCAGGAAATCTTCTATGATATGTTAAAATATATATTACCGAGTTTCACGTTTATACTTTCTAAATTGCGGCAGGAATGACCAAAATCGTCTTATCTGAACGATCGGTTATATGGGAGATATATGTTATAGTGAGTGGTCCGATCCTACCGGTTCCGACAAATATCTAATATAATACAAAAATATATCCTTGTGCCAAATTTCATTGAGATATCTCAAAATTTGAGGGACTAGTTTACGTTCAAACAGACAGACGGACGGACGGACAGACGGACATGGCTTTATCAACTTAGTTGTCGTCCTGATCAATTCGGTATACTTAATGGTGAGTCTGTCTTCTATATTTCTCAACGTTACAAACACGGGCCAAAGTTAATATATCATTTCATGTTCATGAAAGGTATAATAACATTTTGGCTGAATTGTAACGCGTGATAGTTGTCGTCATTATTGTTCGATATTTATTCGATGTTAGATCAGCGTTAGCATTATTGCGGATCGCTTGACCAGACAACGCTCTATGAAAATATTAAGACTTTTCTGTTTCTATTGTTACTGCTCCGTTATTCAATTATGATTTAAATGTTAAATGTAGCTTACAAAGAAACTTGTGTAACTGACTCGCTGCTGTTGTTTTTATTTTTATTTTTATTTTTCAACTCTTGACTGGTTTCTTCCGCTGTAAAAATTTTCAATTGCTGAGCGTGTTTGGGGACATTCATGCCATGTATGCACACAATTTCACACAGAATGCTCCAATTTTAAAACGGTTTTTTGCATTTGAAAGCTTAGCTACGTGAGATGGTACAGCCTGTAGGTCGTGGCAAATTGCCAAAACGTAGTAAAAATCATAAAATTTTTGTTTACACAGCTATAACTCATAAACGAAAAGATGGATTTGAAAAATTCTACTTTTCAGTAAAACTTTGAAATATTTACCTTCGTTCTGCATCAAAAAAATACTTGATTCCTTTCTTATATCAGCCAATTTATTTAAAGAAAAGTAACATTTTTACCAAAAAATTCTTGTGTGTGATTGTTCGGAGTCAACTGTGCGAGCAAATTACTTTTGAGTGAGACATGCTGCGACACATTCGTATATACAGATAGCATTCGCTGCGTTGTTTAACTTCGGCCGTAGGTTTATAGGTACATATGATGTGTTTTCATATCAGCTTGACATACATATGTATGTACATACACAAATAATAATAAATGGTTAAGAATGCATACATCTCTCGAAAAATACTCTTTCGTTAAAAATATTGAACATTTCCTTAAAATTCTTAAACAAAGGTTTTATTTTTTGGTATTCTTACATGTATCACTATCACTACGTAGCATAAAACAGAGTCGCTTTTTCTGTCCCTATGTCCCTTTGAAAGCGCAAACCTTTAAAACTACGCAACGGATTTTGATGCGCTTTTTTTTAGTAGATAGAGTAATGGAAGAGGAAGGTTTATATGTATAATAACATTATATTAAATAGTGGAGAAATGCTGTTATTTTTGAAGTTTCTAAATGATGTATATATATAAAAGAAAGTGGTGTTAGTTACACTATTTATAACTCAAGAACGGATGAACAGATTTGGCTGAAAATTAGTGGAGGGGTAGCTTAGAACCAGGAGACATAGGATACTTTTTATCCCGTTCTGGCTAGGGTCTTGAGATCAAAACGTGGACTTGGGTAATCCTGGGATATGTTTGTCCAATATGGGTATCAAATGGAAGCTGTTTGTGAGTACTTTGATACGGGGTATTTTTCGTATCCGTGGGTGACTAGGGTCTCGAGATATAGGCCAAAACGTGGACGCGGGTACCCCTAGAATGTGTTTATAGAATATGGATAACAAATGAAAGCTGTTGATGAGTGCTTTAGTACAGGGTAGTTTTCATACGTATGGGTGACTAGGGTCTCGAGATATAGGCCAAAACGTGGATCAGGGTAACACTAGGATGTGTTTTTACATTATGGGTATCAAATTAAAGCTGTTGATGTATGCTTTAGTGCAGATTAATCTTTATACCCCTGGGTGACTAGAATCTCGAGATATATGCCAAAATGTGGTCGCGGGTGCTCCTAGAATGTGTTTATAGAATATCGATAACAAATGAAAGCTGTTGATGAGAGCTTTAGTACAGGGAAGTTTTTATACTTATTCGTGACTATGGTCTCGAAATATCGGCCAAAACGTGGACCAGGGTAACACTTGCATGTGGTTTTACATTATGGGTATCAAATTGAAGCTGTTGATGTGTGCTTTAGTACAGAGTAATCTTTATACCCCTGGGTGACTAGGGTCTCGAGATATAGGCCAAAATCTGGACCCTGATACCCCTAGAATGTGTTTGTAATGTGGATATCAAATGAAAACTGTTGCTGAGTGCTTTAAAGTAATTTTCATTGTAATATTCGATTTAGTCGCATCAACCTGGCAAAACTAATAAATATGCATGCGAAGCCGAAATAAAGACATGAATTAATAATACACACATACCTATTTACATATGTCCTAATCGATTTGCCTGAAATTTGGTATATAAATTTGCCTATATTATTATTTACGATCCTTTTTTTTCGGGGAGTAGACTAGAGACGGGCTGGGACTGGGATTAGGACTAGGACTAGGACTGAGACTCGGAATGGGATTGGGCCTCGGAATGGGACTGGAACAAAATACATACCACCCTCTGGGACTGGCAATAAGGGATGAAGAAGAATGGGAAACACTTCAGAGAAGAGAAAAGAGGGAAGGAGACTGACAAAGAGATAGAGTGAGACGAAGATAGAGATAAATGAAGCGACAACAACAACAACAGGAGAGAATAAAAGGATTAAGAAAAAGTGATGAGGGGGGGGGGGGGGGGGGGGGGAGGGCAGGGCTAGACGGAAAAAGCTTTTAAAAATGTATGCAAATAGACCAAATTTAGGGCAGAACAACGTCTGACGGGTCTGCTAGTTTTTATATAAAAGAAACACACTTTTGAAAACTTCCGTAGGTCGTTTGGTTTTGATTATTTTCTAACAGAGTGGGAAAAAATATTACAATGAAGCTCGCGTAGCACCGAAATTGTAGCACATAACAGGCAGTCCTAAACATGATACAAAAAATGGAGGTAGTGCCATTTCGTGTAACGTTAGCCACTTGACTTTTGCGCGGACAATGACAATTTCACTAAAAAACAAGCTACCAGATTGAAAAATGTTACAAATTTTTCTAATTTTGATGGACCTCATATTAACGAATACGACTAAATTACTTTCATAGTTATTTTAAATAAAAAAGAAAAACAAAAAATGAGCCCCATGCCTTCGAAATATATTAATACGAAATATCAGCCTAAAAAAGGTTTTTAATAAGTTTTTTCGAGCTCCCGAAAATTGTTTTGGTGGAAGAAACTTGGATCGAAACATGCAAAGCAAGGAAATATAGCCTTCTTAAGTGTCCGTACGTTTGCTCAGAACATTTTGAAAAAAACATACACGTTTGTCAATTGCTTGCTCAAAGGAGCTCCTTATAAACAGACACCGCAATTTCTTGACAAATTGGCTACAAGTCCACATTTTTTTATTTTTTTTATTTATTGTATAATTCAAGCGCTGCGCTTTAGGAAGGAATTGTTAAAACATTTTTTAGGGAGAACAGAATTGTTTTTCTCGGTGTGTCTTAGGCACAGCGCACAGCGTGGTAACGGAATTTGTGGGCTATTATGATAGACATGTCTTATATATGCCGGGTATAATTTGAGCACCCCGATCATCGAGTATGAATCAACAAAAATGGACCTATGCCAATTACACCACCATATGTTAAGATCAATGAACTTTGAATATATATAAAAGTTTTACAGTGCGAAGCATGGGAAAGACCTTTACGCCTTTATGCGAGTATATTTTCATGCTCTTTTTTTATTTTGCTTAACATTTTTAAACAGTTTTTCACAAGTTTTGCTCCACTTCCATAGCAGGTGCAGAAAAATGTCAAATATAAAAAATGCATAAGTGCAACGGTTGCAAGTTGTCAATTGCAAATGACATTTGGACATAGGACAATAAATGCATAGCAACAAGTATATAACTTGGAAATTGCAACAACAATAGTAAAGCTAAAACTCTACAAAATAGTCGCAACTCTCCAATGTTAGACTAATTAATTTTTACGAATCAAGTTGATCGACTAAAACACAACAACAACAATTAAATCAAGAAGTAGATCATTCGTCAGCTGTTCAGATGCAGTTGATCTTAAAAAACACAATTCTAAACAAGTGTATGTTTGTGTGCGTGTTTGCGCATGCGCTCAAACAGCATTGCAATGTCGTGCAACTTTTTGGGGCGTCACTGCAGCTTAATATGGACAGAAGTATTACCAAATATGGCTGATGCGCTGATAGCCAATTAATTGACTTAGAAACGTGTGTGTGTGTGTGTTTAAGTTAAAATGTTCGAATGCAATGTTGCATCTACCAAATATCGTGCTTGTATGCGCTTTTGCGTTCTACATTTAGTCTACTTCAATTATTTATTCTTTTTGATTTTTTTGTGACCAATTAGACAAAGTACAAAAACTACAAATAAACACATTTTAAGTACGTTTTTAATTGTTTGGTCTTTTTAGTCGGGCATAATTAAGAACTTTTTGGTATTGTGTAATAATGTTGCTGCAGTGAAGAGGCTATTACGGGCGTTGTTGCTTGAAGTAGCTGATTTGAGATCAAAATGCTACGCATAACTCAAATGCCAATTATGTGCAATACACATATTTATTGTAACGAATTTTGGGAAATCCTGGTTATTGTACACCTTCCGCAAACGTTCGAATTGCTAAATTGTCGAATAAATAACTCCAATATTCAGTAATGCAACATGGTCTTTATTAGATTACTTTGAGAGTACTTCACAATAACTCTTATTTCACACCTAATTGCGTGTTTAAATCAAACTGCTTAGGCATGCCTCGGCTTGCGCTTCTTTTATACTCTCGGTATCTTCGTTCACCCATTTCTCCAAAAGTCAAGTAATTTCGCGAACTTCATGCTTGGTTACGGCCCATGTACATGTATATTTGTAGTTTGTACCCATATGCGTGTGTATATGTGAGCACTACTTCGGCTGATGATAACATGCGTTTGTGAGTATCTCTGCGCTGCCGTGTATATATGTGTGTAAATGATGATTGATTTGTTTACGCCAGGCATGCTTAACCAACGAAACGATATCATTTCGTTACGATAATCAACGTTAATAAACGAAACGAAGTCATTTCGTTTCGTTTATTAACGTTAAGATCGTCAAATTAACGAAATGATTTCGTTTCGTTTTCTGCCATATCAAAACGAAATCAAATCGTTTATGTTGATTATTAATTTCAAACTATGCTGGCAAAGCTGATTGATGACGGAGTCATTAAAGGTGAAAGCATTATCCAAGCTGATTGCAACTTTTCTCATGAATTTTGACAGTACTAACATTTCTCAGAGTATTTTTGACATTACCACCAACGAATTACACAAACAACTTACATAGAGTTTGTGTGTGTATGTGCGCTCGTTGTTGCCACCTTACGGCTTCACCATGGCTATAGCATTGCCAGCATAATTCAAACATAAATTATCACGTTTTCGTTAACGTTTTTAACGTTAACGAAAGCTTTTCGTTTCGGTTAAAAACGAGATACAATTTATCTTGATAATTTCTTTATCGATAATATTTCGAAGTGTTTCAACGGAAACGGTGGAAATTTTTTGATAAACGATTAGCTTAACGTTAAGGTGCATCCCTGGTTTACGCACACAAGAGTGGCAGCTTGCTTTATTGTTGTTGTGCCTTAACTTAATAACAGCCCAGTGATGTTAAATATCGCCACAATATTTACGTGCATGTGCATATACATACTTATGAGCATTAATGTTGCAAGTGCATTGCCTTTTAACAATACAGTTAAACTTATTGCTGTTGATTTGTCATTTAATTAAGTCGATGCGCCACACTTAGAGTGTTGGCCAATTTAAATTTTTATTTGTTGTCTTTTGCCACCTGCAGCTAAGCTTAAGCACATTTTTGGTGCAACATAAGGCATGCAGACCATGATTGGCATAAACGGAAAAACTGTTCTGGTATTTCAATACAAATTTAGTTGTTGTTGTTATAATTTTCTCGTGTTTTTACCAATTTCCATTTAAGTTATTTGTTTTATCTCTCTTAAATTTTTTTTAACTTGCAAAAAGTGCAGATTTTGACAGCTTTTCGATGGTTGAAAAACTCTGGCAGGTGTCGCAAAAAAAACAAAAATAACACCTGATTGAGACAGTTCTCGAGGAGCTCAATAACTCTCATATGCATAATTTGTTCACCACTTTTAGTTGAGCTTAAATCAAGTATGTACAAAACGGCGTGTGATTATGGTTTGAAATTACAATGTTTTTTTTTTTTTGTTATTAATTAGTATGCTTGTTCGATTAAATGGTGTTGATGGTTGATGTTCTTGCTGTCGTAATTTGGTGAGATTTATGCGTTCCCATTTGCGATCGAACATGCGAATTTGGTTGTATTTATACCACATTTGTACATCAAGCGCAATCTAACTGGTTTTCGAACTTAATTTAGAGCATACTTAATTTGTATATACAACTTTTTTGTTTTCATTATTTGTTTGTGCTTAAAGGGTTAATGAATTTATTTTCAATGAATGAATTGTTCGCGTCCATTTAGAGGAAAAACTTGTTCCAGAATCGATTTTTTTGGTAAGAAAGAGTATATGAAGACATTTTCTAAGCATTTGTTTTTGCCATTAAGAAGGAAGAGGCGTTATTGTGCATCTATATAACAGAACTGAAGAACCATAGAATTCGTTAGAATTAGATTCAGACTTCAGCTATGCCACTCTGACTCAACTTGTGATCTGAACTGCATTCAAGGTGTCACCACATAACACCAACCATCTTTTTAATTGCCATGTTTAAGGAACGTCTCTAATTTGTCCAGATCCAACGCTCTTCAAGCTGCCAGTTTCATTGGACTTACGTTAGGAGGCTGCGATTTAGTAGCGTTTTTATCATTAAATATTACTTATATCAAGGTATTCCTATGATTTGACTAGCCGTATATAGGTTTGCTTCATTTACAAAAAAACAAGCCTGACTACCGAGTAATTCTGAAGCCACTGCCTTAACAAATAGGTCTACGCCTAGAAGACTTATATTTTTAAGATCACTAATCCATACTGAAAAGTTATGGCCTTATTCTTGGCTCATTACCGGCAGCTTTCGATAGCTTTAAGAACAGTTCGATAACTTATCGAGAAAAAATCCACTCAACAAATTTTTCTTAGTAAATCAACCCGGGCCGGGGTTTTCTCAGAGGGCCCGCGATTTAGAGGTACTAAGACATTTTTTTTAATTCAAGTGAGTCTTTAGTTGTTCCATGTGCAAATTTTAAGCCGAATTTCAAAAGCAATGAATATTTATAATGATTTTTTGCCTAGGCCTGAGGAGACAAAATGTATGATTATATGAATCCGAAATCGTAAAGTTTTCGTGGTGACACTGTAGTATTAGAAACCGTATTCACAAATTCAATGAATTGGTCGAAACCAGTATTATATTTTTATAACAAAAGCTTTTATTGACAAACGCCTAAAAGTATCTTTTATATTTATTATGATTTTTTATAGAATGAAAATTTTTGATATTAAAAATTCAAAATAATGAAAATAAAATTATTGAACATAAATTATTGAATTCACAAAATATATAAAGTTAAGAGGTAAAATGTATAATATAATAGAAACCCTACAACACTGATGAAGGCGCATCTTCAAAAAGTCTTCCAACAATACCATCAACTCTGTATCAAAGTCCAGATTATTTAAACGACTTCGATATCGGTACCGTGAATAATGAGTTTTTGCGGGGTCTACCACGTTATCCCCAAAATCAAAATCCCCAAAATCAAAATCCGCAAACTCATAATGCCCAACACAAAATCCCCATTTTATGTGTGAAATAAATTCAAATTAGGTTTAAAATCGCCGCGACCAAAAAAGGCTAATAATCCATACCAACTTTCTGCATAGGCGTCCTTCGGCCGCGCTTATAAAAAATAACCCTGGGCTACGACATGCCAAGTCCGGGTGTGTGGTATAACCGTGGCTACCGCCACGGTGATGTCCTTCTGCGTAGTACACGCTTCTGTTAGCTTGTTCGAATTAGAGCGACTAGCAGTCCTATATATGGAGAAGTAAAAATATGTATTGCCAAAACTTGAATATGTAGTTATACATACATAAATATGAATGAAAGAGGAAAGAGATATTGCTATTTTTTACACAGTCATGTTGTTTATCATAGCACTAGGATTTTTATTTTGGGGATTATATGTTTGGGTATTTTTTTTTTCTTTGGGGATTTTGTGTTTGGATATTTTTTTTTTTTTTGGGATTTCGTGGCACTCCCGTTTTTGCGATCTGAAGAAGTCAACGCAATAATTCGTCGAGGTCATCAAAAGTGTCCTGTTATTTTTCCACGTGATTGTCATGACGAGGCATTTCCTACCTCGTTGTTAAACTGAATCTTGCCAAATGGAGAAAAAGTGGAGCGCGACTGGTTAGTGTGGAGTGCCAGTAGAAATGCTTTCCATTGCCTACCATGTCGTCTATTAAGCACCAATACTTCAAATCGGCCTAAAATTTGTACTGCGGATTTTCGAAATTCCAGGTATGGAAGAAGCTATACGATAAACTGCCATCACACGAAAATACTCAAGATCACATTAAATGTTATATTCAGTGGCGATCTTTACAAAATCTAATTCAAAAGCAGGCTACAATTGATACACTTACCAATGACCAGCTAATCACTGAAACTCAAAAGTGGAAAGAAATGTTATATAGAATTTTGGACACTATTTTATTTTTGGGCGAAAGAGGCCCAGCTTTCAAAGGTGAAAGTATATATCTTGGTGAACGAAACGATGGACATTTTTTGGGCATCTGAGATCTCATAAGCCATTATGATCCAATACTTAGAGTTTATTTCGAGAAAGTTAGGATTTCACAACAGCAGCAAAAACGTTTACAAGTTCACTATCTTTCCCCAGGCATTCATATTGAGTTATCTATATTTGTGCAAAACACGTGGAGGAACTATATTAGATCAAGGCAATATAGCAAAGTAGTTTTCTATTATCGTTGATGCTATGCCTGATGCTAGTCACGTAGTCAACGTTCATTTCCGCTAACTCCATTTCAATTCGAAAGCAACCAATTTTACAATTCAAGAACGGGTTTGGCTTTCGAGAATTGTAACCAAAAAACTGGTCAGAAAATCATTGATATAATTTGCCATACTCTAGGTAAACATGAAATCCCATTAAAACATTCTCGTACACAAGGGTACTATAACGGCGCCAATATGAAAGGAGCTTACAACGGAGCACTACGTCCCATTCTCGAAAAAAACTCGAATGCTGCCTTGTGCAACCCACAGTCTCAATTTATGTGGCGTTGATGTTGCATAATGTCGTACGGCTGCAATTACTTTCTTCGGGGTTTCACAAAAATGTTTTACTATTTTCAGCAGCAGTCCACAACGATGGAACATCCTCAAAAAAAAAATATACCGAGCTTTCTTCATAGTTTTTCAGACACTAGGTGGTCGGCTAGAATTGAGGCCATCAGGCCATTCGCAAACCAGGTTCCAGGATTAACACAAGCACTAAGCGGTTTACTTAAGCTAAATTTGCCTGCACAAGCATATGGAGTTGTTACCGGCATTGTCAAGTACATCAACAAGTTCGAATGTATCTTGCTGTCCTCAATTTGGTTCAAAATACTGACTACCATTAATGACAGAAACCTGGTCCTCCAAGCTAGAGACGCCACCATAGATGTTGAGGTTCGACATCTAGATGTCTTATTAGCTGATTTGAAGTTGATCAGGAACCAATGGCAAACTGTTTTAAACGAATGCAAAACAGTTGCTATTCAATTGAACATCTCGCCAAAGTTTCCCGACATTCGAAACAGAAAACCCAAAAGACGTTCTGAAGATAATTTAAATGAGATGATTACGGATGATTCAGAGTCTGATTTTAAAAACAATACATTCCTGGTGATCGTTGACTCGGTAATCACTGGCATTACTGAACGATTTGCAACTATGAGAAATTTGAGCGAGACGTTTTCCTTTTTGTGGCAATTTGAAGAGATGGATGAAACAACGGTTCGCAAAATTTATCGAAAGATACAAGTCGGACATTTCTCAATGCTTAGAATGCGATATAATTCACTTGAAACACATTTATGATAAAGATCTGTCACCATTGGAATTGCTAAATGCCATCTATGTTCAAAATCTATATACAATTTTCCCCAACATTTGTGTTGATTTACGTACCTTTTGCACTATACCTGTCACTGTTGCTAGTGCAGAACGTTCCTTCAGCATCCTTTCAAGAATCAAAAACTTTCATAGATCGTGTTCATCTCAAGAGAGAGTTTCAGAATTTGCCACGATTTGTGTTGAATCCGTTTTGGCAAGACAGTTAAATTTTAATATTATTATAATAATTTTGCAGCGAAAAAAGCAAGAAAAGCCACTCTCAGATATCCGAATCTTCTATATTGAATAATGAAAATTTACAATCATCATTCAATTTATCAGAAATGTATTAAAATGTTACCAAATAACTAGAAAAGATTATTTGAAACAATATGTGATTGTTAAAAGAGAATTTTATTTCAACTTACAATAAAATAGTATAAATAGTAAATATTCTGTGTTAATTTTATTGTCAGCTCTTAGTCAAAAAAATCATCTAGTTGATGTGGCAAAACATTTTTTTATATAATCCATCAATAATGATTCATGAATGAGACGTCATTAATTCAACTTAATCAAATGTATTGGTGGATTTTTTATAGGGGGCCCGTAAATTGTTTAGTCCCGGGCCTGGATTTTCTCTCTACGGCCCTGCATACCGGATCTATATCCGGCAAACGACCACCAACATCGATAATACTCCCCAAAGCCTTCGGGGAGTGTCTTTGTCGTTAATACAACAACAACATCGATAGCAAAATTTATCACACTTTGATGAAGAATCTATATTTTTCTTATAAATTGTCGATGACAAACCCATAACAAATCGATAACTCGTCGAAAAGAAATTGATCACCTGTCACAGAACAGATGTCTGTCTGATGATTCTGTCAGACTGCCCTCTCGCTAATATTATGTGTTCCCCCATATAAGTAACATACCGATACCACATGCTATGGCTAAGTACACTAGCATTCTATATTCCCCCCTATATAATACAACTTGAAATGCTACGCAATACCCTACCTAAATAAACCCTATGCTTGCCTTTGTATTCCCTCATACCGCGAGCAAAGATGTTTACATATTAAAAAGAGTCAAACAGTACTATCTTATACTGGATTCATATTTGAGTACTTTCGGCTTTATTCTTATTTTCGCACAAATTACCTTATGCGAAGTATTTTCATCTTTTAAGATCTGTCTTGAAAACAAGAACGTGATTCCAAACAAATCAAGACTTCAATAAGAATATGTTCGGTTTTTGGGACATTTCTAACCAACGATGGTTCTCTTAGAGATATAATAAAAGGGGAAAGTTGGCGCAAGGGCGTTCAAATGGTCTGCGATATATCTGTGATCACAAATCATAATCCCCTAAGAGATAGAATGATTTGCAAAATTAAATAAAATGGGAATAAATGAAATTGATGAAAAGGCAGCCTTGAAGCATATATCCTAGACGACCCAATCAGATTGGACAATATTATAGGAAGGCGAGAGTTGTACATCATAGTGGCGTAACACATTGTAGAAAAACTTTGCATTAGGAATTTTCTTTTATTTACTCTGAACAAAATGCAAAAAATTTTAAAGTTGAATTGTTCTGGAATTGCCCCCATATGAACAACATGAGAAGTGGCCAAACCTTTATATTATAATATACAACAACGTTAACATACTTTTAGGCGCGTATCGAAGCAACATTGTTCAGTTCATAGCTGACCCAAGCGTTCAATCGTTCCACCATCAAGCTAGTGATGTTTCGAATGTGAATTTTAGGTAAACGCGAATGCGAGTTTTATAGCGTTTTCTTTTCTGGCAAAAGTGCTACGCTTTTTGTACGCCGCGCAAGGGTTGTAAATATATTTTGTTCTATTCTAAAAATTAGGTAACGCCTTTACGGGGTATTTCGTTACGCTCTTACCCTGCATAATATGGCGGTGTGGCAATGCAACTCTGCTAAACCAGCTGATCGTGACAATTTATTTTCGTAACTTCACAAATTTTTAGCAAAGAAAATTGAAATGAAGGAAATAATTGCTAATGAATTTTTATAATCATTGAAAACGCGTTTGTGAAAATCAGCTAATACACGGGGTAGCCATTTATGTTCTTTGCATGCACTATAAATGTTGAAAATTTTCTGGGTAGGAGTAACTCTTTTTACCATTTGCTTAAACAACAATTTATTTTAGAAAAGAAAACGCTATTAAATTAATGAAATGTTCCACTAGACTAAAATTTAATGGACTTTAGTGCTATCCACTGCAAAATGGCAGCAAAGTTTACTAACTCCTTTTAAGAAATACTGATGTCAATCAATTAAGTGATTAACTGGACAAATACTAATCTCAATTTCACACTGAAAAATAAAACAAGGTTTTAAATTGATAAATGCTTGAAAAATCTCGAATTGCTCGAACAAAAATTAAATGTTCTGTGATTTTAATTTTTACACTTTATCTACTGCCTTTTTCATATTTTATGTTTTATCTTCACTCCTTTGAAGCTTTGGAAGTTAGGTACAGAGTTTAAAATATGCACTTATACTGCTCTGAACTTAAATTTCTTAAATTTTTGTGCTCTCTACAATCTGTCTCTCTTAGAGCTCATTAACAATTTATTGAACACTCCTACTTCGAATAAAATTGATTTTAACTTTTCGTCTGAAAAAGTTTTTGCATGGTGTATTTCGTAACAAATCTTTGTAGGTTTATGAATTACAATTCATTTTTTTTTAAATAAAATTTAGAATAAAGTTACAAGTGGGATGTTTTAAAAGGTAATACGAATTATTGATAAGATACTCATGATATGAAATGTGTCGAACTAAACGGTGAATCATACTCCTTTAAAAATTGTCGGGACAGTATCGATAAATGCGCCTACAATTCTTAAGGGCGATGCATAAAATACGTGACGCTTAGGGGGTTAGGGGGTTGAGTTCAGCGTCACGCCCTATCACGCTCGCGAGCAAGCAAGCAAGCGTTTTTATTCGACACGCAGAAGGAGGAAAGGGTCGAAACGCAGCTAAGTGAGCATCATGTAATTTTTGGATGACCCCTTACTCATTTAAAAGAGCAATAATTTGTACTATTGATTGATTTCTTAAATATCTTTTAGGAGTAGAAAAGAAAATATAAGCGGCTGAATTCTGTAATTCAGTCTCATCTCAAGTCTCTAAATTTGAGATTTACCTTTAGAGACAATTTTTGTGACTTGAGATGATTTCGGTATTCAGTAAACGAAAGTCACAAAAACAATTCACCATATCAACGAAATTCACCAAAATGACAATTTACTCATACATTGAACAAATAATATAGCATTGCATTTTGTCAGCATAACGTTAGCTGGTATTGTGGCTGAGCTTGCTAAGACGCCGTTCACAACTTTTATAGAAAATCCCAAAGTGTGTAGGTTCGAATCTCAGTGGCGCCACATAGAGTTCGATGTTTTATAATTTTTTCTATGCTTATTTTAATTTTAGGAATGCTTACAGAATGGCAAATTGTCTCAAAAGTGATTTTCACCCCCAAACAGTCTTTAATAGTGACTAGAGGCGGCTTACTGAATTCAGCTGTAGGTGTATGTTGTAAACCCGAACTACGAATACGAATATTCGCTGCATCACAACTTCAAAGCATTACACATACATAAGCAACATGTAGCTGAAGCAGTCGCCAGCAACACCAACATGTGATAACAAGTGGTTGGCCACAAAACACAGAAGCAATATATTCGCAACAGAAGGTCGATTCTTGGCCAACTTTAAATATAACAGACGTCTTGTATATATGTACGTGTATGTGTGTGTATCAGTGTTAAATCAACAGGTGTGTTACAGCCAGTGTTGCCATTTTGGTGCTTTTGGAGCCATATATAGCCCTTTTTTTTGCGTTTAGCTCCAAAAATTCCGGTTTAGCTCCTAGCCCCTTTTTTGGCCCTTTTTAAAATGTTTGCTCCTTTTTGGCTCCAGGTCTATTTCGGCAAACCGTATTGTAAAATTTGTAATGTGATTTATGTCTGTCGAAGTTTTATTTTATTTGTTTCGTTATGTGTGATGTGGCAACTCGGTACTCAACTGATAACAAAAACTTTAATCGATAAACTATGCATGAGGTTGTACATTTGCTTTTCCAGCTTGTGCAACAGCATAGTGTCAGCTTCTAAGAATTTAGACCCTTTAACTTCAGATTATAATAAATTTTTGTCTCCCGTACCTTATTTTCATTATACGTTTGAGGAATATATACGATTTAAAAAATAAGGTAAATGTATAAACGAATTCATTGAAAAAAAAATGCGTAATATATGTCGCGACTTCATAATTAAATTAATAGAGCAATTAAAGCAACGCTTGCCGCAAAATATAGAACCGCTTAGCAAAATAGATTTTTTTCAGTTGAAAACACATTGATAATTGTGAAACTTCAATTGTTTTCATATTTCACAAATGAAAAAAAAAACAAGTATAGCACATATCTATCTCCAAAATTGGAAAAGTGTGACTTCAACTTTAAGTTTTTGGTTTGAGGTTAAAGAGCTTAGAACGCGTTAAATGAAAAGCCTTTCCAAGATCTTGTCGATTTTGTGCTTACATTTCTTTTGCTGCAAATAAGTAGTGCTGAAGTTGAAAGAACGTTCTTAAACTGAGTTTAATTAAAAGCAAACACAGAAACAAAATGAATTTAGTTATGTTTAATTTGCTTCTGACAATAAGAAGTGGTCTTAAACGGCTGAATAAATGCTGTCATGACTTTGAAATAATCAAAATGTAAATGTGAATGTAAAATTAATGAACAAAAAAAATATTTATGAATGTAGCAATAACAAGTAAGGAAGGCTAAGTTTGGGTGTAACCGAACATTACATACTCAGCTGAGAGACAAAATAAGGGAAAATCACCATTTAGTAAAATGAACCTAGTGTAACCCTGCAATGTGTTTGTATGACGTGGGTATTAAATGGAAGGTATTAAAGAGTATTTTAAAAGGGAGTGGGCCATAGTCCTTTACGTGGACGCCATTTCTTGACATCGCCATAAAGGTGGAACAAGGGTGACTCTATAATGTGTTTGAACGATATGGGTATCAAATAAAAGGTGGTAATGAGTATTTTAAAAGGGAGTGGGCCTTAGTTCTATATGTGGACGTCTTTTCAAGTTATCGTCATAAAGGTGGACCAGGGGTGACTCTAGAATGTGTTTGTACGATATGGGTATCAAATTGAAGGTACTAATGAGGGTTTTAAATGGGAGTCGTATGTGAAGGTGGTTTCGAGATATCGACCAAAATTTGACGCAGAACATCATCTGTCGGGTACCGCTAATTTATTTATATATACAATACCACGAACAGTATTCCAACCATGATTCCAAGGCCTTTTGATTTCGCCCTGCAGAAATTTTAAAATTTCCTCTAATTAATATAGTAGGTGTCTCACCCATTTTACAAAGTTTTTTCCAAAGTTATGTATACTTTGCGTCAAAAAACTAAACCAATCACCATTTTTCATCCTTTTTTTCGTATTTGGTATAGAATTAAGGCATTTTTTCATTTTTCGAAATTTTCGATATCGAAAAAGTCAATGAAATTCGGATTTCGCCCATTTTTAATACCAAGGTAAAGTGATTTCAGATAAGTACGTGAACTAAGTTTAGTAAAGATATATCGATTTTTGTTAGTTATAGTGTTAAGGGCCGAGCGGAAGGGCAGACGGTCGACTGTGTAGAAAAACAGTTATCATCGTAGAAGCAATGCCCCTACCAAATTTCACATGGATTGGTAAATTTTTGTTCGACTTATGGCATTAAAAGTATTCTAGACAAATTAAATAAAAAAGGGCGGAGCCACGCCCATTTTGAAATTTTCTTTCTTGTTTTTGTATTTGGTTGCATCATGTCATTACTGGAGTTGAATGTTGACTAAATTTACTTATACACTGTAAAGGTATTAAATTTTTTGTTGAAATTTGACTTTATAAAATTTTTTTTTAAAAAGTGGGAGTGTTCGGCATCCGATTTTGCTAATTTTTATTTAACACACATATAGTAACAGGAGTAACGTTCCTGCCAAACGTCATCATGATATCTTCAACGACTTCCAAATTACAGCTTGTAAAACGTTTAAATTACCTTCTTTTAAAAGTGGGCGGTGCCACGCCCATTGAACAAAGTTGTACTAGTTTTCTATTCTTCGCCATAAAGTCAAGCCACCTAACAAGCTTCATCGCTTTATCCATCTTTGGTAGTGAATTATCGCACTTTTTTCGTTTTTCGAAATGTTCGATATCGAAAAAGTGGGCGTGGTTATAGTCTGCTTTCGTTTATTTTAAATATCGATCTGAGATGAGCGCCCAGGAACCTACATACCAAATTTCATCAAGATACTTCAAAATTTACTCAAGTTATCGTGTTCAAGGACAGACAGACGGACGGACGGACGGACATGGCTAAATGAATTTCTTTTTTCGCCCAGATTATTTTGATATATAGAAGTCTATACCTACCTCGATTAGTTTATGCCGTTACGAGGTACCGTTATGCGAACAAAGTTAATATACTCTGTGAGCTCTGCTCATCTTCTGAGGACGAAATCATAGATTTTGAAGTTTATGGCCTTCATATATATCTCGTCCCGACATAAACTTAAATATAGCACGACACCTTACCGCCAAATGGCAAAACAAAAGTTAAAAAATAAAACGTATTTTTGTTGTTAAAAAATATTAAATGAACTATAAAAACTGTATTATTTATTTACCTCTAATGTACCTTTTTTTTGTGAGTTTACTGTACCTTTTTTATAACTTTGTTTAAGTTTGATTTGAAATAAATGTGAAAACTTACATTGAAAAATATACATATACTTTTAGCTCTTTTTGCAACGGGTTTTGGACTTTCTTGAAGAAATTTAGCTCTTTCTAGCCCTTTTTTTCTAGATTCTAGCCCCAAAGAAATTTGTTTCCTGGCAACACTGGTTACAGCAAAACCTTAAACCGTATGCATGTGTGTGTGTAGTAGTGACACCTGTACGCCTCGCACATACGAGAGTAGATCAAAGTCAATGAAAATCAACGAGGTGTAAAGCAAATGAATCGATATTTTCACTGATGTCGCGTTGATAGATGAGTAAAAATTCTCATACATACATACATGTTATGTTCAAACATTTACGTATTAGTTATATATATCAAAATTGTTGATGGTAGATTTTGTTGTTGTTATTGCTGGTTGCGGTAGCAATAATGGCATTGAATGTTTTCGTTGGAGGTAAAATTATGAATCTTTGGTATAAATCCATTTGTAAACATACATATACATATGCATATCTATTTGTGGATAGCGGAGGAGTGTTGATGATGCTATTATTAACATAGTTGTTGTAACTGTTATCGTTGTGTTGTTTTTATTGTTCTTGCTATTTATTTATTACGTTGATTATAGGTTTTGGTCGTAACGATGATGAAAATGGTCTTCTTGTTGCCGCAGCTGTGCGTGTGTGTGGTCAATTTTAGTATTGAAAAAAAGAAGAAAAATCGTTTTTGCTGTAAATATTTACTTTTTGGGGGCAGTCAAATTTACAGTTTACTCTTTTTTTTCATTATACTTTTATATTTTTAAAATCGTCATTAAATGTATGCGCTGTGCTTTTCTTGGTGTAATCCGAAAATGTGCTGCATTGTAGGCGTAACTCCCTTTTTATACCTTTCATGAAAATGAAATGGTATATTAATTTTGTCACGAATCTTAAAATTGTAAGGCCTTAAAGGAAAATATATCGACCCACCAATAAGTATACCGAAATGATCAGGATGAAGAGCAGAGTTGATTTAGCCATACCCGTCTGTCCGTCTGCCTGCTTGCATGCAAACTAGTCCCTCAATTTTTGAGATATCTTGATAAAATTTGGTGGTCAGGTATATTTAGGTGTCCGATTAGACATTTTTCGGAACCGGCCGGATCGGAACACTATAGCATATATCCCCCATACAACCGATTTTTCACAAAAGAGGATTTCTGTCACATTTTCCTCAATTTATCAGTTTGAAGCTTCAAGCTTCACCAAATGCTTACGTATATTGTACATATTGTTGCCTGAAAGAATTAATGAGATCGGTCGTATATATAGCATATATCCCCACAGCAGATTGTTCAGATAAGAAGCTTTTCGTAATTAATGCCCCATTTTAACAGCTAGAGGCTTCAAATTTCTCCCAATGCTTACGTATAGGGTATTCATTGTTGTCTGAAAAAATCTTATAGATTGTTGGTATATATAGTATATCCCATACAACCGATTTTTCAGATAAGAAAATTTTTAAAAATTCTGCCCCATTTTAACAGCTAGATCCCCAAATTTCACCATATGCTTGCGTATATAGCATATATTTTTCACTAGAAAAAATCATTGAGATCGGTCGTAAATATTGTAACGAATTTAGTACAATTCCGCTTATTTCAAATCTTTTACTAACGTTCGAATCACTATACTGTTGAATAAATAACTCCACTATTGAATAATGCAAAATGGTCTTTATTAAATTACTTCACAATAACACTTATACTTCCCAACTGATAGCTTGCTTAAATCAAACTGATTTTCGTGCCTCAACTGTTGCTGCTTTTATACTGTTTGGTTTCCTCGTTGCCATATTTCTAGGCGCTTCTATTTCTAGAATTTTCTAATTAGTTACCAGCTATAAAATTACCAGCTATAACTACGTTTATAGCTTCTCATACGCGCGTGTATATGTGAATGATACTTGCACAAGTTATTGCCTACTTTTGGGAGTATCTCAGATATTTGCATGTGTTTGTGCGTTGCTCTCCGCTGCTTGTATGGACATATGTAGAGACATAATGATTGATTTAATGACGTGCATACAAGTCACTGCTTAGTATTGGCTTAGAGATGATAGTATCCCTTAGTGTTTGCTAACATTCGTCAAAATATATTATATACCACATATCAACTATAATTTCTGTCCCCTTTTTAAAGAAATGTCATCAGGTTCTTACGATTACGTGATATATTGTTGAAATAAGTGATTCATGGTCACAGTTTTTTCATAAAGATCACAAAAAACGTGAAACTTTGCATCCTCACACAAAGTACCTAGCTATTTTCTATTTTATATTTATCTCAAAAATCGCATAGGTATGTACATCTGTTCACTATATGTTTCTTATCTTATACAACCGATAATTTGGATATTACAAATGGGATAAGATTATTGTTGAGCCCCATTCATGAAAGGTATTAAGTCTTCGGCACAGCACACAGAAGGCAGTTCTGTCTTTACTTGTTCTTATTTAATTTTATTATTGATTAACCGCCTGCTTAATTTATTTATACCGTTGTTGTAATTAATAATACATATGTGTGCAATTATAATTGACAAATTGACCCATTATGCGCTGAAATATTTTTTAATTTACATTATGTGAATTTTAATTAACATTATTAAGTATTCCTTGCGGGAATGTAAGTATCAGAAGAAATGGTGATAATTTAAAATTTGAAGCCATTGCTATTAATTAATTATTCATGATGAAGAAAGCGTTGCCGGCATTGTTTATGCATAATATACGCCTTTACTTTATATTTCTACCTATATTTCATGATTGTGTTTATATGCACTTATCTTCTATATAAATATTTGAATTTTTTTCCAAAATTTGTTTATTATCTCTATTTTTACTGCATTACGGTAGCCAATTTGGATAAGCCAATAAATCAATATTTGTGAAAATGTTCTTATATATTCACAGGCAACACATCTACATACAAATATTTACGCATGGTTTTAGGCGGTCTATTCAATATATCTTGGATGGCTTGTAATATACACGCAATACATAAATCGGCATACATACATACATGCTTACCCAGTAAACATTCGGAGGCAAAAAAGTGTTATAAAAGAAACCTAAAAAGGAAAGCTTATACTCATTATGAGATCGTTTCAGAGCACAAAATTAGTGAATTTCCCTACTTGCAGCATCAATTTGTTGTTGCAATCAAAACAGTCAAAAATACTTACATATATACATACATTGTTGATATGCGGCCAATTAAGAAATGATTTGGCGAAGCTTCCATGAAAGAAAAAGGCGTCCATACCAATTTGAACGATTTTTTTTCCAAAATAAATTATGAACATATGTTCTGAAATTGCCTTGTTTGCTGAAGGCACTTCCCAAAAGGCTCATGAGAGACTCCTAAATTATCATATCTCTGAGACGGCGGTAGCGTGCCCCACCTACCACACCGAAGATCCTGTGTTCACGCCACGGGCAAAGCAACATTAAAAGTTTTATAAACAACTTTTATCAATTAGAAAAAAATTTTTCTAAGCGGGGTCGCCCTCTGCAGTGATTTGGGAATAACTCCCAGTATATTTCTGTTATGAAAACCTTCTCAGTGAAAACTCATCTGAGTTGCAGATGCCCTGTAGACATGTAGGTTCCGTCCCGCCAATTTGAAGGAAAAATTTAAAAAGCACGACGGCAGTTATCGCGCTTACAAATATACGCCACCAATAAACGCCGCCGTCGATTTTCATCGTTTTTCGCACGCCGCCGCCGAATGTCAGAAGGTTGGAAGGGAAGTTTTCCCAGTCATACTCTATTCCAGTCTTTATTCAGACAGAGTTTCTCATAGTGTGCGGTTATTAAATAATGTATTAACCATTGTTGTTGGATGAACGTGATTCTGATCAACACCGTAACCAAAGGTATAAAACGACCCGCTCCTGTGCATGTATTTGGTTTCAAGTGAGCCATTTTGGGTACTTCATGCGGTAGCTGGCAGCTTTCACTGTTCTGCTTCGATATCTAATATGCTGTTCGAACTTGAAAACTGTGTAAATCGTAAGTAGGAAAGGGTTACCGCCAATTTAAAAAAACTATTATTTTTCTAAAGTTCTTTGATTTTTTTGCATATGAAAAGAAATGGAATTCACTTTCCAATTGAGCTGATAGGCCATTTCGTTTACCAGCTTGCTACGGTGTTTCGTATCACAGAAATTCTATGTCGACTTATTACACTTATGTACCATTATATACAATGTCCATACATTGTTAGGGTAGGTTGAACTAGCGTTCCGTGAGGACTTCATATACACTGAATGAGTCCATAGTGTTGCCAGAAGTTTGACTCAACTACTAAACTACCACTGAAAAACGCTTATATCCTGAAATAACTCCAATGATAGCTACTCCTAATTAGCTGTAGTCTTAGCCATACAAAAATTCGCCAATGAATTAAATATCAATAACATACACAAATACGTGTGCAAAAGAGGTTTTATTTTGCAGGCCAAAGTTTATTATTTTTAAATCGCAAGCCAAATAAAAGTACAAGATCATATGGCGACAAACAGACTGGGGCTGTTAGTACAAAACTACTTACATATTTACTTATATTGCTAAATAGAAAGTTGAATCGCAAATCAATCCAATAGACATGTGGTATTTAAGAAATATTTTTTTATTACAGAATTTGCATAACTGTTTGCATACAACCCGAATGCGGCACGAATACAAACCAAGTGCTCAATTCTTAGGTTGAAGGGACACACATATGTATGTTAAGTCTATACGCACAGGTGGGCAACATACATATATATACAGTGTGTGCGCATTGTACTGAGCTTGAGCAAATGCATTGATACATGATAGACATAGAGAGGCCGCATACTAGGGAGGGTCAAATTGTATGGAGAAAAAACTTCAGGTGCACATCCAGACCATAGGTCTGAAATGAATTTCGAGCCTCCCTAATTTTGTTAGAAAATATTTTTTTTTTTTAGCAATATTTATTATTATTTTTGTTAGAAAATATTTTGGGCTATTTAAAAATTGAATTTGCAATATGGAAAAGCAAAATATTTGTCGCTATAGGGCGCTTTCCTACTATTTTTCGCATTTTATAGCTTCTTTTTGGGGAAAAATATTTCTCACAAAAATAATAATAAAAATTTCTAAAAAAAAATTTTTTCTAACAAAATTAGGGAGGCTCGAAATTCATTTCAGACCTATGGTCCCATGGGCAGTATTACTCAGTATGCCCCATAGATTCAGAAACTGGATGTGCTTTGCAACAATAAATTTGACCCACCCTAACGCATACCCATCTATGATGCTGTAATACGCGACCCGCCACCCAAATACTACGAATCGATGATACATAACAGCAATTACTTATTATAAAAGCGTCTTATTTATATAGCTGCTCTATGAAAATCACCACTCGTGGGCGACACAAATGCGTGGGTGGCACTGTTTGTAGTGCGAAAACAAAACTAGGTGAACATCATCAAATTATAGGTGAAGTTCGGCCTAAATCTTACAAGGTTAAAAACGTAAATCATCATTGTTATCAATTATCATATGCACATACAAATCTAAACGGGTACGCCTATGCGCATTATGTGTATTGCATTTATGAGCAATATTGTCAATAATGGCCGCGACCCAATGAACTTTTTCATATCCTTAGGTGCGTTTTAGCTCTTTGATGGATCGGGCGCTTCGGGATATTGATACCTGGGCATCAAATGTCGGGTTGAAAGTCAACGCGGATAAGACGGATATGGTCTTGTTTACAACGAGGTACAAGGTGCCAAATTGGATCAGGCCTAAGTTGGGAGGGGTGACCCTATAGGAGAAACCTTGCACAAAGTATCTAAGAATCATCCTAGACAGTAAGATGTCATGGAAGCTCAACGTGGAGGAGAGGGTGAAGAAGGCTTCAACGACACTTTATGCATGTAAAAGAATGCTGGGGTGTACGTGGGGCTTATCGCCCTCTCTTTCTCATTGGGTTTTTACAGCAATTGTAAGCCCTATCCTATACTATGAAGTTCTTGTTTGGTGGAAAGCCACACAAAAAGCAACCTACCTCAAAAAATTAGAGGGGTTATGCAGACTATCAATGCTTAGCATTACGGGAGCCCTGAGAATAACCACCTGTAGACCTGGTAGCGAAGAACATAGCGTTAACAACTGCAACCAGGCTCGGTGCTCCGGGGCAGCTTGAGCGCCGACCATACGGCCATAGTATTGTAGCGTCATCAATGACAAGACGAAAAGACTACCTGATTCCCTATATGCGCTTCGAGGGAGATTTTAAGACCACAATAGAGGTGGACGGTTGGCGCAAGGGTGCTCAAATTACGGACGAGGCGATACATGTGTACACCGATGGTTGCAAAGTAGTGGAAGGAGTAGAGTCTGTGGTATACTGTTCTGATCCGGAAATAAACAGATCCTACAGGCTGCCGGATTACTCTAGCGTTCTCCAAGCGGAAATATTAGCCGTAACCAAAGGAGTAGTATCCCTGGAAGAGAATAGCTTAAGCTGCAACCGTGTTAACTTTTATATTGACAGTCAAGCAGCAATTAAGGCAATAATCTCGCATAGCACAGCATCTAAATGCGTTTTAGAGTGTAAGCATTCTCTGGAGAGAATCGGAACAGGGAGAAGCATACATCTGTATTGGGTCCCAGGCCATATGGGAATAGATGGGAATGAAAAAGCGACGAAGCGGACAACCTTAGACTAACACAGCTGCTTCTATCATTAAAAAGAGAGGACTGTTGACTCATGAGAGGTATTCTGACTGGACACTGCCTTCTGGCGTCACATGCCTTTAAATTAGGCTTGGTCAGTGATAGCAGATGTAGGAAGTGCGGGTTAAATAAAATAAATGTAAGGCGCGATAACCTCCGAAGAGATCTAAGGCCGAGCTTCTCTTCCAATTTGCGTCGTACTCCTCTAGATTTTCCCTGCAAATTGGCCGGACGGGACTTACATGTTTTATGCCGACTCCGAACGGCATCTGCAAGGCAGATGAGTTTTCACTGAGAGCTTTTAATGGCAGAAATACACCCGGAGCGCTTGCCAAACACTGCCGAGGGGCGACTCCGCTTAGAAAAATTTTCGTCTAATTGAAAAATCTTATTTCTAAAATTTTAATGTTGCTTTGCCTGGGGTGTGAACCCAGGGCCTACAGTGTGGTAGGCGGAGCACGCTACCATCACACCACGGTAGCCGCCGAAGTGCGGGTTGGAGGAGGAAAAGATCGAGCACGTTCTGTGCTCGTGCCATGCACTTGCCAGGCTAAGACTCCAGCTATTAGGAGTGATACAGCAGTCAGATCTAGAAGCAGCAAGTGCTTAAGTCCTAGGAAGCTTCTAGTATTTGCCAAGAGGACGGAGTTATTTTATAACATAGGTCCTGGTTTTTGATAGGGTTTTTCAGTTTGGTCGTTAAAACAAACCTCTGGTAACACTACGGATCCAATCAGTCTATGTGAGGTCCTCATGGACCGGCCAGTTCAACCTAGCCTAACCTAGGTGCGTTCAACGCAATCGTATGCATGATAAGAAGTAAATAATTATTTTATTTTCAAGTTTTTAGTCTTTATTTAATTGCCTATTATTTCTCATTCTATTTAGTTCATTTAGTGGCTCATTATTACAAGGAATCTTTCCTGACAATTTGATACAATCTAAGTCTTCAATACATAATCCTTCCAAAGACTTTTCTCGACTCTGTGCCACGTATATTTGTCCTTCCTCCAAATCCGAAAAATTTTGATGTCACTTCTATCAGACTGTATGTAAAATTTGTTCCAAATATGGACCAAATCGGACCACAAATAGGATTTTTTTTAATATCTCCATCCTTGCGCCACCTAGCGGCGATTTTTTTCTTATTATTGCATTGTAATCGGGTTCAGAACTATATTCCAGGTTTCAAGCTTTTAGTTTATCGGGAAGTTACTCAAATTTCAATTAGAAAATTCGTGCCAGCCAGCCAACCAAACAACCAGTCAGCCTGTCAAGTCAAGCTAAACAAACCCGTTTGAAAATCGCCACAATCAAGCAAGATCTTGCGTTTGTAAATATATACATTAGAGTGGGTCGATTTGTATGGATGCTAGAAAGTAACCCGATATCGCGCCATTGATTTTTCGATAGGATTTGGGCTCAAGAAAAAAAAAGGGCCACTTCTCATACCTAAAAAAATATTTTGCGAGCCTGCGAAATTAATTTTTTTTGAATTTTTTCGACATTGATTTTTAAGTTTTTCTTTCATGACCTACTAAAAAATATTCATATATATACCTTGTCCGACCCAAAAATGTCCGCTAAAAGCGATGTCAATCAAATGAAAATTTTTTAGTAGGTCATGAAAAAAACCTTAAAAATTAAAGTCGAAAAAAAGTAAAAAAAAATGAAACTTCTCAGTCTCGAAAATTATTTTTTTGGGTATGCGTATTGGAACTTTTTTTCCTGAACCCAAATCCTATCGAAAAATCGATGGCGCGATATCAGTTAATAAATCGACCCAGTCTAATATACATCACTTCATACTTATCAGATGAAACTTATTTCGACCTATCCATTCACATACACACTTTTGCGAAGAACTGTTATAAATATTCTCATATTACAAGAAAAATACTGCTAACATATTTCGTTAAAATGTAGTTTTTAATTTCGGAAAACGTTGGAAAATTACCAAAGAGTGAGAAAAATCATTGCACTTGCTAAAAGTGAAAACGTTCATGGCTAAGGCATTTGTCGAATTCTTCTTCTTAAGCTTTGCGTGAAGCAAAAGTTGAAGTTTGCAAACTTTTGTATGTCTGATGGCGCTAGTGTCGCTCGATCTGCTGTTCTCCATAAAAATACGTGCAATCTACTCATCATGCATATGATTGCGTAAAACGCATCTATATGAAAACTTCTTATGTGATGGGGCTTTAAGATCGCGTTGAATGCATCTGTATAAAAAAGTTCATTGTGACGCGGCCATAATAGTTGCGGCTTCGAACAACATATAATATTATAAAAGGAATAAAATGCTTCAAGTGACTGTAGCGTTAGTATAGACACATTTACATAAGTACGAATGTGGGTAAAAACCAGTAAGGTAGTCTAAGTTCGGGTGAAACCGAACATTACATACTCAGCTGTACACTGGAAATGATATTGTTGTTTGTTTTCTGTGGTTAATAGTGCTACAAAAAAATAAAAATAAATGTAATGCGCAATAACCGCCAAACAGATTTTAGTCCGAGCTTCTCTTCCAATTTGCGTCTTTCTCCTTTTTAATTTTTTCTACAAATTGGCGGGACGGGACCTACTTGTTTTATGCCGACTCCGAACGGCATATGCGAGTTTTCACTGAGAGCTTTTCATGGCAGAAATACACTCGGAGTGCTTGCCAAACACTGCCGAGGGGCGATCCCGCTTAGAAAAATTGTCTTCTAATTAAAAGACCTTATTTCTAAAATTTTGACGTTGCTTTGCCCGGGGTGTGAGCCCACGGCGTTCGGTGTGGTAGGCGGAGCACGCTACCAGCCCTTACAAAGCTGCGCAATAATACATATACATATGGTTCTATTCTAAACTAACGTTTCTTCGAGTTATGGCTCCAAAACATAGAAAATTGCTTTGTGATAAAAGGGGAGGTGTCACGCCCATATATTAAAACTTGAAGTTTTTCCTATTTATTGTTATAAATCCACTTGGGATATAGATATAGCTTATCTTATACGTCCACGACCCTTCTAAATATATTTTGTATAAAAGTGGGCTGTACCACGCCCATTTAAACAAATTTTTTTCAAATTTTTATCAAGAGTTTCAATATCAGTCAACGCGTCAAATTTCAAAATTCCAGGTGTATTATTTACTAAATAATCCGGTTTTTTGTGTTTTCCAAACTGTTTTATATATAAAAAGTTGGCGTGGTTATCATCCAATTTCGCTCATTTTCAATCTATTGTGGGTCCAGATAAGTCAAATTTGGAGAAGATATCTCAATATTAACGGACAGACGGGTGGACAGACAGACGGACGGACGGACGGACTTGGCTCAATCAAATTTGTTTTCGATACTGATGATTTTGATATATAGAAGTCTATATCTATCTCTATTCCTTTATACCTGTACAACCAACCGTTATCCAATCAAGGTTATAATACCCTGTGTACAAGTACAGCTGGATATAAAAAAGCTTCAACTGCCATGCCTGCAGAATATGGCAAATGTGCACTTGCAGCGCTGTCTTGCCTATATTAAAAGATTTTCGTTCGTAGGTGCGTGTGTGAGGTATTTAAAAGTACGCAAAATGTGAGTTCTGTTGATGTGCAGAGTTTTCTTCGTTCTTTTTATTCTGTATTTTGTCAATAGGGAACTACGAGTTTGTTTGATGAGCGGCAAATTACCTACAAACACACGTATACCCTGATCTTATTGTACACAGTTTCGTACACGAAAATAAGATCACGGCTTTTTGAATTTGAAGTTTTTGACGTAGAGTTTTTTCAAATTCGTTGTAAAATATATTTAGTTAAAATCCATATATAAACTTAACCTTATAACAAACTAGTGCAAAAGAAAAAAGTTTAAAAAGGCTCGAAAATATTAAACAAAAGATCGAAGGCCGTTGTAATTATACTTCATTGTTATTGTTTTTTCAGTATTTACTATTCTTTATTTCCGGAAATTCGGGCTCGAAAGGATGTTATTTCAGAAAAATTATGAATGCTGCGAAACTTTATGACGATAATGAGGCTTATTGCAGTAAAATGCAACTCAGGCAAGAAGTCATCACGCCGCAAAAGAAACTTTCAGGAATTTTACAGTAAGTGGATTTATACAAACCCATCTTAAAACAAGTAAGGCAGGCTAAGTTCGGGTGTAACCGAACATTACATACTCAGTTGAGAGCTGTGGAGACAAAGTAAGGGAAAATCACCATATTGTAAAAAGAACCTAGGGTAACCCTGGAATGTGTTTGTATGACATGTGTATCAAATGGAAGATATTAAAGAGTATTTTAAGAGGAAGTGGACCATAGTTCTATAGATGGACGCCATATAGGGATATCGCCATAAAGGTGGACCAGGCCTGACTCTAGAATTTGTTTGTACGATATGGGTATCAAATGAAATGTGTTAATGATAATTTTAAAAGGGCGTGGGCCTAAGTTCTATAGATAGACGCCGTTTCGAGATATCGCCATAAATATGGATCAGGGGTGACTCTAGAATTTGTTTGTACGATATGACTATCAAATGAAAGGTGTTAATGAGTATTTTAAGAGGGCGTGGGCCTTAGTTCTATATGTGGACGCCTTTTCGAGATATCGCCATAAAGGTGGACAAGGGGTGACCCTAGAATTTGTTTGTACGATATGGGTATCAAATGAAAGGTGTTAATGAGTATTTTGAAAGGGAGTGGGCCTTAGTTCTATAGGTGGACGCCTTTTCGGAATATCGTTATAAAAGTGGACCAGGGGGACTTTAGAATGCGTTTGTACAATATGGGTATCAAACGAAAGGTGTTAATAAGTGTTTTAAAACGGAGTGGGCCTTAGTTCTATAGGTGGACGCCTTTTCGGAATATCATTATAAAAGTGGACCAGGGTTGACTCTAGAATGCGTTTGTACAATATGGGTATCAAACGAAAGGTGTTAATAAGTGTTTTAAAAGGGAGTGGGCCTTAGTTCTATAGGTGGACGCCTTTTCGGAATATCGTTATAAAAGTGGACCAGGGTTGACTTTAGAATGCGTTTGTACAATATGGGTATCAAACGAAAGGTGTTAATAAGTGTTTTAAAACGGAGTGGGCCTTAGTTCTATAGGTGGACGCCTTTTCGGAATATCGTTATAAAAGTGGACCAGGCGTGACTCTAGAATGCGTTTGTATAATATGGGTATCAAATGAAAGGTGTTAATGAGTATTTTAAAAGGGCGTGGGCCTTAGTTCTATAAGTGGACGCCTTTTCGAGATATCGCCATAAAGGTGGACCAGGGGTGACTCTAGAATTTGTTTGTACGATATGGGTATCAAATGAAAGGTGTTAATGAGTATTTTAAAAGGGCGTGGGCCTTAGTTCTATAGGTGGATGCCTTTTCGAGATATCGCCATAAAAGTGGACCAGGGGTGATTCTAGAATTTGTTTGTACGATATGGGTATCAAATGAAAGGTGTTAATGAGTATTTTAAAAAGGAGTGGGCCTTAGTTCTATATGTGGACGCCTTTTCGAGATATCGCCATAAACGTGGACCAGGGGTGACTCTAGAATTTGTTTGTACTATATGGGTATCAAATGAAAGGTGGTAATGAGCATTTTAAAAGGGCGTGGGCCTTAGTTCTATAGGTGGACGCCTTTTCGAAATATCGCCATAAAGGTGGACCAGGGGTGATTCTAGAATTTCTTTGTACGATATGGGTATCAAATGAAAGGTGTTAATGAGTATTTTAAAAAGGAGTGGGCCTTAGTTCTATATGTGGACGCCTTTTCGAGATATCGCCATAAACGTGGACCAGGGGTGACTCTAGAATTTGTTTGTACGATATGGGTATCAAATGAAAGGTGTTAATGAGTATTTTAAAACGGCATGGGCCTTAGTTCTATAGGTGGATGCCTTTTCGAGATATCGCCATAAAAGTGGACCAGGGGTGACTCTAGAATTTGTTTGTACTATATGGGTACTATGAAAGGTGTTAATGGGTATTTTAAAAGGGCGTGGGCCTTAGTTCTATAGGTGGATGCCTTTTCGAGATATCGCCATAAAAGTGGACCAGGGGTGACTCTAGAATTTGTTTGTACGATATGGGTATCAAATGAAAGGTGTTAATGAGTATTTTAAAAAGGAGTGGGCCTTAGTTCTATATGTGGACGCCTTTTCGAGATATCGCCATAAACGTGGACCAGGGGTGACTCTAGAATGTGTTTGTACAATATGGGTATCAAATTAAAGGTATTAATGAGGGTTTTAAAAGGAAGTGGCCCTTAGTTGTATATGTGAAGGCGTTTTCGAGATATCGACCAAAATGTGGACCAAGGTGATCCAGAACATCATCTGTCGGGTGCCGCTAATTTATTTATATATGTAATACCACGAACAGTATTCCTTCCAAGATTCCAAGGGCTTTTGATTTCGCCCTGCAAAACTTTTTCATTTTCTTCTACTTAATATGGTAGATGTCACACCCATTTTACCAATTTTTTTTTTCCAAAGTTATATTTAGCGTCAATAGACCAATACAATTACCATGTTTCATCCCTTTTTTCGTATTTGGTATATAATTATGGCATTTATTTCATTTTTCGTAATTTTCGATATCGAAAAAGTGGACGTGGTCATAGTCGGATTTCGCCCATTTTTACACCAATACAAAGTGAGTTCAGATAAGTACGTCAACTGAGTTTAGTAAAGATATCTCGATTTTTGCTCAAGTTATCGTGTTAACGGCCGAGCGGAAGGACAGACGGTCGACTGTGTATAAAAACTGGGCGTGGCTTCAACCGATTTCGCCCTTTTTCACAGAAAACAGTTATCGTCATAGAATCTAAGCCTCTACCAAATTTCACAAGGATTGGTAAATTTTTGTTGGACTTATGGCATTAAAAGTATCCTAGACTAATTAAATGAAAAAGGGCGGAGCCACGCCCATTTTGAAATTTTCTTTTATATTTGTATTTTGTTGCACCATATCATTACTGGAGTTGAATGTTGACTTAATTTACTTATATACTGTAAAGATATTAACTTTTCTTTTAAAATTTGAATTTAAAAAAAAAATTTTTAAAAAGTGGGCGTGGTCGTTCTCCGATTTTGCTAATTTTTATTAAGCGGGAATATAGTAATAAGTGTAACGTTCCTGCCAAATTTCATCATGATATCTTCAACGACTGCCAAATTACAGCTTGCAAAACTTCTAAATTACCTTCTTTTAAAAGTGGGCGGTGCCACGCCCATTGTCCAAAATTTTACTAGTTTTCTATTCTGCGTCATAAGTTTAACTCACCTACCAAGTTTCATCGCTTTATCCATATTTGGTAAGGAATTATCGCACTTTTTCGATTTTTCGAAATTTTCGATATCGAAAAAGTGGGCGTGGTTATTGTCCGATATCGTTCATTTTAAATAACGATCTGAGATGAGTGCCCAGGAACCTACATGCCAAATTTCATCAAGATACCTCAAAATTTACTCAAGTTATCGTGTTAACGGACGGACGGACGGACGGACATGGCTCAATCGAATTTTTTTTTCGATACTGATGATTTTGATATATGGAAGTCTATATCTATCTCGATTCCTTTATACCTGTACAACCAACCGTTATCCAATCAAAGTTAATATACTATGTGAGCTCTGCTCAACTGAGTATAAAAATGTTCGAAGTATTCGCGAAGCTTAAAAAAAAAAATCGAATTTTTTACTCAGTATATCGGAATGTGTTTTTTTTTTTAGTATGCAGTTTTGTAAAGGATTATCTTTTTATTCGAGGCCTTGGTTTCGTTTTCATTGGAGTGTGGTTTTATGTGGCGGATTCCAACCCCACCGCACAATCCAATCAAGAGTTGGAGATGAAATTGTTATTCTCCCATTTATATAGCGAACCGCTTGATCCAAGACAGATGCCTGCTAGCAGAAGCATCTTTTGGTGATTTGATGCAGCTGATTAAGTCCCCTAGCTAGCTCTTAAGCCGATTACGACGGAGTGGCCTGTTAGGATGTCCCCTACTCACATAAGCTCACCACGAAATGGATTTTCAGTGGCTACTCAGAGGTTACTTGGCCGATAGCTAGTGGTTTTATGTGGTGGGTCCCAAGCCCCGCTGAAAACCCGCTTGGGGGTTGTGAATAAAGATATTACTTTCACGGTTATATAGTGAACCGCTTGATCCAAGACAAATACCTGATAGCAGACGCACCTTATGGTGATCTGAGGCTGTTCATTATGTCCGACAGCTAATTCTAACCGACGAAGTGACCTAGATAGATAGTCGCCTTCTAACATTAGCTCACCACCAAACGGATGTTCAAAAGAATCACGCTGGCCATTCCCTGGTGAATGGCGATCAGAAGCTCTTCCCACTTAAATGTGCTTCTACACACGGCTTCACTCTCTACACCTGCCAATACATGCTATCTTGGACTAGGTAGGTAATTGGAAAGTAGAGTTCTCTTTAGGCAAATGAAAATCATGCTTTACAAGTATCTTATCTTACTCGTCCTACTATATGGTGCATCTGTTATCCCAATGAAGAAGCAACAGGCGCGTCTTTTTGGACGGCCATAACCGTTCAAACTATTAAGCGATAATTAGGAATGTATTGCCGTGTTGTAGCCCAATCAATTTTAATCTAACAAAGTACAAGTTTTAAGACCCTCAAAGTCCAGCATTGATTTTTGACAATTTTTTCCGAAGCAGTGCAAATTTTGAGAAACCTATAACTTTTTCTTGTTGTTATTCACCTAAACATTGCAACCTGGAAACTCTAAATTAAAAAAAAAAAATTCGAATTTTTTCAAAGACGTTTTGGATTTGGATAATTTTAGTTACAAAATTCATGGACGTATTATTTTTATCTTCAAAGACGAACAATTTAATTAACGAAATTTGCTTAACATTTTTTTATGTGCACAGCTGTATAATTGTAAGCACCAGCTTGTACTTTGGCTGCGCCAAGCATTGGCGAATGAAAAAACAAATATGCAACCAAGCAAAGTAACGCACACTTAAATGTGCATCCACATTTATATAAATATATCCACGTATCTAAAACACTAATACCCATAGTCGTATATATACATATGTATATATGAGGGGCCTAACAAAAGCGCCATACTTGTTCCTAATGTACATAAGCGCCATTGATTCCAATGCACTTCTTAAGCAGCTTCCTGCTCATCTAGTTTGCATTATCTGCATCACTGTCTTATCGTTGGTGTTACATAAATAGCCATCCTAACGAAAAAAACTTCCTTTCGTGCAGGTCACCAAAGAGAAAAATTTGAATATTTGTGAAAAGCATTACACTCCATAACACGAGGGGATTAAAAGTCACGCCACCTAGATGGGAGAGTCTATGTCTTGCCAGAGCGACGCATTCGCAAATAATGTGAACTGGCGATTCATACTCCAGCTCCCAAAAGCGACAGAATTTTTTTATCCCATAGATTTAACTTCCTTAGGTGATTTTGTAGACTGCAGTGCTCACTGAGTACTATCAGTAAGATCGTTCTTAGGAGTTAAAATAATTTCGCCTGTATTTGCCCTGATCCCTCAATCGAATGTTGTTTGAACAGTTTTGTTTCCCAGTTACATCTGGTTTCCCTAGCGTGTGCCGTTATGAGCCAATAAAGTTGTTCCTGACACCCTGGAATCCGTTCTAACAAAACCTTTTTTTTTTTCTCGTAAAACATTTGGACTCCAATGTATTCACATAGTCTTCATCATCATCATCATCTTCCTCGACTTCTATTGGAGCATAGGGCCTCGACCACCGACTTAAATCTTATTCTGTTAGGTGCAGTTCTTGTGATATCATTCCACGTGTATCCTGCGTCTTCGAGTTCTTTATCCACAGTTCTGCGCCAAATTTTCGCAGGTGCACCAGGTCGTCGTTCTAGACCATAAGTCGTCATTTGAGATTCTTTCCGGCCATCGAATTTTCAGAATTCGGCGCAGACATTTAATAGTTAAGACTTGTAGATGTTTCTGAATTAAAGTTGAGCTTTTCCACGTCTCGAAAGCATAAAACAGTACTGACTTAACATTCGAATTAAACAGTTGAAGCTTCGTTTTTAAAGATATCTGACTGGACCTGCACACGTTTGCCAGTTGCCCAAAAGCCATTCTTGCTTTGTTTATGCGATACTGAACGTCCTCATCTGAACCGCTCTTATTTGAGACAATACTACCAAGATAAACAAAGGACTCTTCACTTTCGATTTCATTTTCGTCAACCGTAAGCATCAATGGCCTTGATGAAATACTATAGCAGCATCTTATGACTTTCATTTTCGCTGTATTGATGCTTAGTCCGGCCTCCTTTGCATGTGTGTTGACAGCTTCTAAATTGTGTTGAAGGTCAGTACTTATGTGACTTAGCAGACAGACATTGTCTGCATATTCTAAATCCCCTAGCTGAGTGAAAGGCATCCACTGTACACCGTGTCCACCATTTTCTGCGTTACTCATAATCTCGTCTAATGCCAAGATAAACAAGAGCGGCGAGAGTATGCATCCCTGTCGCACCCCGCTTTTAATTTCGAAGGGTTCTGAGAGGCAGCCATCGTGACTGACCCGGCACTTAAATTCGGCATACATTGCCTTTATAATGTTAATTATTTTATTGGGCATCCCACGTTTTCGTAGTATAAAAAGTAAATAAGCTGATGTTCTGTATTCACAGCATTGTTCAACAATGATTCGGACGGTATTTATTAGATCACCACAGGATCGGTTTTGTCTAAAGCCAAACTGATTTTCTCTTAGAGTTCCATGCACCGCCTCTTGAATTCGGGACAGTAAGATCGTGGAGAACACTTTGCTAGGAATCGAGAGTAAGGTGATACCTCTGTAGTTGTTACAATCACAGGTATCTCCCTTTTTTGCGACTTTTAAAAGTATACTTACATAGTAGTATAGAAGTAATTGTGTAGGACAGCAAAGTGCATAAGACATAATGAGGCTACTCCTCCAGGATGAGCCCCTTCGTACACTCTGTCTACCTCTCACGTTTATTGCATGAATTTCTGCCTGAAAAGTGGTATGGTAGCATCCCATTGGTATCGATTTCTTGAAGTTCGGCGCATAGATAACAGCTTCTGTTTTCCCATAAGCCAATTTTGATCCATGCATCAACCAAACTTTTGGGTCAGGGTCAGTATATGGATTCCCACCTTCCCGACGAGTTCCGTCCATACAACTTTTGTATGGCCTGGCCTGTTTCCTATATTTGGCACAGAAATACTTTGAAGCCTTAATGCAGCAAGTGCCGTCGCTTTCTCTACTAGAATATGGCAAGGGGGGATTCCAGGCAAAGCGCTAAGCACATGAGCAGGACACGTTCTCATCGATGCAGTTTGCTCAATTTTGTTAGGTATATATTGGCTCCACAACAATTAAATGTTCAGTATACCATAAAAGCGACACTCAATGTATTTTACATTTAACAGTGGATTTCTATAATTGATGAGCAAATTGATTCCTACGCAGAGGGAGTTTGTTTAGGTTGACCTCCATAATATGCTGATCCAACATTTTCTTCATACCCTTTAGAAGAAACGAACTGAGGCAAATTGATCGATGTGACGAGGGCAGTTCCTCCAGTCCCCCTAGCTTTGGTTTAAATAACATCTGTCCACCTGTTTGGAATGTAATTGAGCAATAGTGATGCCTCTTTTAAGCTGAATACTGCAATCCTTCCATTATATGTACGTGTTGATAGCCTGCTATACAAACCGGGAAGCGAGTTTTCAGTAAGAGCTTACATCTCTCTTCCGGCTGCTTAGTAAAGCTCCTATCTGTTTTCCACAGATTTCAAATTGTATTTCTGTGATCTCTGCAGAGAGCCTTTTGGAGTCGCACCGCTGTTGGAAGATCATTAATCCTCTAACAATCTTAACTCCAGGTATCCCTCTTAAATCTTCTAAGTTCTTTGTTGTATGATGTGTTATCATAAACCAATCGAACTTTAGTTAATATTCTCGTATACAAATGTGCTTGTATAAGAATAAGTTTGTGGGAAACAAAGCTAAGTTGACAGTTGATAAAACTAAATAAAAATAAAAAATATATACAAAAAACAAATAAACATACTATCTACTTATGTAAGTAAGCTTGTAAGTAAGTAAGACACAAAAGAATTTCCATCAATAAAGTCAATACACTCATTCAACGCTCTTTAGCTCACCGACCGATTGCAATGCTTTTGAGTTGTTGCTAGGTTTTGGCGCTCCATTGTGACTTTGATGAAGAAGAATGATTGCAGTCATGCTTTGAAAGCATTAAAGAGGTATGCACATGCACATCATATGGCTGTTGTGTGCTTGTAGGTTTGTGCATTCCCGTAACTGCATTGTAGAATGTAGAAAGTAACTAACGCATTGATGCAACACAATACTCACTGACAATAAGTACTTAAATACATACATCCATACATATCTACATATATATGAGGTAAATGATGATGAAGTGATGTAATGCACTTACAAACGACACGCATTTTTTACTTACGCCGCGATATTATTGACATATTGCACACATACGCACATTCAAACACACACACTAACTCATGCACGGTAATTTAAAGATGATCTCTACATTAAAACATTTTACTGCCATCTGCGTGAACATAAATTAAGCTTTTTGTTCATTAGATAATAATATTATAGGACATATGGTTATACTACATACATACATACCTACATACATACTGACATTCGTTCACAAAATATTTATCAACTAATAATTTTTAAATTCATTTTTTTTTTAAATAAAACTGTAATTCAAGTCTTTTACCTAACTAATAACTAATAGTTGTGGAAGTAGAAGCTAAGCCTTGGGCTCTGTGCGAATCTAATAAGTCCGTCATTAGAAGGAAGTCTGAAATTACACTCTAACTTTCAGCTGCTGCTGCTGCTGCTGCTCTTTCCTCTTTGCTTAGCATTTCAGTTTACAAATAAAGCGATTACCGGCGACAAAACTTTAGGAGCTTAATCAACCGTAAGTTGTTTGCATGCCCTATGGCTGGCGGCCTGCTGTTGATCGTTTGATTGAAAGAAATTTTAGATGCCTGAGATCGTGCTTAAAGTTATTTAATCTTTTTTGGTAATTTGGAAATAGTAGGGCTTACACTATTCTACAAGTTACAAAAGAACTTGTTGCAGGAGTTTCGTTTTCAATCATTCATCTGCAGCATGAAATATGTATGTAAAAGAGTGTACAGTAGCGGTTAATACAATGTTAAACAACAGTGATTTAAAGGATTTAGTACATTTTTCACCATCTTCAGTTAGTCACTACTCCATAAGCTATTGAAATGTTCGTTTTCTTCATGCTAACTGACGCATCGACTTTCAGTTAAGTGCAATAAAAAAGTTGAAACCAATGTCAGCTGTTTCGCCATTTGTTCTACAAAATGTTCGCAATTATCGATTAACCTGCGAGTTGGTCACCCTGTGTTGATTAAAGCAATATTGTCAAATAAGCTATCTGAAGGTTTTCTATGCTCCAAAAATATTCTAAATAGCAGACCCGGCAGACGTTGTTCTGCCCTAAATTTGGCCTATCTGCATACATTTTAATAAGCTTTTTCTGTCTAACTCTACCCTCCCCACACCTCTCTTCACTTTTTCCTGATCCTTTAATTAAACACCTACCAATTACACGAAAGTATATCCGCACCACCTGAAAATATGAGTGCCGGTGCGTATACGTAACATTTTATTATTACGTATAAACATATAAAAAAATTTGCAAATAAAATAATATTGCGACTATAAACTGAGATATAGCCTATCCTATATTTCAAGTTAGATCAAACTACATACGGGGTGCAAAACAAATTCAAAATCGGTTCAGTAGTTTAGGAGTCCATCGCGGACAAACAATGTGACACGTGATTTTTGTATATAAAGATTAACAAGAGATGGTGGAAACGGGTCTTAGTTTATACCTTAATATACCGAAAGACCCAAAAGATAAAGGCCCCCAAAAATCGTTCCTGTCAAATGTTACAATATACGAAGTTGATTTGAAATTTTCTTGATCGAAAATATTTGTTAGGCAGCATAGTGTTCACGCGTTTGTATTGTCGTGTGAGCACATAATTAGCGGTTAATTCTATGCTCGCTTTGAATTTCCAAAAAAAAAAAAAAAAAACAAAAAAAAAAAAACCAGAAATTTCATTAAGGTAAGCGCTTTTTCTTAATTCGTATTAACGACAATAGCTTGGTCTGAAAAAATGCGTCATTAGTTTTTTCTTAAAGTAATTGACGCCAATAAACAACATCAAGTTACGTCGGAACTATGCAACTCAATAGGGATTTCCTCTTTATTTTACTGCCATTCGTGTATATCGGAAGGAAAACTTTATGAGCTGACATGCAGATATCTCCATAGATTCCCATATTTCCTAAAATGGTAACTCGTATGCCTCGCCGCCGTTACCGGCAAGCCGCAATGGTCCTATTATTCGACTCAAAAACGACTCGACTGACTGCATCTCTACTGGATTCCCGACCATAAAGGGATATAAGGTAACGAAAAGGGTGATAAGTTGGGAAAGGAGTGTGCAGCATTCGCTGAATCGACGTTAGATGTTCCAATCCATTTGGGATGGCGTGGACAGAGGCGCGAGGGCTGAAAAATGTCTAAGATAGCGTAAAGTAAATGTTACTTCGTAAGACTCACTACGTTATATCTCTAAAGAGAGATGACTTAAGACTCACAATGGGCATACTAAATGGACACTGCCTTCTGGCGCCATATGTTTATAAGTTAGGTCTCGGCAGTAACAGCAGATATCAGAAGTGCTAGGTGAAGGAAGAAATGGTTGAGCACGTTCTGTGTTGAAGTCCTGTGATTGCCAGGTCAAAGCTCCAGCTGCTAGGAGCGCCAGAATTGCCAGATCTCCAGTGAAATTTTAAGCTAGGTACTAGAAAACTTTTAGTATATGCCAAGAGGACGGAGTTTTGGGGTTTTTAATGTGTGGTCGTCAAACAAATTCTGCCAACACTATAGACACATTCAGTCTATGTGAGGTTTTTATTGACCGGTCAGTTCAACTTAACCTAACATATGGTATGATGATGAAAAGTAGGCGTTACCACGCCCACTCTGAGGAAAAATAAAAATTGACGATATTTTCGCAATTAGCTGAAGAAGGTATCCAAAGTTTATAATAGAGATTCCACAAATGAGTTTAGTGAAAGGGAGAGTGAAAGTGGTAATGAGGAGTGGTAGAGATAGTGAAATTGGGAGTAGGAGGGAGGTAAATGAAAAAGGGATACAAAAGAAATAGAAGAAAAATTGAGGATAAAATAGACGTAAAAGGCAAAGAGTGAGAAGGGTGGAAGCGGGGTTCTTGTTTTGAATGTAGGCAATCCAATTATCGGCCAGGACAAAATCTGCCAAGTACACTAGTCCAAAATAAAATAAACTCTTCTTATTATTGATGAAATTTGAAAAAATTGCCACTGCTCTTTTCGTGTTAAAACCGTAAAACAATTGTTTTTGATAAGTTTTTACAATGGTTATTTTTGAAATCTACATTATTTCAGAGTTTCCGAAAAGTTTTGAAAAAATAAACAAGTTTGATCGTTAACGGTTACGGTTCGATGCCATTTCTTGCTAGAAGATTAAAATGCGTACACATTTTTAAATATTTTTATAACACTTTTTTTGTTTTGCTTATGTTTTTAATATATGAATGATTTTTCTTTGTTGTATATCAGGGGCGTAGCCAGAAAATTGCCTTGGGGGGTTTAAAGAATAATTTTTTTTCAGTTAAATAAATAAAAAAATGTTGTCTTTAGTTTTAACATTAAAGTACGTGAATATGATATGAAAAAGGTTACATTAAAAACTCCAACGCATGCGTCGGCTTTTCTTTGCCATTTCATCTAAAACTTCATCAACGGTAACAATTTGATCACGGTGGATGCTTAGTGATGCACAGCCATTCAATCGATTTTCACTCATCGTGTTTCTCAGTTAGTTTTTAATCAGCCTAAGAATCCAAAGGACCTCTCGTTCGTTGCCGTTGTTACTGGAAGCGTACACAAGATTTTCAACAACTTGTGAACATTAGAAAAAGCAAAAGAATCGCATTCCTGTAATATTAATCATTGATAAATTGTTAAAAAAAAACCGAAGTACCTTCATCTGGAATAAGTACAATTCATGCTTTTTGAGCCTATGCAAAAGATCCAACGTATATGTATATAAAATTCAAAAGAAAGAAACTGATCGAAAAGAAAAAAAATTTTATTTAAAAAAGTCATATCTACACGGAAAAAAATACTAATGTGTTTTGCACATTTTAAAATGTGAAAAACACATTATTTTTCATTTATCAATTTTTGTAATGTGTTTTTGATATGCAAAAAAATGTAGATATTACATTATAATAATGTGTTTTCCACATGGAAAATAATATCAAATTTGCATTATACTTGAAAATGGGAAATGTGTACTTCAAAAAAATGCTGTAAATTTAACTTTATTTAAATGTTAAAAGTATTTGCCTTTTCATTCCGATGAATGTAATCGCTGTTGAGGCAAATGAGCAAACGCCTTAATTGATTATATTCACGCATGCAATAAGTTGGTTGATTTTAAATCAATGTAGAGTATGTTCATTTAAGCAAGTTGGATCATTGAACACGATCATGTTGCCGTTGTTGCCGAACGTTGTTGTGTTCGATTTTTGCTGTTCTCTGATATGTAAGCAGATGGTCGTTAGGCAAATTTACAAGGAAACTTCTTTATGAAATTATAGTAAAAGGTAACATGTACATTTGTTAATTTAATAAATTGCAGAATTATTATGAAACAGAATATGATTAAAATATATAAGTGTTCACTTCGTACACACATATGCTTTCATATTAAAAATATAATATCACTAACAAAGTAAATACGTAGCAGAATTATAAAGAAATTTATTAACATAGAGATAAAACATCAAATATTTGAATTGTAATGACCTAAAAAATCAAATGATCCGGAGGCACGGGAGAGGGTTTAAACCCCAACCCCCTTTCCCCCCTTCCACCCTCCCCCCGTCGCTGCGCCCCTGTTGTATATAGTAATTACATAAATTTCATCGAAATCTTAGGAAAATTACCAACGAGTGGGGAAAATAATTTCACTTGTAAAGTTTGAAAGTACCCTTAAGCAAATTAAATGTCAAATTCTTCTTCTTATGCTTTGCTTGCAACAAAAGTTGCAAGTTGGCTACTTTTTCATGTCAGATGGCGTTGTTGTTTTTGTTGTACCGATAAGGTTGCTCCTCGAAGGCTTTGGGGAGTGTTATCGATGTGATGGTCCTTTGCCGGATACAGATCCGGTACGCTCCGGTAACACAGCACCATTAAGGTGCTAGCCCGATCATCTCGTGAACGATTTATATGGCCACAATAAACCTTCAGGCCATCCCTCCCTCCCCGCCCCCCAAGTTCCATGAGGAGCTTGGAGTCGCCAGAGTCTCATCCGTTAGTGAAACAGGATACGCCACGGATAGGTGAGGTTGACAATTGGGGTTGGAGAAGCTGTATATTGCGCTGGCAACCTGAAGGGTTGCGCTACACAGCCCCTTGAATCTGGTATTTTAGTCGCCTCTTACGACAGTCATACCTACCGCGGGTATATTCTGACCCCCTAACCCGCTGGGGAGTGAGATGGCGCTAGTGTCGCTCGATCTGCCATTCTCCATAAAAATACGTACAATCTACTTATAATGATTTAGATTGTGCTAAACGCATTTAAATGAAAAAACTGCTTATGTGACGGAGCTTTAATGTACCAGTCACCGTCTTGCGACAATCACCACTGAAAGAATATTTCAAATATAGAACCAATTAAATGCAAATTAATAATAATATTAGAAGTAAGGAAACGCTAACTAGCGCCTGTGCGGTATTTAATGTCGATATTCGTATGTTCGTATTTTCGTAGCATAAAATAGATTGTACATATATCTACATATTTTTTTTAATTAGTAGACATTAGACATATATGAACATTAGTCTAAGACATATACTCTGGCTTTATAAAAATGGTATATTGTAGGCATTGTAGACGCCTAAACAATTCTTTGATCTGGCTAGCAAATTAAAAACCATTTTTGTATGTTCAGCATGTTAGATCATTCAATTTAGAATTAATTTTGCATTTAGCGATGGTCAATTAAAATTGTGGCAATAATTGTTGTTGGCATGAATGCCTGCATGTTTGTTTGTATGTACAAAAAGTGCCAAATACAAATGTCCGCAAACACCCACAACATAATTTTTCATGGATTAACATTTTGTTGTCAGCAGTTTCTGTATTTGTGTGCAAAATTAAGGCGTCTTATAGATAACTTTATTATATAATCACCCACTAATGATAATTAAATACATATAAAGATTTGTAGCTATCATGTCAATGAACGCCCATGTTTGGTTAGCTGTTCGGGCTCTTATTTAACTGTAGGCAAAATGGACAAAACGCTATTGCAAGAATTTGTTAAAATGTTTCAGCGAAAAAACCAACTTGACAAGTTAAACCAAAAACTATTTCGTATGTCAAATATTTTGGTGAGATCTACTTATATATGCACATACAAGACATTAATTAATTAAATTGTCGAAAAGCCTGTCTAAGGCAAAATAAGTAAGTTTATCAAAATTTGATTTGGCAAGAATATTTTCTTATTTACTTAAAATATAATATTAGAACCCTGTTAAATTTAAATTAGCAATAGTAATCAATTAATTAGATGCCTATTTTAATGGCCAATGATTATTTCAATTGTTTTCCGAAAAAAAGCAATTACTAATTGAATACCATTAGACAAAAATAAAAAAATTATGATTTTTTCCAATTATTGAAACAAATCAAAAATAATCAAAATTAATCAAAAATTATTACTTTTGATTATTTTTGATTTTTTCGATAATTTTTTTTATTTATTTTTTTTTTTTATATTTTTTGTTGATTTTTTCAGCCAACCTATGAATCCAACATTTTTTTAAATATTGTCTGGGCAATTAGAAAAACCGCCATTTTCGATCCCACATTATTTTATATAATGAATGTAGTAATTTATGCACATGTGTATATACTTACTTACCTGAGAATATGTTTGAATCAACGCTCATATACCATTCACCCTATATGTTGTATGTATATATTCGCCTCGATGAAATGTACTTTTTAGAAATTTATCCCGTGCATGCAACAAACAAGAATTTTTCTTTCAACAAAACGGAAAAATTATCAAAACGAATCAAAAAAATCAAAAATAATCAATTACTTTTGATTACTTTTGATTATTTTTGATTTTTTTTTTTTCAGTGGTTGATCAATTGACAAGTAATCATTAAAAATGGAAAATAATGGCAAGTAATCATTAAATGGCGTTTAAAGAAAATAATCAATAGAACGGCTAATCATTACCATTAGTAATCATTATTTAACAGGTCTGATTAGAACCAAACAATATAATATACAACATTATAAATAAGAGTTATAAAAGGATATTACATTGGCGGAATGCATCAGATTCTTCTCAGCATACTTTCGGAATCCATAGGATTCCATGTTAGGTTAGGTAAGGTTGAACTGGCCGGTGCCAACAAAGACCTCACATAGACTGAATGTGTCCATAATGTTACCAGACCAAGCGGAAGAACCCCAATCAGGTGCGAGGACATATGTTATAGAATAACTCCGTCCTCTTGGAAAATACTAGCAGTTTTTTAGGACGACCCAGCTTAATTGCTGCATCGAGATCAGGCAACTCTGCCGCTCCTAATAGCTGCAGCCTTGACCTGGCGAGTGCAGGACATGAACACAGAAAGTGCTCAACCGTTTCTTCGTACAGCTCACACTTCCTACACTTGCTGTTACTGACGAGGCATAACTTATAAGCATGTGACGCCTGAAGGAAATGTTCAGTCAGTATTACCATCGTGAGTCTTAAGTCTTATCACTTCAGAGATATGAGCCAATTTGTGAGTTAAATATCGTAGGCTTTGCACGTGACCTTATAAATTTTGCAGCCCGCGCTTTTGTCCACGCTTTTCCTGCTTGATGAATCATATGAAACTCCTGTCTCCTTTTTATTTCTCCCAAACGGATTGGGACGTCTGCCGTCGACTCACCGAGTGGTGAACCCTCCTTTGTCAACTCATCGGCTTTTTCGTTACCTTCTATCCCTTGATGACCGGGAACCCAGTGAAGATGTATGGTCCGGCCTGAGCGAAGTTTCTCCAATGCTTCTTTGCATTCCAGAACACTTGTTGATAAAGTACTGCGTGAGATTATTACCTTAATCGCAGTCTGACTATCAATATATATATTTACGCGAATGCAGCTTAAGCACGTTTCCTTCAGAATTTCTGCTGCTTTCTTCACTACTATAACAACTTGCTGTTGGAATGCAAACAGATTTCATCAGCATGTCCTCGGAATGCGGCAGAGCTCCGAGTAGTATAGTGTGGTAAGCCATCAGAATGCATAGGGAAGTAATATGACTTGCGTTGTTGGAATACATTAGATTCCACTCAACTCGATGCCTGACCCACAGAACTATATTGACGGAATGCATACGATTCCGGTCAGAATCTCCTGAGAAAGCATTTTAACGTTGTTGAAATGCATTAGATAATAAATATGTCGTGCAGCAACATTGGAATTAGTCCAAATTGGCCAGAAGAAGGTCTAAGGAACCCTAAGTCGGTAGAGAAAACTCAAACGGAAGTAAATTTGCTATCTAACCAAGTTTGTTTTTTTTTTGAGTTAGTTAATTAATAGTCGGTACTAATTCATATTTATAAAGTTCTTTAGTTAAACCTTTAAGAGAGTGATTTGTTATGCTTTTCATTAGTTCTAGTTTCTGTGTTTTTTTTTTTTTTTCTTAAGGCCCATTTTACAGTTTTCTCTGGCTCATTTTCTTTTTGTCTTTTTTTCCTAGTTTGTATAGTCCCCACACCACACCAGCCAACAGGTGTCTCATTCTTGTTATTGCTTCAAACATAATACAACATGTTGTAAGCTCCATCGAGCCAATGAAAATATACATATAATGCATTTATAAGTGCGAGTGTGGCTTTGGATGCCGGTGAGAGATGGTGCAGTGTTGCATTATGCAGTTTTTTCGCATGCTCATTTGGGTAAATTTTTGGACTAATATACATTTTACGCTTTCATTTATATGGTGAGAGGACGCTGTTTTCAGTATCTTTGGTTCACGCTAACTCGCACTGTGGTGAAAAAATTTCGATATATTGAAATTCCCATATAATGATGTCGTTTTTGGTATTATATTCCAGTAGCTGATTTGAAGTCGCTTTAAAAAAGGGCTGTCAGTTTTAAAAAAGCATGAAACAATGAGTAAAAGATAATGAAATATGGATGGCAGCCATTTTGGTTTGTGTTTGGGAAGAAAGCAGCACTACGATAAACTATCAACAATTACCACCGACGTCATAGATATCAACTGCTTTACTTTAGTTTGCTGTTGGTATACATACGTGTTTACATATTTTTTTTGCGTTTCAACATAGCTGTTTTCCTTTTTACGTCATTCGTAGCCTGGTATTGAAATCAGCGGATTTTTTTGGTCGAATTTTCGGACTTTATTCATATCAGCTAGCATCTGAAGCTCCTCGAGACTAGTTGTATTTGAAAGAGAAATGTGTTTCTATAAACTATAAACGATTGTTTGACTTCTACTACTGTTATATAAACTCTTTTTAATTCAAAATTATTTTCTATTTTTTAGTTCGGTTTGCTATAAAAGCGTGTATTTTTAGTTTTTATACTCAGTTGAGCAGAGCTCACAGAGTATATTAAGTTTGATTGGATAACGGTTGGTTGTACATATATAAAGGAATCGAGATAGATATAGACTTCCATATATCAAAATAATCAGGATCGAAAAAAAAATTTTATTGAGCCATGTCCGTCCGTCCGTCCGTCCGTCCGTTAACACGATAACTTGAGTAAATTTTGAGGTATCTTGATGAAATTTGGTATGTAGGTTCCTGAGCACTCATCTCAGATCGCTATTTAAAATGAACGATATCGGACTATAACCACGCCCACTTTTTCGATATCGAAAATTTCGAAAAACCGAAAAAGTGTGATAATTCATTACAAAAGACCGATAAAGCGACGAAACTTGGTAGATGAGTTGAACTTATGACCCAAAATAGAAAATGAGTAAAATTTTGGACAATGGGCGTGGCACCGCCCACTTTTAAAAGAAGGTAATTTAAAATTTTTCAAGCTGTAATTTGGCAGTCGTTGAAGTTATCATGATGAAATTTGGCAGCAACGTTACTCTTATTACTATATGTACGCTTAATAAAAATTAGCAAAATCGGAGAAGGACCACGCCCACTTTTAAAAAAAAAATTTTTTTTTAAAGTAAAATTTTAACAAAAAATTTAATATCTTTACAGTATATAAGTAAATTATGTCAAGATTCAACTCCAGTAATCATATGGTGCAACAAAATACAAAAATAAAAGAAAATTTAAAAATGGGCGTGGCTCCGCCCTTTTTCATTTAATTTGTCTAGGATACTTTTAACGCCATAAGTCGAACAAAAATTAACCAATCCTTTTGAAATTTGGTAGGGGCATAGATTTTATGGCGTTAACTGTTTTCTGTGAAAATGGGCGAAATCGGTTGATGTGACGCCCAGTTTTTATACACAGTCGTCCGTCTGTCCTTCCGCGTGGCCGTTAACACGATAACTTGAGCAAAAATCGATATATCTTTACTAAACTCAGTTCACGTACTTATCTGAACTCACTTTATCTTGGTATGAAAAATGAACGAAATCCGACTATGACCACGCCCACTTTTTCCATATAGAAAATTACGAAAAATGAAAAAAATGCCATAATTCTATACCAAATACGAAAAAAGGGATGAAATATGGTAAGGTAATTGGATTGTTTTATTGACGCGAAATATAACTTTAGAAAAAACTTTATAAAATGGTTGTGACACCTACCATATTAACTAGAAGAAAATGAAAAAGTTCTGCAGGGCGAAATAAAAAACCCTTAAAATCTTGGCAGGTACTACATATATAAATAAATTAGCGGTATCCAACAGATGATGTTCTGGCTCACCCTGGTCCACATTTTGGTCGATATCTGGAAAACGCCTTCACATATACAACTACCACCACTCCCTTTTAATACCTTTAACTTGATACCCATATCGTACAAACTCATTCTAGAGTCACCCCTGATCCACCTTTATGGCGATATTTCGAAAAGGCGAACACCTATAGAACGAAGGCCCACTCCCTTTTAAAAATACTCATTAACACCTTTCATTTGATACCCATATCGTACAAACAAAGTCAAGAGTCACCCCTGGTCCAGAAAGGCCCACTCCCTCTTAAAATACTCATTAACTCCTTTCGCTTGATACCCATATTGCACAAACGAATTCTAGAGTCACCCCTGGCCCACCTTTATGGCGATATCTCGAAACGGCGTCCACCTATAGAACTAAGGCCCACTCCCTTTTAAAATACTCATTAACACCTTTCGTTTGATGCCCATATTGTGCAAACGCATTCTAGAGTCAGCCCTGGTCCATCTTTACGGCGATATCTCGAAAAGGCGTCCACCTATGGAACTAAGGATTACTCCCTTTTAAAATGCTTATTAACACCTTTCATTTGATACCCATATCGTACAAACGCATTCTAGAGTCACCCCTGGTCCATCTTTACGGCGATATCTCGAAAAGGCGTCCATCTATAGAACTTAGGTCCACGCCCTTTTAAAATACTCATTAATACCTTTCATTTGATACCCATATCGTACAAACGCATTCTAGAGTCAACCCTGATCCACCTTTATGGCTATATCCCTAAATGGCGTCCACCTATAGAACTATGGCCCACTCCCTCATAAAATACTCTTTAATGCCTTTCATTTGATACACATGTCATACAAACACATTCCAGGGTTTCTCTCGGTTCATTTTCCTACATGGTTATTTTCCCTTATGTTGTCACCATAGCTCTCAACTGAGTATGTAATGTTCGGTTACACCCGAACTCAACCTTCCTTACTTGTTTTAAACTATTATTTATTTTTAATTTTTTAGTTCAAGTAATTTTAAAAGTTTTAGTCGAGAGTGATGAAACCTCGAAACGCCAGCGGTCCATGGATGAATCCAACCCCACGGCACCGAAAAGGGCCAAGACGCAGGGAGGCTGGACGCCGTCTTTCGCCGAAATTGCCAAGGATCGGCAGATCATTGGCATTATAGACGAGAGCAGCGAAGGTGGCAGTATCCCGAAACAACAGGGGAAGTGGATCGAGGCCGCGCTCGCTACGGTGGCCGTTAAGGTTAAGAAAGACAACCCTGGTCCACCGCCAACTTACACCGATGCAGGGTGGTTCCAGGGCAATGTCAAGCTAATTGCCTGTGACGACGCCAGGTCGGTAAACCTCTATAGGGCCTCCGTCACGCTGATAGTGGTGGTATATCCGGGCGCGCCCTCAAGGTAGTGGAGGCGCGTGATATCCCCTCACGACCAAGGGCTAGAGCCTGGGTTCTAGTGACGCCAACGGACCCAGCTGACATCCTGGAGCTGCTCCAGGAGTACAAACCGCCACAGGTTTGGAAGTCAACCCGGATAAAACTGAGCTTGTTCTCTTCACGAGGAGGTAAAAAGTACCAAATCTTACACCGCCAAGAATTGGGGTAACGTTCTTAGCGTTTAGCGATCAAGTCAAGTACATATTTGGGAGTCATTCTGGATAGGAAGCTATTATGGAGTGACCATATAGTGGAGCGATCCAAGAAGGCAGCAGCAGAGCTGTTCACCTGCAAGATGGCAATTGGCACCTCCTGGGGATCCTCCCCTAAGGTGACCTACTGTATTTACACAGCCATTGTGCGCCCTATTCTTCGTTATGGTGCTTTGGTTTGGTGGCCTGCACTAGCTAAAAGTACCTATCTTAAAATGCTTAAAAATGTGCAACAGAGTTCGGAGCTCAGCATTACCGGGGCTCTCGGCTCCACTCCAGATTCCGTTACATACATACATGGATACACAGATACAAAGATAGATACAGGCCAAGCTAATAAAAGCGTGTTAAAAAGGGCTCCAGTATGCTCTTTCGTAGATGTGCTATGCATCCACTTCTATCATTAATAAAGGAATGCGTTTTTCGCATTATGTGCAAGGTTTCAAATCTATGGCCATTTGGGGTGGTCATAAGTTCAACTGACCTTATGTCCGTTAACCTTATGTCACCCCACCATCACATTAATGTATTGTCATCGAGCCTTGATACGTGTGCAAAGTTTCAATCAAACTTATGGCCATTCAAAGTGGTAATAAGGCCAATTGACCTTATGGCCGTTGACCTTATGTGACCCCACCATCATATTATTGCATTGTCATCGAGCCTTGATACGTGTGCAAAGTTTCAATCAAACTTATGGCCATTCAAAGTGGTAATAAGTTCAATTGACCTTATGGCTGTTGACCTTATGTCACCACACCATCACATTAATGCATTGTCATCGAGCCTTGATACGTGTGCAAAGTTTCAATCAAACTTATGGCCCTTCAAAGTGGTAATAAGGCCAATTGACCTTATGGCGGTTGACCTTATGTCACCACAACAATACATTAATGCATTGTCATCGGTTCTTGATACGTGTGCAGTTTCAAATTAATCAGACTTCTAGAAACCGGTGAAAATTAAGTTCAAAGATTCCGTTTCATAGATACAGGCCAAGCTAAAAAAAGCGTGTTAAAAAGGGGTAATAAAGCGGCTTCAAAGCGGCAACACTGCTGCCTGCTCATGCTCTTTCTCATTTCATGGCAATCGCGCTCATGCCAAGCTCCACTTTTGGGGCGAATCAAAGAGTATACTTTGCGCTGCTGATTGTAATTAGTTTTTATTCGTAAAAGTGGAGTCGAGTGGAGCGAACGTGTTGTTTATTTAAGCGCGCGTGTAAAAGCGATTGTAACCGGCTGATAAAATAGACAAAACATGGCATAGGTATGTACATACATAGAGATAAACAAATGCAGAAAGAAAATTAAAGACACGTTTTTTGGCATAAAATCGTTATTGCGTTGATAAGGCAAACGTGAGAAAGTGTTGGGGGGGAACAAATGCAGAAACATAAATTGAAAAAAAGTGAATAACGACCTCTAAATATACATATGTACATACATATTTACATATTTATGAAGTCTGAAATGGTAAATTGTTTGTGTGAATAATTTCGCTGACAACGGCAAAGTGGAGAAGCCACCAAGGAATGCTGAGTTGGAGAATATCGTGTTGCAGAACAATAACAAAACGAACCGAAACTAGCGCAGTGTTATAAACAAATTGAGTTATTTAGGAACAACAACAACAACACTCACAAATGCAATGACTTGAAAATATAATTTGCATGTAAACGCTGAAGATTTGCTTACTAATTGAATTTGATAAAATGTGTAAATTGATGTTAAACTAGAAAGTGTGGATACAAATTCAATCTGGTTTTTTAATTGCAAACAATTTATGAGCGTTGATGATTTATGATGCTGAAAAAGTATTAACTCAAGGTTGAAAGAGAAAAATTTTAATTTGCAAACTACTCACGATATAATGACCAATAATTTGAGTGATTAATGCTGTAATAACGTTGAAGTGTGCTAAATAAAAAAAAATAATAATAATACCAACAAAAACAAAACAAAAAACAAAAAAGTTCGCCGGTTCACAAACTGCAAGCTGCAACAATTAGCATTTAAAAGGTAATATTCATTAGTGCAAAAATATATTGTACATATTTGCTGTTTGTTTGTATATTTGTTAAAGATTATTACGTATCACATGCATTAGCGCTTGGCCTAAATGCCATCGAAATCGTTCATATACAAAATTAAATATCTTAATTAAATGCGAGTTGGTAATTGTAGCATAAAAAGTGTGGCTAATGTTGGCAAAAAATTAAAAGTGAACTAGCACCCACATACATACATGCATATGTACATATGGCTGTCAGCACAAAGCGGCATGCATTAGTGTGCCTACATTGATCAGGGACCGAAAAAATGTTTAGATGTTTTTGGTGTGTTAATATACAGCGCCAATTTGTAGGAAAAACAAAGAGGAACACGACGCAAATTGCAAGAGAAGCTAGGCCTAAACTTTCTTCGGAGGTTATCACGCCTTACATTTTTTTTTAATATAGGGCGAACAAAAAAATAGCAACGGCAATTATTTTCAAGTCGCGTACATTTTTTTAATTTTCGATGTTTTAAGTAAAAGCTTCTTTGAATTTTGTAACTGAAAATATGCCAGCCAATTTTAAAAACGATTTCTAAAAAATTCGGAAATTCAAAAACATTTTCCAAAAATTTCCAACTTTTTATTTGCAGTTCTCTGAATTTTGTGGGAATGCAGTTTTGTAGCCCAATCTTACTTACTTAATTGGCGCTTAACCGTTTAAACGGTTATGGCCGTCCAACAAGATGCGCCAGTCGCTCCTTCTGTCTGCCAACCGGTGCCAATTGGGCACACCAAGGGAGTTTAAATCGCTTTCCACCTGGTCGTTCCAGCAGAGTGGGGGCCGCCCTCTACCTCTGCTTCTATAGGCGGGTTCCGATAGAAACACTTTCTTGGCCGGAGCTTCATCTTTCATTCCCATAACATGGCCTAGCCAGCGTAGCCGCTGCCTTTTAATTCGCTGGTTGATGTCTGCGTAGAGCTCGTACAGCGCAGCGTTAATTCTTCTTCGGTACTCGCCATCGCCAACTCGTAGAGGTCCATAAATCTTTCGAAGGATTTTCTCTCGAACACCCCTAAAGCCGCTTCATTTGATGTTGTCATGGTCCATGCTTCTGCACCATATAGCAGCACGGATACGATAAGTGACTTCTAGAGTATGATTTTCGTTTGTCGAGAGAGGACTTTACTTTTCAATTGCCTACCTAGTTCACAGTAGCACTTATTAGCAAGAGTGATTCTTCGCTGGATTTCAGAGCTGATGTTGTTGCTAGTGCTGATGCTGGTTCCCAAATAAACGAAGTCTTTTACTATTTCGTGGTTGACTCTTTGTTCGATGACGGCAGGTACTTCGTTTTGTCCTCATTCACCATCAAACTCATCTTTACCGATACTTTTTACAGTTCGGAGTAAGCAGAACTAACGGCGCGGATGTTTAGGCCGATGATATCAATGTCATCAGCATATGCCAGTAATTGCAGGCTTTTATAGAATATTTTTCCAGAGCGGTTAAGTTCTGCAGGTAGTATAATTTTCTCCAGAATCAAATTAAAGAAATCGCACGATAGGGGGTCACCCTGTCTGAAACCTCGTTTAGTTTCGGATAGTTCGGAGAGGTGCTTCTTAATTCTGACTGAGGTGACGGTGTCAACGTCATTTTGCACACCCGTGTAAGTTTTGCGGGGAAACTAAATTCAGACAAAGCGGCATGTAGGCAGCTTCTCTTCGTGCTGTCGAAGGCGGCTTTACAATCGACGAATAGGTGATGTGTGTCGATTCTTTTTCGCAGGTTTTTTCCAAGATTTGGCGCATTGTGAAAATCTGGTCAATGGTAGGTTTACCAGGTCTGAAGCCGCACTGATAAGGTCAAATCAGGCGATTCACGGTGAGCTTCAATCTTTCGCACACTACACTTGACAGCACCATATATGCGATATTAAGGAAGCTGATTTCGCGAGAGTTGGTGCAGTTTGCAGTATCCCCTTTCTTGTGGACTGGGCAAAGGACACTTAGATTTCACTCGTCCGCCCATATTTTGCGAAGAAGCTGATGCATGCGCCTTACCAACTCCTCGCCGCCGTATTTGAACTAGTACTTATCTGGTAGTTTACATTTTACTGTGATTTCGCTTCCCCAAAACTGTACTTTTTGAATTCCAGCAAGTAGAATGATTTTTTTTTTTTTTTCAAATACAAAATCTATCTCATACTTATTTTGAAGGAACTCCGTTCTCAAAATTTCTCTAAAAATGTATGAGTGCTTCAGAAACTTGTTTTTTTTACCCGTTGCACCACTGCACAGTTCTATTGATTTAAAATATAAAAACATGATTTGATTTTAGTAACATTTACTCATTCAAAAAATCTTAAGCGTTAAGGTCTCTGAATGCTATCAAAGTATATCAGAGTCCATGTGCAAACTACGCATTATATTAGCTGCGCATATTTGTTCACGACGTGCATTGAAGCGTCGCGTCGCAGTTGCAGTAAACTTCACTGTCTATCGTTGCCACTGCATTTTTCAGCGTTGTTATCTTCATTCAACTGACTTCTTAGCCGCCTTTTGCCAAGCTACAGGCAAATAAAGTCGAACTTAAAAGCGCGCGTGCGGTCCGTTTTACATTTTGAGGTTGCGTTTGGCTTAGTGATTTACTTTTGGTGTTAGTTTTTGTTTTATTTCTTGTCTTGCTTGAAATTTTTTGAAATTTATTTCTTTTACACGTTTTTCCTTACATACAAAAAGTGGTTGGCCAAATTATCTTGCTTGTTTGGCACAAAATTAGTTGGCCAATTAGGCGCTGATATATATACAAACGTATATATCTTTCTTTTTCGAAAAATATATGTATATACATATGTACAGAAGTACAAAGAACAAGAAATTTGGCAATAAGAAGTCAAATACAAATGGTGATTTGTTGCACAGAAGAAACGAGCTGTTGCCAATAAATATGTATTCAGTCAAAGATAATGGTTTTCAAAGAATATATTTTCTTAAGTATTTATTCTTCTTTTATAGCTCCCTATCGAAAACGCAACGTTCATTCAGATAATCTTTTGGAGCAGCAAGTTGATCATGGAACGTAAATCTTCATATCGGAGGAATCCGAAAAGAGGCCATGGTGTCATTCATACACATGGAAATTGAATACTCATATCTTTGGAAGTATTCCTGCTAGGACACTGAAGTTAAAATTTAAATAAAATATATAAAATAAATCAAATGAAATAGGGTAAAATAAAATTAACTAAACTAACTAAATAAATTTAAATCAATAAAATAAAAAAAAAATAAAAATAAAAAAATTAGTTAAATTGACTTAAAAAATAAAATGAAAAAAAAAAGCAAAACAAAATTAATAAAGTAAAATAAAAGAAATGTAATTAATATAAAATAAAAAAATAAAATAAAATAAAATAAAATAAAATAAATAAAATAAAATAAAATAAGATAATAAAATAAAATAAAATAAGGTAAAATAAATTAAAATAAAATATTATAAAATAAAATAAAATGAAATAAAATAAAATAAAGAAAAATAAAATTAAATTAAATGAAACAAATAAAAAATAAATTCAAATAAAAATCAGATAAAAATAAAATAAAACCAAATTATATTAGATCGAATAAAAATAAAATAAAATAAAATAAGAAAAAAGTAAATAAAATAAAATAAAATAAAATAATTAAATTGAATTAAATCTAATGAAATAACATAAAGCAAAACAAAATATAATAAAGTAAAAAAAAAAACAAATGAAATAAAATAAAAAATGTAAAAAAAAAATTTAAAAATTTTAATTACAAAAAAAAAAAAAATTTTATAAATAAAAAAAAATTTATAAAATTAAAAATAAAAATAAAAGAAATACTAGGCGAGATATATGTACCTTCACAAGGTTAAGTCCGAGCTTAATGTTATTTTTTAATTTTTGCAATAAGTTGTCAATAAAATACCAACATGTTTTATACCAACTCCAAACGGCATCTGCAAACAGATGAATTTTCGCTAAGATGCTTTTCATGGCATAAATGCACTTCAATTGTTTGCCAAACCATTGCCGAGGTGAGACCTCGCTTATAAAACCTTTATTCAAAGTATTTGATTTTGCTTTTCCAAGGTCTTGAATCCAGAACCTTTGGTGTGGTAGGCGAGAACGCTACACCCACAACACAGGGGCCGCCGATACGTAAATAATTAGATAAGACTAATATCTAACATATTAGGAATTGCATGGAACAAGAGAAAAGGGTTCGTGTAATATCCTATACATATGCATATAAAGTTTCATTTTGAATACTTACATGCCAACCTAATATAAACGCACGCAAGTCCTTTTCTGTCAAAAATGTCTCATGCACATACAACTTGTACGAGAGCAACCCAAATTGAATTTGCTGCGTGAAAACCTATCTCGATTTCCAATTTTTGTTCTGCGTGCATTTAGATTTGACGTTTGCACACATGCTTTACATTGTCGCAACGCATGCTTATTTGGGTTAGGGCAAAAAAGGCCGGTTGTTTGCGTGCGCTAAAAAAACGCAGTGCGGCTTTATTAGGTTGGCATGTGAATATTGGTAGATAAAGAGTATATGAGATTTGGTAGTGCGAGTTTGAATGGGAGCTAGCGTAGAATTGTGAGTGAGAGAAGAAATAGAAATGTCAGTGGAAGTGGAAAAGAAATAGAAAGGCGAATGTAGGGAGAGATCATGGGAATTAAAGAGGGAACAAATGGAGATATTATGAGAGTAAGACTGAAGAGATGGATGAGCAAGCGAATAATAGTGTATAAGAGGAAGTAATCAAAAATTTAGACAATTTTTTTTTTAATTTTTCAATCAGGAAAAAGTTTTTGTAATCGGGGTCACCCCTCGGAAGTGATTTGGTGGACACACCGCCAATTTGTTGGGAAAATTAAAAAGGAACACGACTCAAATCGGCAAAAGCCTAGGTTCGGTGCAACAAAACTCTGCTACACTAAAAAAAAAAGAATTACTGGTAAAATGGACCGAATTACAGGTAAATACAACAGAAATTCCGTCAAGTTTCGTCCACCGCCAATAGCTGTTGAATCAACTGCGCACAGTCAAATGTATAAAAAACATGTTCATCATAGTAAACCAGAGCCCTGTTAACTATACAATTATAACGCTAGTAGAAACTGGTAAAATAACAGATTTCCACCAACATTAGACAAAGGGTGACGGCTGAAGATAGGACAGATATTTATGTCGCACCATGGGTATCACAACAAAGTAATAGGCGGGGTGAGCGGTGATTGTGCTTTTGTCGTTTTAACAGAACAATGTTTCTCTTCTGTTGAAATTACTACACACATTTTTTCTCTTGACAAAAAATGCTGTTAAATTAGCCAAACTGCGATCAATTTTACCGAATCTCTGTTAATTGAAGTGCAAAAAAAACCCGATTTGCGGATTTTTCAAGCGTCATTTCTTTCGATTTGGGTGCGCAGGCAATATATAAAATTACGTAAGCTGTCCCATGTCGTTTCAAAATTATGCACTGTGCGGTAGCCCTTACAAAAATATTGACTGCAATACTGACATAAGTACCGTTTTATTTTTTGTTAGTTAGAAATATATATTTTTATGACTAACTAAACAAACAATGAATCAAGGTGGTGAGGTGTCTATACTTTTAAGTATTTGATCAAATACACGTAGTTAGAGCGCTCGCTGGTTTCAACATAAAATTGCAAAACGAAATATTTGCACGTTGAATCAATTTCAAAAATGTGCAGAAAGGGATATGAATTCTTATCTACCCTTTAGTTACCTACAAAGTTGCTTATTCATGTATACGTAGCAATTTGTGCTTTCATACTTAAACAAAGTCTATAATTACATTTTTAAAAAATATAATATTTGCAAAACTCTAAAAACCTTCATAACTAAATGTCACTTACTCTGTCCAAAATAATTTGTATCTATGTTATCGACCCCAATATTTCAACGAGCATGACTTGATATATAATAATGTTCACGTAACCTATGTAAATATTTATATTAATAACTGAGACAGCATACAGGTGCTAAATATTTGTACAACTAGATAATTTCAAAAAAAAAAAAAAACTTATTTACAATGCAAATAAAGCGGGATTTGCAAAAGTTAATTAAAAATAGTTAGTTAAAGATATCAATATTTTGATAGCAAACATTTTATTGATATAACAAAGGTACAATAACCTCTTGTTATTTAGACATAAGTTTTGCTAAAAGAAATCCATTCAATTGAAGGTTACAAAGTTTAAGTTTTATAAATTTATATAAGTTAATCAATATTGCAATAAAAGTCTATTTGGCAACAAGTGTAACATATGCTAAGCCGATTTTGCACATTTGTACCAAACATACTTACCTACATGCCGACACATTTTTACATAGCAACGTAGGCGTTAATGATATGTTTATGCGCCTAAATATGGCTTAAGTTACGTTTTCAATTTGTGTTTGAAATCAAGTCGCCAACTGTTGTCCAAATGATGCTTGTTGCACAGCAAATAAGCCCTATACATACAAATATATTCCCAATAAACATTTTTATGCAATCTCGAATTTCCTCAAATCGAGGCGAATAAAGACGAATTCAGTACCAGGTGTTGTTATCCTAACAGCTGATTCCTTCTTCTTGATAATTTTCCATATAGTGTCTTGTCCTCAATATGTCAGTTAACCGAAATCAATTAAAATTTTCTTTTGACTTGACATTCTTCTGCACGGCGAATCGGTTCAATTCACTTTGCCATTAACTGGTATCGATTCGCCTTGTAGACAATTTTACGAAAATTTTGAGCTTTTTATTTCGGTTATCTGAATTTTTGTGAGTATACAATCCAAAGCGAATCGATACAAGGTGATGGCAAAATGAATTCAACCAATTCGCCGTGCAGAAGAATGTCAAGTGAAAAGAAAATGTTCATTGATTTCGTTTAACTGACATATTGGGTTACAGAGCATTATTTGGAAAATAATCAAGAAGAAGCAATCAGCTGTTGCGATAGCAACACCTGGTACTGAGTTTGCCTTGATAAAGTCCAATCAATTTTACAAAAATAGCAGTGGTAATTTTTAACAAATTTCGTCAATAAAATTACTTTTGAAACAAATTTCCGGCTGAAGTTCCTCAATGAAAAGTTTTTGAATTTACTATTCAACTTGCAATAAGCTGGTCTGAGTCAGTCAAGCCAGATTATGGGTATTTTCCCTTTATGCGGGTTATTTCCAGAACTCAATCCCTATACACCTAAATCATTTTTGGTTTTGTTTTGCCCTGACGAATAAGCACAGATAGAAATTCACACTTTGAATATTAAAAATAACTTTCATAGCAATCCCATATGTCCTCAAATATAAATTCGATTCGTATTATGAAAGTGCTTGAATTTCATATGAAAATGCAAAGAAAAAGGACTTCAATATGAAGTCAAGGCACTTCGGTATAATACACAAATTTACACTAACAAATTGACGACAAAAAAATTTTCATTAAGGGGACCCTTAAAATTCTTTAAACATTTAAAATAATTATTTCCTTCCAATTTAAACAAGTTCTAGTGTACATAAAATGTTGTATATGTATTTTAATTTGTACTTTAATATAAACATTTTTGAACAGCCCTGGATATATCACTATACAATTTAACGAAAGCAAAATAATATACACTTCTTTACATTCCATTTAAAATAGTTTTATCTGTATATACTGCTTATAAAGTCAATGCTATAAACCCAATATTACTAAGCTCTTGGAGCGCGCTTATAATTATTCCGCACAATTAGAACTAATAAGTATAGTATAAAACAAGTAAAGGTGTCTAAGTTCGGTTGTAACCGAACATTATATTCTCACCGTGAGCTTCAATTGCACAATTCATTTCAGATAAATTAATTTTCTACATAACACGTTGCACCGCCTGTTTAAAAAAATGTCTCCCCATTTCCTCTTACAATAATACTTTGATAAGTGAAATATCATTGATTTAAAACTATTTTTTCCTAAGTTATAGCTTATTACTCCAGTCTACGACCATTTTAAAAATCTTTTATATAAAAGTGGGCGTGGTCTTTAACCGATCTCGTCCATTTTTTCTAGAAATATTTCCTGCTATAACATAGAAAATTCCTTAGTTATAAAAGGGGCGGTACCACGCCCATTTTTTTAATTTTAAGTTTTGAGTTTGAATGGGAATAATATAGCAAAGATATAGCTTATTTTATTCGTCCATGACACTTTTAAAAATCTTTTATATAAAAGTGGGCGTGGTCCTTAACCGATTTCGTAAATTTTTCTTCAAAGCATTCCTTATAGTAAAGGCAACCTCTCTGCCGAATTTTGTTCCGATAGGTTTAACGATTTTTGATGTATGATTAATAATATTTGTAAAATTGATTTTATCACAAGTGGGCGGTGCCACGCCCATTTTAAAAAAAAATTTCAAATTTTTATCAAGACTCTCAATATCAGTCCACACGTAATCAATTTCAACATTCAAGGTGTATTATTTACTAAATAATCAGGTTTTTGTGTTTTCCAAATTTGTTGTATATATAAAAAGTGGGCGTGTTTATAATCCGATTTCGTTCACTTTCAATACCAATCTATTCTGGGTCCAGATAATCTCGTGTATTTACTCAAGTTATCGCGTTAACGGACAGACGGACGGACATGGCTCAATCAAATTTTTTTTCGATACTGAATATTTTGATATATAGAAGTCTATATCTATCTCGATTTCTTTATACTCGTACAACCAACCGGTATCCAATCAATGTTATAATACCCTGTATACATGTACAGCTGGGTATAGAAAAACTAAACAACGACGTAGCACAGAAATTCGTGTCTCCGCTATTACCCACAACTCGTTTTGAAGCGAGTTATTTAATCACTGCCTTCTTCAATAATTGCCGCTAGATGTGTCTCTTTGCGCGTCTAGCCTATTCCGGACGATCCATACAAAATATTTTGTAAGGCGTTGAAGCGTTTCAACTCTCACACAAATATATTGGATAGCTAGAACTCCCTCTTTTGATAACTGTTAACATCGCTTCTGTACCTGGGCAAATTTAGATCGCGACGCTTGACAAATTGTTGCCCATCAAAAACTCAGCAAAAAAATGAAAATGAACGAAGAAGCCGGCTTCATTGGGCCACCCAGGACAAAATGCCCAAAAGAATAATAGAAAAGACTTTCAACCCTGTGGATAATTTCGCAGAGTTTATTGGTCATCATTGTCCTGAGTTGGGTTGAACCTGTAGAACCAACCAATTTGTTTACAATACCGCTCTAAAACCCGGTTGAGAAGCTCTGATTAATTTCAATAAACACATATGTACTCATGTGTTTATTTTTTTTTTTCATGTTGCAGGTTGTTTAAACATAAATTTGATTTACAATGCGTAGAAATTAGATCTAAATTGTCTTTGCTGGTTCATTCAACTTGCACTCTTTGTGCAAGAAAGTATAAAATGATGCGAACAACATGAAGTAGAAACTTAGTACTTTCGTTATGCACTGGCCGGGTTGTTAAGCCTCAGTGCTACACTCTGTAGCAACGAGCCTCTCCGAGTGTAGGACTCCATTCTTCTCTTCATGGGCTACCCACTAACTAACCTCCCACGGCTTGCGCATTTTCAGCACCAGGGACCGCGTTTAGCAAAACTTCGAATAATTGGGCTAAGCAACAATCTTGCCGTTAAGTGAGGAGAATATTCCTTGCATATCTGCTGACCATGTCCCATCTGTCACTTTATGAATGACACTGCCCGGGGATAGGTCGCCTAGTGTTACTTCCACTCTTCTCTGTTGCTGTGCGAAGTGTTCGCATTCGAAAAAGGTGGCGCGTGCGTCGCCTATGAGCCCACAGTACAAGCAATTCGGATTTTCAAACTTGCATATGCTGTGGAGATATTTCAGGAAGTAGCCATGCCACGCTAATTTTTTTTTGATTTATTAAAAAATTGAACTATTAACACAACTTTAGTATTTTTTAAACGGTTTTATTTAGGTTGACTTGACAGGCAGGCTGCATGCACGGCCGTTGTGAACGAATCTTGTAATTAAAATTTAAGTAACTTCCCGATAAGTTACAAGCTTGAAACTTGGAATGTAGTTCAGAACCCGATGACAATGCAATAATAAGAAAAAAATCGCCGCTAGGTGGCGCTAGGATCGAGATATTCACAAAAATCGTATTTGTGGCCCGATTTGGCTCATATTTGGAACGCATAATACATTGAAGAATAGAAATCGACCTGTGAAAAATCGCCGCTAGGTGGCGCAAGGATCGAGATATTCACAAAAATCCTATTTGTGGTCCGATTTGGTTCATGCTTGGAATACATAATACATAAAAGAATAGAAAGCGACCTATCAAAAAAAAATCGCCGCTAGGTGGCGCAAGGATCGAGATATTCACAAAAATCGTATTTGTGGTCCGATTCGATTTGGTCCATATTTGGAACACATAATACATACATGAATAGAAAGCGACCTATGATACCCGATTTGGCTCATATTTGGAACAAATATTGCATACAGTCCAGTAGAAGTGACATCAAAATATTTTGGAGTTGGTGGAGGGACAAGCTTACGTGACGCAGAGTCGAGTAAAGTCTTTGGAAGGATTATGTATTGAGGACTTAGATTGTAACAAATTGTCAGCAAAGAGTCCTTGTAATAATGAGTAACTAAATGAACTAAATAGAATGAGAAATAGTAAACAATTAAATAAAGACTAAAAACTTGAAAATAAAATAATTAAAAAAAAATTTTTAAGTTAAACGGTTTTATTGAAAACAATACTTACATGCAGTAATAATAATACGAAAAGCTAGAAAATAATTAGGTAGGCCCTAGGTACTAGTCATCACACTCCTTATCAATCTAGGGCGTTGATCAGACAATTAAATAAAAGCGTTGGACGCGTCATATTTCTATTGATAGTCATAAGTAAAACCAACTGAACCTTAACCAGGTTATGCTACGCCTAACATTTTTAGAAATTTCACGCGCCCAACGCTTTTATTTAATTGTCTGATCAACGCCCTAGATTGATAAGGAGTGTGATGACTAGTACCTAGGGCCTACCTAATTATTTTCTAGCTTTTCGTATTATTATTACTTCATGTAAGTATTGTTTTCAATAAAACCGTTTAACTTAAAAATTTTTTTTAAATTATTTTATTTATTGTGTATTGTTTAATGTTATTGTGTTGTGTGTTTATTGTTATATTTTGCACTTTTTTTTTTTGTAACGCCTTCACACGCATCAAGTTTTTAAACAAAAGACATGAATAACTCTAAAGAATGCATATGTACATAGCTTTGTATGTGCTTAAGTGTGCAAATGAGATAACTAGCATATGCATGGCAAATTGTCAAGCAAGCAGGTGTACTATGCAGAGATACTTAAATTAAGTCTGCACAACAATGTTGCTGAAATGATCATTTGTTCTTTTGAATTCTTTTCTAGTATCGAGTCTAAATTTGCGATCGCCATACCTCGTTTGGTGGCTTATATGTATGTTTGTTTGAATACCAAGTTGTTGATTTTTTTTTTGCATATCTTGTTTCTATACAAATTCGCCACCAAAGTGTCGGCGTACCACTTGTTGGCTTTTTCGTTTGATATGTACTGAAAGTGTAAAGCTTGTAATATCACCGAAGTTATGTCTCAATTAAACGGTAATTTTTATTTACTGTAATATTTGTAGCTGTTGAATCAACTTAGCACAAATTCTTGCTTCCGAATTGATAATTTCAGCAGTAAGGCCTAGTTTTTCAGTTCTTGCTAAACTTAAATTTAGTTTGCCTAAACTGTAGTCAAATTTAAGCGCCAATTAAACTACAGAGTTTAAGGTCGTCTTTGGGGTAGGCTTTTTTTGTATGTCAAAATGGTTCTTATTTATTTTATTTATTTGTTTTATTTAGTACGACTCTTAGAGCCTAGATCAACACTTAAAAATATTATTGCATTATTTAACAATATGTATTATGTATGAGATGGAACTTGAATTTGTATTTGAATTTGAAACATGAATTTGAATTTGTATTTGCAACATGTAACACAAATCCATTCGAATCCTAATATTTATTTTATATTCATTGACTTCGCGTGAGCATATAATATTTTGCTTAAATAAGTTATTATCGCAACTCTTAATATTTGCAGGTAATTCGTTGAAATATTTTAACCCTTTGTAAAAAAAGAATATTTTTTTTCAGACTCCGTTTTTTAATTAGGAAAATCAAAATCATTTCTATGCTCCGTATTTCTGTCATGAACCTCGTAGTTAAATTTAATATTTGTTTTTAGATAATCAGGCAAATTATCTATTATTATTTATTTATTATTTATTTGTTTAAGTCTATGAATTTTAATCCTTACAGACTATGATACAATGAAAATTTAAAAAATACTTATGCCTAAAAGTAATCGGTGTACTTAGAAAGCAGACTTCAAAATATTCATAAATTCAGCCCTTTGTATAGAAAAATCAAGAGCAGCGGAATTACTTATTGAGGTAAGCTCACGAATAGCACGCGTAATGGGAGCATTACTAGCGTAATTCGTTCTGAAATAATCGTAATAAAATGGAAAGGAATTTCTGAGAGATCTTTGGGGAACATTAAATCGAATCCTTTCCAGAAAATAAGGGCAATCAATGTAGCCATTAATAACATTATACATGAATGACAAGCACAGTATAGATCTACGCTTTTCCAAAGACTTGAGGCTTAAAAGTAAAAGACGTGCAGAGTAGGAAGGAATCGGCTCCGAAAAGTTTAACGGTCGAAGGGCATATTTAAGGAAAATTGTTTGAATTCTCTCAATTCTACAAATGGCCGTTTGGTTGCTTTGTCTCCAAATGAAGACAGCATATTCAATATGAGATCTAACGTATGACGTGTAGAGCAGCTTAAAGGTAGAGGGTTCTGAGAATTTTGAAGCACTGCGCCGTACAAATCCGAGCATAGAATATGCTTTCGATGTTACGTAGTTAATGTGATTAATGAAGGAAAACCTTTTGTCCAAAACGACACCCAGGTCTTTAATCTCAACAACACATTGAAGTTCATAGTTAGATATACTGTATTTTATAGACAAATTGTTAGTTGATTTTGAATAAACAATTTGGAAGCATTTTTGCGTATTTAAAGAGAGACAGGAATTCAGGCACCATTGGTGAAGCTTATTTATATCATCCTGCAGTTTTATGGCATCTTCTTGCGATTTAATAGCTGATAATATTTTTAAGTCATCTGCATAAAGTAAACACTTTGCAAACGAAAAACAACTGCTGATGTCATTAATAAATAATATAAATAAAAGTGGGCCTAGTATACTTCCCTGGGGAACGCCAGAAGTCGCAACGAACGGACTAGACATTTTCCCATCAATGGTAACAACGCAGTGTCTATTACTTAAATAAGAACGAATCCACAAAAGAAACGTTGAATGAAACCCGATACAGCTTAATTTTTTTATTAGAACTGTGTGAGGAACTCTATCCAAAGCTTTGGAAAAGTCAGTGTAAATGCATTCAACCTGTAGTCCAGCAGAGAAAGAATCTACACAGTATTCGCTAAAAACAGCAAGATTTGAAACCGTGGCCCTATCAGCAACAAACCCGTGCTAGTGGGGCGATATAAGGGATTTAACAGCAAAACTAAACTTGGCATTCACAGCATGCTCAAAAATTTTAGAGATTCTGGACAGCTTGGATATTGGTCTATAGTTACGCACATCGTTCTAATTTCCACATTTGAAAACGGACGTAATCGAGGTGATTTCCAATCATCGGTGAACGTCCCAGATGATAATGATTTATTGAAAATCAGAGTCAACGGATAGACCAAGGCTGCACAGTTTTTTAACAAGACAGACGAAAACCCATCAACGTCAGTTTGGGATGAGGATTTAAGTATAATAATAGCCTTACTAACATCCTCACAGGAGAGAGTAAGCGTACCGAAGTTCAGGATACTAACGGCATCCAATGAAAAATCAACCGCTTTATTATTATCATTCGGAATTTATGTTGTATATAAACTTCATACTGTGGAAAAATATTTGCTGTTTTACGCTCATCCAATTCAAACTTCGTAGCATATCTTTAATGGGGGTATCAAAACGTTTACCTAATATAAAGCGCATAGCTTTATTCCGCATTTTTTGTAGTTTATGGATTGGCGAATCTTTCAAGATAAAGAAAATAGTAGAACAATATATGAAGTATGGCTCAATTATATATCTATATACTTTTGCTTTGTAATAACTATTCAAGTTTCTACAAGTTCTTTGCATGAAATAAATTTGTTTTTTGCTATTTTACCTGTTAATAATCAAAATGGCCATCAAATTTTAGTTTACAATCTATTTGAATGTCGAGATATTTAATCGTCTGCACCTTTTCAATTTTTTGCATTATTTAATTTAATAGTTTCAAAATGAGCAATATTCTTCCTTGTTATTACCATATATTTAGTTTTTTCAATATTAATTTTTAGTCTGTTACCACACAGCCAAATATAGAGAGCATCTAAATCACTTTGTAGTTTTTCTCTTATTTCATGTTCATTCCTACAATTTATGGAAATTAGTGCATCATCCGCGAATAGTTTTATGGTACTGAATTTCAATATAGACTTACTTACTTACTTAATTGGCGCTTAACCATCTAAACGGTTATGGCCGTCCAACAAGGCGCGCCAGTCGCTCCTTCGCTCCGCCAACCGGCGCCAATTGGTCACACCAAGGGAGTTTAAATTGTTTTCCACCTGGTCCTTCCAACGGGGTGGGGGCCGCCCTCTACCTCTGCTTCCATAGGCGGGTTCCGATAGAAACACTTTCTTGGCCGGAGCATCATCTCTCATTCGCATAACATGGCCTAGCCAGCGCAGCCGCTGCGTTTTAATTCGCTGGACTATGTTGATGTCTGCGTATAGCTCGTACAGCTCAAAATTAATTCTTCTTCGGTACTCGCCATCGCCAAAGCGTAGAGGTCCATAAATCTTTCGAAGAACTTTTCTCTCGAACACTCCCAAAGCCGCTTCATCTGCTGTCATGGTCCATGTTTCTTCCCCATATAGCAGGACGGGTACGATAAGTGACTTGTAGAGTATGAATTTCTTTCGCCGAGAGAGGACTTTATTTTTCAATTGCCTACCTAGTCCAAAGTAGCATTTATTGGCAAGATTGATTCTTCGCTGGATTTCAGTGCTGATGTTGTTGCTAGTGTTGATGCTGGTTCCCAAATAAACGAAATCTTTTACTATTTCGAAATTATGGCTGCCAACAGTAGCGTGGTTGCCAAGGTGCGTATGCGCTGACTCTTTGCTTGATGACAGCAGGTACTTCGTTTTGTCCTCATTCACCATCAAACCCATCCCATCCATCAATATAGACTTAATATCATTAATATAAATACTAAATAAAATTGGAGCCCTGGGGAAAACCAATCTTAACGTGAACTTCGTCCGATAATGCTGAACCAATTATTGTTCTTTGCTTACGTTTTGTTAAGAAATTATCAAACCAGTATAATTCAATGTCTTTAATACCAATGTTTGATAATTTTTCTAATAATATTTTCTGATCGATAGTTTCAAAGGCTCTTTTGAGATCAATGAAGACTGCAATAATCCACTTTTTATACTCAGTTGAGCAGAGATCACAGAGTATATTAACTTTGTTCGCATAACGGTAATCCGTAACGGCATAAACTAATCGAGGTAGATATAGACTTCTATATATCAAAATGATCTGGGTGAAAAAAGAAATTCATTTAGGCATGTCCGTTCGTCCGTCCGTCCGTTTGTCCGTCCGCCTGTAAACACGATAACTTGAGTAAATTTTGAGGTATCTTGATTAAATTTGGTAAGTAGGTTCCTGGGCGCTCATATCAGATCGCTATTCAAAATGAACGAAATCGGACCACAACCACGCCCACTTTTTCGGCATCGAAAATTTCGAAAACCCGAAAAAGTGCGATAATTCATTACCAAATACGGATAAAGCGTAGAAACTTGATAGGTGCGTTGACCTTATGACGCAAAATAGAAAATTAGAAAAATTTTGGACAATGGGCGTGGCACCGCCCACTTTTAAAAGAAGGTAATTTAAAAGTTTTGCAAGCTGTAATTTGGCAGTCGTTGAAGATATCATGATGAAATTTGGTGTGCACATTACTCCTATTACTATATGTGTGCCAAAAAAAAATTAGCGAAAGCGGATAAAGAATACGCCCACTTTTTACAAAAAAATTTTTAAAATTAAAATTTTAACAAAAAATTGATTATCTTTACAGTATATAAGTAAATTATGTCGACATTCAATTCCAGTAATGATATGGTGCAACAAAATACAAAGATAAAAGAAAATTTCAAAATGGGCGTAACTTCGCCTTTTTTCATTTAATTCGTCTAGAATACTTTTAATGCCATAAGTCGAACAAAAATTTACCAATCCTTGTGAAATTTGGTAGGGACATAGATTCTATGACGTTATAACTGTTTTCTGTGAAAACGGGCGAAATCGGTTGAAGCCACGCCCAGTTTTTATACACAGTCGACCGTCTGTCCTTCCGCGCGGCCGTTAACACGATAACTTGCGCAAGAAACGATATATCTTTACTAAACTTAGTTCACGTACTTATCTGAAGCCACTTTACCTTGGTATAAAATATGGCCGAAATCCGACTATGACCACGCCCACTTTTCCGATATCGAACTTTACGAAAAATGAAAAAAATGCCATAATTCTGTACCAAATATAAAAAAAGGGATGAAAAATGGTGATTGGATTGGTTTATTGACGCAAAATATAACTTTGGAAAAAAACTTTGTAAAATGGGTGTGACATCTACCATATTAAGTAGAAGAACATGAAAAAGTTCTGCAGGGCGAAATCAAAAGCCCTTGGAATCTTGGCAGGTATACTGCTCGTGGTATGACATATATAAATTAATTAGCGGTAACCGACAGAAGATTTTCTGGGTCACCCTGGTCCACATTTTGTTCGATATCTCGAAAACGTCTTCACATATACAACTACCACGACTCCCTTTTAAAACCCTCATTAATACCTTTAATTTGATACCCATATCGTACAAACACATTAAAGAGTCACCCCGGTCCACCTTTATGGAACTAAGGCCCACTACGTTTTAAATAATCATTAACACCTTTCCATTGATACACATGTCACACAAACACATTCCAGGGTTACCCTAGTTTCATTTTGCTAAATGGTGGTTTTCCCTTATTTTGTCTCCAAAGCTCTCAGCTGAGTATGTAATGTTCGGTTACACCCGAACTTAGCCTTCCTTACTTGTTGTTATTAAGTTCTTCTTTCCATTCAGCTATAACTATGTTTAAAGCTGTTTCGCAAGAATGATTTTGTCGAAATCCTTACTGTTGAGGTATGAGTATCTTATTATTTTCTAAATATTGAACTAATTGGTTTTTAACTACCAGGCCTAAAATTTTCTCATCACTGGACAAAGTATTTATTGGTCTCAGCTCCTCTGCTTTAATAGTATTTGAAACTTTTTCTATTGGGACTATAGCCGAGGTTTTCCAAATGGTTGGAAATATGCCACTGCTTAAACTTTCATTTAAAATTTGAGCATAGAAAAAACCTAAATATGGTATTACGTCTTTCACAACACCATCTGATAACAATTTTTTTCCACCTCATTTGGCTTTATCTAGGCAGATGCGTCTATTGCACAACGTCCCTTGTTTCAAGCGGATTTAAACTGCTTAGTTGCTTGGTGCAACGCAAACTCAATGCCGCTGAACCTCAATAAATGTAAATTAATGTGCCCCTCTCGGAGATCTTTGCCAGCAGCCTCTTACGTAATTAATAATTTTTGTCTTGTATCAGTAATTTATTTTGTTGACTTGGGCGTCACGATGGATGCTAAACTTAGTTTCAACCGTCATATTATGACTACTGTCAATAAGGCTAGATGTGCTCTATCATTCGCGAAGCGATGGTCTAAATAATTTAGTGACCCTTATGTAACCAAAGCCCTTTTTACCACATTAGTTAGACTGATACTAGAATAGGGATCAATAGTCTGGAGTTCGCGACATCAAGTTCATGCAGATAGGCATGACTTAATACAGAAGCAATTTTTACTTTTTTCTTTAGCGAATTTTCATTGGAACTCCGCGTATAATCTTCCAGCTTATACTAGGCGATTAAAGCTTATCAATCTTACAACTCTCGCTAGCCGTAGAGAAATGCTAGGCGTAATATTTATAGCTAAACTACTGAATGGACTAATTTTTAGCCCCTTTCTTTTGAACGAAGTAAACTTCAATGTCCCATCACGAGCGTCAAGGCATTACAAACCTCTTCAAGGCAAACCTTTTCGGTATTTGTGTCATGATTTTAACTCTCATTCCAATTCATTAGATATAACGGATATATCTTAACTCGTAACAAAATAGTGGAGTTCGAAAAAAATGTTCTTCAAGGTGCTACCACCAAAGCCAACAGCTGTTTGCTGTTGAGAATATAGACATATTTGGCAGCAGTAATGAGGCGTTATAAACTAAAAATAAATTTAAATATTTTGTTTCATTTTCGTGAAAGTACTGTACAATTGTAACCACTTGAGTCTAATTAGGGAACCACACTTTAGTACAAGTTGGGACCTACATATCTTTTTCAACTTAGGTAACAGCATTTTTTGTTTTATATAATATTCTCTTTTTTGCTGAGAATGCTCTGTTCCTCAAGTGGAGCTTCTGTTTCGAAACAACTCTTGAGAGTTTAGAAGTATGCTAGTCATCAACGCTATTGCGAACGAACGTAAATAACTGATAGATTAAATAGAGTTTAACCCTGACAGATCGGGCGCTTAAGCTGCGCTTAAACTTCAGTTAAAGTAGACTAAAAAACTGCAAATCAGCTCCAACATAGTTTAGCTGACAAACTTAGTTAAACTTGTACTGAAAAACCGGGCCTAAAATCGACCAAAAAATTGTTTCTCATATGCAAGCCATAGCTCTGCTAACTTAACAATTATTACTACCACCCTAAGAATTGCAATGAAAACTCTTCAAATAATAGATTTCCGTCAATATAAGAATAAGAGTGAAGGCTGTTCATATGACAGAGATTGCTGTGGCACCGCGCTCATAAGAACAAAGTAGTGAGAGCTGTGAGCATAACTTACTCTTTAAAATTAGCTGATGTATGCATTTGCATAATATTGTGACGAATATTAGTATCACCAAGCTGTTAGTAAATAATCACGCAATAACAAAAACATGAAGCAGCCACTCTTATGTACTTGTACAGATTAAAGCTAGCAAGAATTATGTAGAATTCGACGACGAGCTATCTCACACACACAGATGTAGTCATCAGTCGAAGTAGTTACTCACACATACACACTCATCTGGCTATAAACTACAAATATACATGTACTTATATAGGGTTTAACTAACCAATCATGAGCTACAACAGTTCGCGAAATTCTTAGACTTTTTTGGGATAAATGGGTAAACGAGGAAACCGAGAGTATAAAAGCAAACTGAGGAATCAATAATCATTTTGATTTAGCCACGCTATTAGTTGCGAAGTGATGTATAATTGTGAAGTGATTTATTCAACAGTTTAGCGACTCGAACGTTAGCAGAAGGTTTCAAATAAGGGGAATTTCCCTAAATTCGGTAGAGTATTGACAATTGAAGGCCCACCAATGAAGTCAGAAAATCTGTGATTTTTACACAAAATTGTTAGTTTGTAACCGATGATTTCTTTTCGGTTGAAATGAGTAAACAAATTTGTTCTCTTGTCAGAAATCGCGGTTGAATTAACCAAAATGCGTTCAATTTTATGGCATGCCTGTTGATTGAAGAATAATTAACCCGATTTGTTGATTTTATTAATGTCATTTCTTTCGGTGTACTGAGTGTATGTGCCTTTGTTCATTGTTTAGCCACAGAGGTAACACATTTGTTTGCAGAAAAATTTTTTCAATGTGAAATTTTTTCGCAATTACCACATGTAATATATTTTGTTTTTTCTCGGCTTGTTGATGGCGGCTGCACTTTTCATGTTCATGTGGTATTTATCAGCTATGAATTACAATTAAACAATTAATACGTAAATGCAGAAACTCATGCACATATACAGCAGCGCACACGAAAATAGCAGTGGCTTTTTTATTATATTTCGTTTATAAAATTTGTATTATTTTTTTACTTCTGTTAATTTGGGAAAAACTTCAATGAATTTGTTGAATTTTGTAACTAAAAATATGAAAACAAATATATAAACATTTTCGAAAATATTCGAAAATTTTTTTTGAAAATTTCGAATTTTTTTAGAGTTTTTACTTTTTCTTTAAGTATGCAGTTTTGTAGCCCAAACAATTTTAGTCTAGCAAAATATAACTCATAGGTCGCTCAAAATGCGTATGAATTTTTGACAATACTTTTTCCGAAGTTTGTTTTATATTTGCTTCCTAAAGAATGGCGCCTAGTTTTATTTTTTATGTGAAAGAAAATCTGACACACCCTTCTGAAAAAATTTCTAAAATCAATGCTAATTTCTAGAGAACTACAACTATTACTATATTAGAGTAGAATGGATTGGGCTATAAAACTGCATTCTCAAAAAACTAAATAAAAAGTTCAAAATTTTCATAAATCTGTATCGAATTTTAAAATGTTTTCAAAAACATTTTTGAAATTCTTTCAGTAAAGGAATTTGTGGACATTTTTTCTTAAATAAAAAAAATTTAATTGGTGAAATTTGATAAAAATTGTCACTGCTTTTTTCGTGTTGACAACTGTATGTTCACTAAAGCAGTTATTATCGGCACTTGTGTTATAAATATAGATGATAATACAAATATATTTAAACATATATTATTGTGCACTTATAAATATGATAACACAGCAATTTAAATAATATATTTACCTACATAAGTGCATATATGTATGGCTGATTCCACGATACTTTTGGGTTTCAAGAAGACAACATCAAGTACTGCTAGTTTGGGTGCCAATTATTTTGATACATTGAATGGCCTATGAACTTCACGCAGACTTACGGAATTTGCAGCTCAAAAATCGAGGCGAATTCAGGGCAAGGTGACAAGGTGAATCCGTAAGCTGATGGCAAAGCGATTTCAAACAATTCGCCGTGCAGAAGAATGTCAAATCAAAAGAAAATTAACTGACATATTGTTGTACAAGGCGTTGTATAGAAAAAAATCGACAAGAAGCAATCAGCTGTTGGGATAACAACATCTGGTACTGAATGCGCCTTAACAAGGTGGGGCTTTCTAAGGGGAATTCAGTATAAGGTGATGTTATCCCATCGTTTCATTGTTTCTTCGCGACAATTTTCCCGCAACCTTCTTGTACCGCAGAATGTCAGTAAAAGGAAATTGATGCAAATTTTCTTTTGATTTTACATTCCGCTTATGCGCGTTGATTTGGGTTGAATTCGCTTTGCTATTACATTTTATAGATTCGGCATATGCTTACTAATGCCTTAAACAAATTCAAGAGCACCTACCGGCTAAAAAAATTAATATTCGAAGTTTTTCGCTGGTTAATATTTCGTGTACATTTTTTTCTTTTGCATATCAGCTGATTTGATAGTTATAAAATCCAGCTAAAGGCCTGCATTATTTTAAGTTAATTTTTATTTGTGTTGAGTGTACGCTATAGACTCATGGACTCATTCAATCTATATGAGCCACTTCAAATTGAGTGTATGACCAAACATGTTAAGATTTTATGGACTTGCCCAATTAATTATCGCACAGTCAGCAGTCTTTTGTTCACTCTGCCTTTTCATCTGTCTTCTGCACTCTGGATCAGTTTCATATGTCGATTCGACCTTGTACGATTTTAATGACATTAGATCGTTCAGCTACGATTGCTGAAGTTTATGGTCTCACTCTTTAAGTAATTCATTCATTTATTTATTATGCTCGCGCTTAAATGTAGGGTTGGCAGTTTCGAAGTTTGTTTCATAATAACTTTTTACTACTGTTTTAACTTTTTGCCTCCCAAGATCTTATATATATGTACATATGTATATACATATAAATGGTAAAGTGAATGAGTACGCATGTGTATGTGAAAACGTGCATTTTCCTTTTTCATTCAACCATGCGGCAACAATTAAAAATAGCGAAATAATATATAAAGCGGTTATAATTAGTTTAATATATAGATTTATGTATATATATATACGGCTGTAAATGTGGAAGAATAGTTTTTTGTTTAATTTTTTTCATGAGGCGAGATAAAATCAAATCATTAATGACAAAATAATGATTTTAGTGACTAATATAGCTTATATCTATTGAAAGTATATTTTTTTATTACTTTACAATAATATTGTTTAAAGTAGCAGCTGGCATTGTAGATTGAAATGGTTGTGAACGGAACAATGATGATGGATACCAAATAAAAATTAGGGAATATTTCAACCGAGTAAATTTTCTGGTAAATTTTTTGATGTTCAACTGAAGCAACTTGGTAATTGTTGTGTGAACGTACAAAAGTAAACGAAAAAATCGGCTCTTCTAAATGATGGGCAGTACTCTAAAACTACGTGAAAATTATTTACTTATTTTATTTATTAGTCTACAAATTGAACAATTAATCAGACTAAGTATAATTACGGATTACAGAATAAATTACAGAAGCATACATAGTGAGCAAAATTATATTATAAAATATTTATATATACTATAAAAACAGTTGTCGGGATGGACTGTGGTGCCGAGCAACGGAATTGATTATTAGTGCTGTCGGATTGGACGTGATTTCGAGCAGCTGACGTATATTTTACACACAATGAGTAGAGCTGCGATGCGTGGGAGGTTGGAAAGGACGTGATTCCAAGCCACCCGCTCAACGTAACTATTGATTATTACTGCTGTTGGAGTGGACGTGATTTCGAGCAGCTGATGTATATTTAGCACACACTCAGTAGGGCTGCGATGTGTGGGAGGTTGGAAAGGACGTGATTCCAAGCCACCCGTCCAACGTAACTATTGATTATTAGTGCTGTCGGAATTGACGTGATTTCGAGCAGCTGATGTATATTTAACACCCAATGAGTAGGGCTGCGATGCGTTGGAGGTTTGAAAGGACGTGATTCCAAGCCATCCGCCGAAAGTAACTGGAGCTGGTAACAGATTTAGTTTAACATGTTAATTTTGAATAAGTTATGAGTTCAAAGCAGTGAGTATATATTTTTTTATACTGTACAGTGTGTCACAAGTATCAATATTATTGCAGTGACTATTGAAATCTTGACACAGACAACGAAGAGGTTCATGCATTTGAAAATTCGATCTACAGGTAATTAAATATAGCGGTTGGGAATACCGAGAGGTCCTAAAAGGGGCATTAAACATCACCTCGCCAAGCAGAAATGGACAGCTTATCATCCCTTTTAGTAGTTTTGCCATGACACTCATAGAACTTCCGTATTTCTCAATTTTTAACTGTGAACGGAGAACATTTTTAATCTTTGTTAGCAAAGAAAAGTGATTATTCATATTTTCCTATAAAGAGAGATATTCAGCCCAATTCTAAATATTCCCTCTGAATTTTGTTCTCGCGGATTTTTTTATTCCCGCGGAAAAGTTCCTTCAATTCTTTTCTCCTAGGGAGAACAACAATTGGGGAATAGGAATTTCGAAGTCAGCTGTTTTCTCAATTGAAATTTCGTTTAATTATTATTGCGAATTTGATTGAAATTAAGAAATAAAATATAAACAATGCACAGTATTGCATTTCATGTGATATTTACTGAAATGAGTAATGAATTGGTGCCACAGCAACATCACAGAGGAGCATAAGAAGAAGAAGACGGCGGCATAACGCAAATCCGCCGGAGTTGATTGCTTCCATTCAGCAAAGCAATGTTATGTCGGCCAAGTCGCCTTTCGCCATATGCCAACATCTTTTTAAGCCATCTTAAAAAAGCCTTGCGCAATTTCTGGTGGCTGCATCAAATATACCAGGAGCTCTTCCGTTGTTTATGATATACCTTTCTACTTAAAATAAAGAATATTGTGGTAGAATGTATATATTTTAGCACAAATTTGTACAGATAAGTGTTCTTTCTTAAAAGAACCAATTTCCCTTAACTATTTTGATGCATTCCCTTTAATTTAATAAGAGAAAAATCCTATGAAATGTCAGAGAAATATCCCTCTCCCTCACATTCATAATACCTACTTTTCTCCCATAACCGCTTTCCGCCTTTTAGAACATTGTTCAGAATAGGAGGAGAGGGAGAAGTGAAAAAACTCACAAGGAATTTTTATTTAGAATACGAGGAATGGGAAATTTTGTTTAGAATTGGCCGATTATTTCATCGTACCACCTGAAAAGACGGGTACTGGTGCGTATACGTAACATTCTTGTTTACTTGGTATAAATTTACAGTCCAACAAGTACACAAGTGAAGCTAAGATAAGTGTGTTAAAAAAATGCTTCAGTGTTTGCCCTCCGGCTATAAGCTCTTTTATTAAAAAAATTTCATCTGTTTCACCTAACCGTCCGATTTCAATATCTTTGTTTGTATAAACCACTACGAAACTATATGTAACTAACGCAGTTTTTAAAAACACATTCATTCTTATATTTAAGATACACATATATATATAAATGAACCCGTCTCCTGCTCGATAATATTCCTCCCTGCGCTCTTACTACGCTCCCACTGAACAGAGGCATTTGATATACATACTGTAGAAAATAAACCTTTCCATGTTCTTCGCGTCTCCATGTTTCACCCCTGTCTCTCCTCCGTATCTTCCCCCTTCACATTCTCAATTTTTTTCTCTTCTAATAACACTTTCTTTCCTGTCCCTCAACCTACCTTTTGTTTATCTTCATGTCCTTCTTTTCGCTTACTTCCTCTCTTTCCTATTTTCCCTCACACTTTCTTCAATTTTATCTCACTTTCCTTCTAACAGCTTCTTTCTTCTCCCAGAGTTCTCTTTCTTCCCTCTAAAATTCAAAGTCTCTCCCTCTCTATTATTTTCTTTTTTCGAAAGGCTTCCTAACAATACATTTCAAACAAATCGCCTGATAAATAGTATATTTTGGAATATTCTGGCTCTGGTCAACGTGCCGTAAAGAAAGTTTTCCAAATACTGAGTTTGACGAAGACGAACCCCTGTAATAATTTTAAGGAAATAAAACAATAAACACGATTAAAAAAAAAACGGTCACTGGTCCACTTCTCGGAAACACAATTTTTCTAAACATTAAGCTAGACAAACTGATACCCAGTATGTAATGCAAATCTTATGCAAATTTGCTCGAACCCACATCTACTTTCCGGATAATCAAGGAGGTATCCAAGTTCCAAATTTCTAACGAATCGCAAAATAAATACAATGTTTTACAATAGGTCGGGCCATTGTCCCGAAATGAAAAGTTTGTCATATATTTGCTTGGTCAACTAGGTACTCTTGTATTGCATTTCAAGCAAATCACAGCATGATTACGATTAATTACAAAGGTCAGGCCCTAGTCTACTTTCCAGAAAGTAATATAAGCTAGTCCATGATGTACCCCTTTACCGAATTTCAAGCAAGTGAAACCATAAATTATTTTGTTTTAGGATAGGTTAGCCTCTGGTCCTGTTCACGGAAAGAAAAGAAAGAAAATCTACCAAATTACTCCTCTCTCCCCCCTTTCTTTATACTTTTATTCACTCCACTCTCTGTGTCTCCTTCTCTCGCTCCGTCTTTTCCTTCTCTCTAGTTCTTTTTATTATCTCCATTTACACAGTCCCTGTCCCAAAATGTTGTCTTTAAAAAATTAATGGGTGGACCACCCTTAACATTTTGGGGTATGAAATAGATATGATCCGATTCTCATATCCGATTTATAAGATTAAATTATTTACTAAAATTAACATAAATTTCTATGTGGGACAAGGACTCTATTTAAAACATCTTATACCATTTCTTCCACCACGTACCTACTCAGATTTTTAAAAAGACCTAAGTGCACCCACTCCCTTTTATATATTTTGAAATAAAACGGCAATATCTGAAATCATAATCTATAAGCCTTTCTGAGGTTAAGATTCTAAACAGAGTACGCTTTCCATATTTTTCCTGCTCGGCTCTTTTTGGCGCCTGAAATATTATGTATTTGCAATATTTTGTTTACTGCAGCTCGACCTAGATTTCCTTTAATCAATTGCTTTTAAAAATAAATTAAAAATTAAAAACAAAAACAATAAAAACTGATAATCCTACATTAAAAACTCTGCATGCATTCGCCCACTGGAGTGGCGCTACTTTCATACAAAATCTCTGTTGAAAATCTTTCCAGGAAGTATAATAAAATTAAACTGAAAACATAAGATATGACATATTTACTTGTGTACATATATGTACATTAGGGCGGGTCAAATTGTAATGGGAGAAATGGGTAAAAAACTTCAGGTGCACATCCAGTTTCTGAATCTATGGGTCATACTAAGTAATATTGTCCATGGGACGATAGGTCAGAAATTAATTTCGAGCCTCCCTAACTTTGTTAGAAAATTTTATATCCCAATCCGAATCCGACATTTATTTTCGTATATTTTATTTGTGAGAGCCGCTATTCGGATTGGGACATAAAATTTTCTAACAAAATTAGGGAGGCTCGCAATTCATTTCAGACCTATGGTCCCATGGACAATATTACTCAGTATGACCCATAGATTCAGAAACTGGATGTGCCTTTTCAACAACAAATTTGACCCACCCTAAGTACATATATATTATATGTGTATAGAGAAGCCTCTCCTTACGGACACCTCTATGAAGCGGACACCTTCCTTGGCCGCACAGTTTATCATGTATCAAGTTTAAGGTACAGTTTTGAGAATAAATTACCTTTCGGAAATTTTTTTGCTATAAAATGGGATGAAAAACCTCTACTCAGCGGTAACGGAACTACTAATGACGCATAGAAAGACGTGTTTTCATAACAAGTCAATCAAAAACGTCTCTTTGACGGGCGTGATCTCCTCGTACGCGGACAAAGTGTGAGCATATGCGAGTATGTACATAGATCAATTTTTACGTTTAAATTAAATTTTCATTAGGGTAGTTCAAAATTTTGTGTATTTGATTTTGTAAACGTTGCTATAGCAAATGAAAGCTACGGATCGTGAACACCTTTTTTCATTTTAAATTTTTTATTTACATATTTTATTATATTTTGACAGTTGTTGATTTGCTATTCAAAATTAAATTAGAGAACTTCGGCCTAAAATCGCTTCGGATGTTATCGCGCCTTACATCTATTTATTTTGTTTTTTATTCAAAATTAAAAAAGTAAACTATGGTTTTTGATATTGCGTATTTGCTCTGACGTAGTACGAGCATAGCCGTGTATTTTGTTAGTGCATTGTAAAAATATGCTACACTAATAATGCAATGATACTTGAGCATTTGCACAAAATCCTGAGCTCGCTTATTATATAATTTTTCAGGTTAAAAAGCTCACGGTTATATAAGGCTTCCCGATTGACTCCGGATTGGACTCACCGGTCCGTTAGAATTATTCGACAACCAAACTGAATACCTACGTCCAGTTGGAAAATGCTATAAGTTTTCTGGAGCCCAGCCCATTACCTTTTTTTAGACCTTATACGTCTTATTACCGAATCGGCATAGTACACAATTCATCATCCCGGTTCTATTAGTTTAATTCCACCGGCTCATACGTGTATCGTATCTTCCAACATTTCCTCACCCTTCCACCTCAATTGAGGTTCTTGAAACTTCTTTTCTTTACAATGGATGGGTGTTAGTACTAAATCTCCCCCCCCCCCCCCCTCCCTTATTAGGGCAGCCTACTACCTAACCTAACCTAGAACTAAATCTATAAAATAATTTAAAAAAATATTAAAATGCTATACAATCGCTTCAAGGGGTCACCTCTCTTGGGCGAACAAAAGTTGTCTGACAGTTAGTGTCCGCACAAGGGAGGTTTAACTGTGTATAATATGATAGCTGAGTGACACTAAAACACTATTTAATACTTGTCACGTGCATTTAACAGTAACATGTTACAATTCAAACTTTTAACGAACAAATATTGTTAACACACAATAAAACAAAAACAAACAGCATCATAAATTCGTAAACAAAACAAACAACATGAATGAAACTCTAAAAGTAGATATATGGCTTGCAGCAAAAAAAAAAGAAAAATTCAGAAAAAGATAACAAAAAAGCAACAGGCTAAATGCAACAGTTTCAAAAGAACTTGTAAAAAATCTGTAAGTGAGGCACAAATGTGGCAGATGATAAATGAAGCCATTGTAAATATAGTTTCAGAGTAAATAAAAAAATTATATATACCTGCATAAGCACACATACTCACAAATATGCATGTACAAAGATAGCTTAAGTTTGTTGTAATAACCAAATTAATGGGAGCAAACAGCAGTCGTTATGACAGCTGCCGTAAAAAGTAGAAAACACATTAAATACACTCATTGTAAAAATATACACAAAGTGTTGCAAGTGCACGTATTACACCAAACTGGCACTCACACTATAATGAATTTTCATTAATAGAACCGATCATTTATATTTATTACATAAGCATTCATGCAACTGCTTAAACAGCAATAAACAATCTTTGGCTAATACAGGTCAAGAATATATCTCAGCTTAACTGTCAAAAGCAACAGCAACAACAACCAAAAAGACCAGCAATAATACAAATGCTGAGAAAGTTTGATTACGAAATTTTTGGGTCCCACAATAAACCATTTGAATTAAGAATAAATGGAATCGTAACGAATTAGCGTGAAATAAAAGGTGTGGTACATAAAGAAATAGACCCCAATATAAATGATTATGTAATTAAGTAAAACTGTGACGTGCAAGTAAGGAAGTCTTAGTTCGGGTGAAACCGAACATTAAATACCCAGCAGTACACTTGAAATGCTGTTGTTGTTTGTTTTGTGTGCTTAATAGTGTTACAAGGCTGCGCAATAATACATATATATTACACTGAAAGAAATGGTGCTAGTAAAATCAACAAATCTGTTCTGTTGTTCTTGACTAAACGGAGATTGTAAAGCGAACAAATTAGTTTAGTCATTTCAACAGAACAGAAATTGCCGCTCTTAAGTTAACAAAATTCTGTAAAATCGACAGATTCATAATCAATCTAACGGATTTTTTTTGTTAACACGACTGATCTCACTGGTCATTTCAGCAGCGATCAACAGTCAATACATGAGCAAATTTCAAAGAGAATTTTACGCTCAGTGCGCTCTCTACTTTGTACTTATGACGATGGTGCCACTTGTTCAAAAAAAAAAAAAAGCACCAAAACAAGAAAACAACCAAATCGAAAAAACACACAAAAAACTAGTTTTTCAGTTATCAGTACAAAAAGAAAACCCCTTTTTTGAATTTACTGTGCATCACACTGCCAAAAATTATATCGGGACACCTACTTATCGGGTACAATTTTTCAACTTCTCCTCCAAGAGAAATGCAAAATGGAGCCCTCTTGTTGCAAAAGTTTTGTTTGAAAGAACAGGATTTTTCCAAAATTAATAACATTTTGTTCAAGGTTTTACGAATTTTCACTCACCCGAACGAATCTAATAAGATAATAAAAAACATAATTTTTTAATGTTGATGTTTTCGACAACATAAAAGTTTGAGTTGTTTTGGAATCGTTTCAACTTAAAGTGTTATGAAAATTAAACTTTCCAAATTACATGTTAAGTTGCTACAGTGGTGAGTTACCTTCCTGCGATTTGATTCTTTACTTTTCTATAACTTACAAGTTCTCTATTTAAAATGTTATGTCAAACATTTATACTAAAAGTTTTGTTCGAAACAATCAAGTGTGGCAACTACATGCGAGAGAAGAAATTGAGAATGAGCTGAGCTGCAACTGAAAGAATTAAGAAACAGTTTTGTGACTACTATTTTCATTTCTATTTGCAAAGCGAAGTTCAAAGCTATAAATTAAATAAATTATAAAATATAAAATTTGGTGAAAGTGTGTTTAATAAAACAAAATAGTAAAGTGTATAATGTTCAATGTGTGCCAGCATATTTGATGTGCGCCCAATTGAAGTGCGGTTAGTAAGTGCCACCGTGGTGTGATGGTAGCGTGCTCCGCCTACCACACTGAATGCTCTGGGTTCACACCTCGGGCAAAGCAACATAAAACTTTAGAAATAAGGTTTTTCAGTTAGAAGAAAATTTTTTTAAGCGAAGTCGCCCCTCGGCAGTGTTTGGTAAGCACTCCGAGTGTATTTCTGCCATGAAAAGCTCTCAGTGAAAACTCATCTGCCTCGCAGATGCCGTTCGGAGACGACATACAACAAGTAGGTCCCATCCCGCCAATTTGTAGGAAAAATTAAAAAGGTGAACGATGCAAATTTGAAGAGAAGCTCGGCCTTAGATCTCTTCGGAGGTTATTGTTTTAAAATGGTCAATTACGAATCAACGATTTGTGCGCAGTTGATTCAATATCTTGTTGCGATGGAAAAAAATTTACAGAAATTTCGGTTGATTTTACTAGTCTTTTTCTTTCAGTGTACATATGGTTCTAGTCTGAACTAATTTTTCTTTCAGTTATGGCTCCCGACGCATAGAAAATTGCTTAGCCATAAAAGGGGTGATGCCACGCCCATTTTTAATAATTTGAAGTTTTTCCTATTTATTGTTATAAATCCACTTGGGAAATGAAGTACCATTGATATAAAGCTCTCTTTTGCAAAGATATGGCTTATTTTATTCGTCCACGACCCTTTTAAAAATCTTTAATATAAAAGTGGGCGTGGTCATTAACTAATTTCGTAAATTTTTCTTCAAAGCATTCCTCTCTGCCGAATTTTGTTAGGATTGGTTTAACGACTTTTGATTTATGATTAATAATATTTGTAAAATCAATTTTATCACAAGTGGGCGGTGCCACGCCCATTTAACATTTTTTTTTTTTTTTCAAATTTTAATCAAGAGTCTAAATATCAGTTCACATGTTAAATTTCAACATTCTAGGTGTATTATTTACTAAATAATCAGGTTTTTTGTGTTTTCCAAAATATTATATATATAAAAAGTGGGCGTGGTTATCATCCGATTCCACTTATTTTCAACACCAACCTATTCTGGGTCCAGAAAAGCTCGTGTACCAAATTTGGTGAAGATATCTCAATATTTACTCAAGTTATCGTGTTAACGGGTGAACGGACCGACGGATGGACATGGCTCAATCAAATTTTCTCTCCACACTGATGATTTTGATATATGGAAGTATACATCTATCTCGATTCCTTTATACCTGTACAACCAACCGTTTTCCAATCAAAGTTATAATACCCTGTGTACAAGTACAGCTGGGTATAAAAATCTAATCAAATTTTGTTGCATGAAAATACTGGATTAAAAAAGTCTACAATCACTGTTAAATTAACTTAAACATGCAGTAAAATCGAAAATTGCTTCAATTAAAAAATTTAACTTATGCATGTTTACGGATAGAATTTAATAGCGTTCCCGTGGGACAACTGCGCTGTGAGTGCTGGATTTTCACCTTATCTCTCGCTGACTTGCTTCAAACAATATTGTTGAAGTTGAATCCTGGATTGATCAGAGACTTCAGAACAAAAGGATTGAAGTGGTTGTCAGCGCAGTTGATAGCTTCTCCTAACTAATTGCTCTGGCGAACCTGAATGTCTATTGAAAGGAGGGGGTTGATTGACACAGAAAGTCTAACGTGGTCATATAAATTCGCTACCGATATGGTCGTGCTAGTACCTACATAGTGATATTTTTCAGAACGTAAAGGATCAATATTCGGCAAAGAAGCATCAAATCTCGACAAATCTCCTCAAAAGCTTCGGGGAGGCTCATTAGAGACCAAGCTCCTTTATAATTTGTTGTGGTTCTTGTAGTTGACGAGCTTATGGTGGAGCTGGAAAATAGTGGCAGGAGTGGGCTTAACTATGCAGATAACCTGGCGATGCTGAGCAGAGTTAAATTTCTGGGAAATTTGAGCGGTGTTGCGTAGATAGATAGATAATTAGTTGAAGATCGCACTGCGGCCATTGGTCTATTGTGCCCTTGGTGTTGTGTAGGCTATCGAAACAAGCTAAGGTCTACTTGAAAGGATTGATTATTTATAGATTGTTTTGGACAGCAGATTGTCCTGAAGGCATAATATGAAGGAAAGGGGTAGGATAGCCTCTTCCACTTTATAATGCTTTAGGAAGTCATTGCTATGAGCTCATTATTCTCGGCTATGGTAGTCCATTGGCTTGATAAGTTGGTAGTCAAGCTCCACTTTATCAGTCTGCTGGCGTGCACTGCACACGGCGAGCATCACAAAAGTGTTAGTGTCAGTACAATGATGGGTCGAATTAGGACGGTAAGGCTGGTGCGGAGGGGGCTATTCAGCTATTCGATGTAAGATGCAAGTTAAGCTGCCCGATTAACCTAACTTTCCAAGCAGAAATTGTAGCGTTTAAGAATGCGGTGAATGTGATATTATATACTGCCGCTGCGGTTAAAGCACTTAACATTCAAGCCTTAAGTTGAACTGTGGCGCAAATAAGGCTGGTCAAAGAGTGCCTAAGCTCGATTGCACTGAACTATTTAAAGGACTAAGATCACCTCCGGCTTGGTGCAAATCAGTAGCGCAGGTAACTTCCACCTGTGGCTCGCTTCTGTAGAGATGGGTCTGGCGTGGGGCTAAGCAAACGCTGGACTGGCACTACATCTTGCAGGACTGCAAGAACATTCTAAATGAAAGTGAAATTGTAGGAGTCACCAGCGGTAAAGTGTAGTCAGATGGACCACTGTTCAATAGGTGTCTTTACTGCACGTCTTGATATACTGAAAACCCTTGCTACTGCAGCTGCATATAGGATAAGGATGTGCTTGACTACTTGCATTTGCTGCTGTTGCCAGAACAAGGCGCTTCTCTTACTGGCATATCTGTCACACAACCTAACCTACTTTGCTTCGCCCGTTATTTCAACCCGAAATTTCAGTCAAGATTTTACCTCTTTATCTAGCGGCGGCTAAGTCAGCCCTGCCCTTAACGGAATTATCCTACTGGAACAACAAGACCACAGGAGACTTTGTATACTAAACAAATACAGTTTTTTTTTCTTCCAGCACG